>NW_004524634.1:7046503-7076933 GCF_000260255.1 Octodon degus | reverse complement strand
CCCTGTGGCGAGATGTTCTGCTCCTGGACTAGCTGGTTGGATCTATCCTCTGCGTTCTGTGCAGGGATTGCAGCTGCAGGATTACACCCCAGGCGTGTATGCCAGGCCTGAGCTGTGCCTGGAGGGGGCAAGGTGAAGTAGGGGGAAGAGGAAGCTATCCCACACACTCACCGGACCTGGGCTAGGACTGCATCTGGGGGTTCCCGATGCGGCAGAAATTCCTACTCGGCAGGTGGGGGGGGAGGTACTGCAGAGTGGTGGGGGGCAGCCCAAGGGGATGGGAGAGCATCCGGCCCACACTGAGCCTGGGCTGGGACTGGTCCCGCCAGGTGCAGGGTAGCCAGAAGCTCTCCACACACTCACCAGACCTGTGTTAGGCCTGGGTCTGGGAGTTCCCGGAACTCGGCAGAAATTCCTACTCGGCGTGGGGGGGGGGTACTGTGGAGTGGGTGGGGGGCCGTCCAAGGGGGTGGGAGAGGGTCCAGCCCACACTGCGCCTGGGCTGGGACTGGTCCCGCCGGCACAGGGTAGCAGGAAGCTCTCCGCACACTCACCAGACCTGGGCTAGGACTGGGTCTCTATTTTCAATTTTCAATCTATTAAAAAAATTAAAATTAAAAAAAAATGTTCCCCCAGCCATCCACGCATGTGGGTGGAACTTGATGACTGAGAATTTTGCTTCCCCCTCCTCTTTTCTCCCAGGAGACACAGAAGCTACCAAGACAATGAGGATTACTTACTGAGCTTAGTTTCTAAGGCTTGTTTTGAGCTCCACATCAGGGTGGGGCTGCAGTACCTCCTAGTCAAAAGCCTGAAAGAGGCCCACACTGAGAGGAATGGTCAAGCCCAGGCTGCTTGGTGCATCCCCAAGGTCCCAGGCAGGCTTCACCGAGAAGCCATGGTTATCTAGATGACTGGTGATCTGTGTGAGTTGCCAGGCCATCTCCCTCTTATACCACTAACCCATGAGGACTTCAGGCCATGAGACTTTTCCAAGCCTGTCTATTTCCTCTCAGTGTTTCGTATGGAAGCTTTCCTATACCTTTCCTATTTTGTCTACCCCCCAAGGACATCTCACACACAGGAACACAGACACATAGGGTGCTCACTGCTTCTTATAGGAAAGGAGTGACAGGAATCTGATTAAGCACAGTAGGGCAGAGCATCAGCGAAATACTCTCTGGTTTAGACACATCTTAAGATACTGGACAACACAGAAATGTGCCCGTAGCCACCAGGAGAAGGTGAAGGAGCCAGCTGCAAGAGATCTGCGGATGTGGATCGAAAACTTTAATATCCACCCTGCTGAAGCTGGCTCATTGACGTAGGAAGGGCTTATTGTTTCAGGCGACTGTCCATAGGATCAGGGGGACTTAGGAATTTAAATTAACCAAAGAAGATTGCAATTAAAGTGAAGAGCTGTCACCCAAACCTTGCTGAAAAGAGCGAATTTTCCTGCCAGTGATTAAATCTGAGAACTGCACACCATGACTACGGAAGACTCATGAAGCAAGCCAGTCCCTCAGAACCCGACTGAGCATGCCTCTGTCCAAGCGGACTGGTCTAAAGAGCATAAAGCGTTCTTTCTGCAAGAACATTCAAGAGCATATATTAAAAAAATGGGGAAAAGTGGCTGGTGAGATGGCTCAGTGGTCTAAAGCACCTACTTAGAACAAGCTTAGCAAAGCACAGGGACCGCAGTTCAATCCCCCAGCACCACATGCCAGCCTGCCCCGCCCCCTGGTGGGCTGAGCTGGCCACACACACACACACACACACACACACACACATAAATAAATAAATAAAATTTAAAAAAAAAATGGGGAAAAGTGACGTGTGAACTAAAATGTGCCCCAAACAACTGGGCAAGCTTGAGCCCAGCCCCAATCGATGCTTCCAGGCCCTCCACGGAGCAGCACTTTGGAAGACTGATAGGACAACTTCATGGCATTCGCTTGTGGCAGTTGCTTTCTAGTTTTGGTACTCAAAAATGATCTAGATAGGCTGTAAAGAGGGTGAAAATGTTTTAAAAATCCTAGACAACAAAAAGAATAGGGAAATACATCTAAAAAAAGAAAGGCTAAAATTTAATTAGACATGCATGTATATGGTCAAATATAAACATTGGGAGAGATGATATAGTTTCAAAAATCAACTATAACAGGCCGGTGAGTTAGCTCAGCGGTCTAAAGCGCCTGCTCAGTAGGCAAGTTTAGTCAGGCTTGGGGGACTGCGGTTCCATCCCCAGCACCACACGCCGCGCCAGCTCCACCCTCAGGGCAGGCTGAGCTGCCCCCCTCCAAAAAAATCACCTATATCACATATTGTATACAAATAAGCAGAGAAAGGAAGTCCTTTACTTGTGAAAGAAAGTTTTTGATAAAAGGTAGAGACTGCAAAGAAATTAAAGTTCACTGTATCTTTCTAAGAATTTTTTCTAATTTTCTTTTTAAAAAAATTGAAAATAGTAATAAAAACAGTATTAAAAGCGATAAAAATTTTCACTAAAGTGAAACTAGGAATTCAACAATGATTTCTGTATTGCATGACGTTATCTTCAAATCAGTTGTTCAGGTTACCAGGTATAAATGTACAAGATTGGTTTAAAAAAACAAAATCCTTAAATTGGCATAAAATTTGAGGAAAAGTGAAGAGAACAAACCACAAGAATGAAGAAAAATGCATGCAGTCCTTTCAGAAAGGAGTATCTCAGGTTTTACTTTCCCTCTTTTTCTTCCAAAGAAAGCGAGGAACAATCAACAGCAGTGAGCAGTACCTACCACCAGGTGGCACCCGCCAGCTTCACGTCCAGGCAGCATCACAAGGCCTCATGGGAATTTCCAGTATTCAAAAACACTTTTCTGGGAGGTAGTATAGAACAGTGGCGGTGGCCCTTTCAGAGACCGAGTGCCAAAGAGCAACCCAAAACCCCCTTATTTATTGCAGTTGACAATACTACAATTAAGCCTGCACACTGAGGGTTCAGTTTAGAAAAAACAACTGTATATTAATATCTTTGGTCTTAAAAGAAGGCAATGACATGCGTGCGGTAAGTTTACCACCCCTGGTGCAGAAGTTCTCTCAAATACAGTCTTAAACATCTGCCATTTATTCCTGTTGGGACCAAGATTTTTATTTTTTTATTTTTATTTTTTTATTTATTTTTGTTGTTGTTTATTTAGTACAGGATCTGCTGGGTCTCAGGGTGTAGATCAGACTCATAGTGATCCTCCTGTTTACAGCCTCCCAACAGCTGGGATTACAGGCGTGCACCACCACACTCAGTCTCCGTTCTCTGTCTCAGCAGCAAGCCCAGAGGGCGAGACCTGCACAGCTTTTGGGGAATCCAACCCAGTGTCTGCTTAAGCAGGCACTTTAGTCTGCTGAGCTATCTGGCCGGCCCATAATCACAATTATTAAAATACTATTTTGAGATACTAAGTGATGTTTTTCTTCTAGGTATTTTTCTCCCCTAACTCCCATGAAAAATTTTCTTGGTCTCTCTATTTCTGTATGTGTCTGTCTGTCTGTCTGTCTGCCTCTCTCTCTCTCTCTCTCCTTCCAGAAGATGGGCCAGTTTAAGTCAACTTTCCCAAGAGAACAACAGAAGAAAACTATGTGCTGGTTTCTGGTTAAAGCCCGTCCTTACCAGGGAGATTATGTCAGATGCCTCTGAGAGCACAAGTTACAATAGAGGGAGTGTGCCTTTGTGTGCAAAATCATGGTTAAGAGGAATCTTGAATGAAGAGGGCTGGAAACAATCAGGTTTTGGAGTCTGAAGGGGTAGAAGGATCCCAGGAAGAAATAGCCAGGAAGAAACAGCTTCCCAGAGGCTGTACCCCCCCCCACCCCCCACCCCCACCCCAGGCTGCACAGCCCTAGAACGTTGGGTGGGACCCAAAAAGAAGGCCCATGAATCATGCTCTCTGGGCAGAGTTCTTTGAAGACTTGGGTGAGCAGAAAGGGTGATAGGACTCCAGAGAGATGTCAGGGGACCCGAGAGCAGGGAGAAGGTTGCTGGTAACAGTGTCTCTGCAGGTTCATCCGTCAAATCTCAAAAAAAGGCGCGAAGGAGGCAGAGAGCTGCTACCTCACCTGAAAGGGCTAAGGTGGGCTTTGTGGGTAGGGTGGGAATGAACTAAACTCTGTCTGGGTTGGGTTTCTACCGTTTCCACGGAAAGGCAGCAAGGGTGGTGGTTGGAGGGCTCCAGGCAGAAATTCAGATAAATCTACCTGATGTTACTTTTCTTTTTCATAAGTCTGCGGACTGAGATTCCTCCTAAAATAAAGACAGGCCTTGTTTTCTTGTCGGTGCTACGTAATTGTAATGAATTATAGGGGACCTCCTGGAGCACGTAAGCTTATTCTGTCACGAAATGGCCACACAGCTCCCTTGTTGTCTAAGTGAAGTCTTGGAAAAAGCACAAGCATGAAATTAGACAAAACCCTTGGTTTAAAACTACTGTGGAAGAAGACAATGGCCATGGGAGGTTGACTGTGATAAAGAAGGAATACAGAAGCCTACAATTAAGTAAGTACATGTCCACTTTCTGCTTCTGTGTCTTTTAGAAGACCCTCCCACTTATTTTCTGAGACAGAACTTTCCACTCAGTTGGTATCTTACTCCTACCTTGGGCTTCAACTAATACCTTTGCTGCCATCATCCTATTATCTACTTCTTCTCAAAAAACCTCACAAGCTTTAGATGCAAACCTAGACCTGACTGTCAATCTCAACCGAAGACGCATCCTACCGGCACTAGAATTCAGCATTTCCAAACCATAATTCCTCTATTTTTTTTTCCTACGGAAGAATAAAATGACAGTTAAAAATAAGATGCACTGATAAATACAAAGTTGATTATATTGCCAAGCAAGAAGATGTTTACTATAAGTTTGCAGTGGAGGAAAATGCCTGAGAAAGGGGGGGATCGCACTGATACACTAACTGAGGGTCCCACAGAGGCGTCTGTCTCGTCCATTGTTCAATGGTCTGCAAAGGTCTTCCAAGGAAAAAAGTCACTGTATTATCTTCTGGGCAAATGTAAACAGATCATTTTCCTTGGGGAAAAAAAAAATTTTTGTCACTGAAATCAATTATATTTTTCAGATATTTTATGTCTATAAATCCATAAGAATAGATTTCAAAATTTGATTTCTAAGCCAAGAGGTATGTGAATATGTGATTTTATTAGAAATTGTCAGAATGTCTTTTAAAGTATTATAGTGATTCACTCACTGTCATAAATATGGAAGCATTCAAGTTCTTCCTTTACTGGTTTTGTAAGTATTTTAAAGCTTTTTCTCTTCTCTCTTCTTCTTCTTCTTCTTCTTCTTCTTCTTCTTCTTCTTCTTCTTCTTCTTCTTCTTCTTCTTCTTCTTCTTCTTCTTTTAATGTATTTGGTTGTTTCAGGGTCTCAATACACAGCTTGGACTTGTGGTGATCCTCCTGCTTTCAGCCTCCCCAGCGCTGGGATTACAGGCATGTGCCGCCATGCCCGGACTCTGGGCAATTCAGCCTGCCCCGGGGGTGGGGCTGGCATGGCATGTGCTGCTAGGGATCGAGCCGTGGTCCCTGCGCTGGCCTACGCTTGCCTAAGCAGGCACTTCAGTCTGCTGAGCTGTCTCAGCAGCCCCTTAAAGTTTTTTCTTACAGTTGTAAAAATTTTAGTTAATCTTCTGTGTGAAAAATTATATTTAACTTTTGTGTTAATTCACATTTATTAGTGAGATTGGGTTTCTTCTCATACATTTATTAGCTGTGTATGTTTCTTCTTTTATCCATTGTCTATGCATACCCTTGCCCATTTTCCCATTGGGCTATTTTTATGTCTTTAATTTAAAAAAAATATTTATTTATTTGTTTACTTGGCACAGGGTCTTGCTTGAACTCGTAGTGATCAGCCTTCCCAGCACTAGGATTACAGGCATGTGCCATCACAGTGCACCTGGGGGTCCAGCGCCTGCACAGCATAAGGTACCGGGGATCAAACCTGGGTCCTTGTGCTTGCCAGTCAGGTGTTTAGACTGCTGGGCTACATCCCCATTCCCCACTGGTCTATCTTTAAATCGATTTGTAGGCACCCTTTTACATGAACGACACTAACCTATGTATTGCGTTAATTAAAACATTTTGTCTATTCTCTCTTTTGCTTTGTTTTTATTTTCTTTATGTAATGTTTTAAACTTCCTGAGTAGCTGGGACTACAGTTGTGCCATTAAACCTAGCTTGTAGTAGTAACTTTCATCAATGCATTAAAATAATAGTATAAAAAATAAAAAACAAATAGTACAATATTTTAGTATTTTCCTTTAGACCATCTGGATTTTGTGATGTGTGTGTGTGTGTGTGTGTTTGTGTGTGTGTGTGTGTGTGTGTGTGAGAGAGAGAGAGAGAGACAGACAGACAGACAGACAGACAGACAGACAGACAGACAGATGCTGGAAATCAAACCCAGGGTTGTCTGCATGTTAGGCAAGTGCTCAACAGTTGAGTTATACTCCCAGACCTCGGGATTTCATCTTCTTAGAAACCACTCATCCCTTTTCTAGTCATCTAAGTAAAATATCCTCATAGCTATCACTTCTTGGGGGTGTTCTTTATCTTGTTGGGACACCTGAAAATGTTAATTTCCCTCCTGTAGCCCAGCAGTCCTTCTGATTCTCAGCGATTGCAGTTGACTGGATGCTCCTGATTGACCAGAAAAGTGTGTTGGTCATGTCATGCCAGGCAGAAGCCTGGTGACTCTGCCCAGACTCCAGTGAAGGGAGATGTGAGAGGGAGGTGGGGTAGACAGGCACAGCAGGGTGGAAGTGGCCAGATGTTGCAGAGAATTAGCATCCTACAGTGGAACTGGAGTGGAATAAAGAGAGTGCTGAAGGCTCACTTCTGGAAGGGCCTGAGGTTCCAATGTGTGTTGTTTCAGAGTGACTGATTTCTTTGACTCTGAATTTTAGACCTCAGGAAAGGAAAGGAAAGATTGAAAAGCTCCGTTTCCAGGTCCGGGAGGCCACAGGCCCTTCCTTGTTAGCACCACATGTGGGTGTTGAGATTTTTCCACTCTTATAAGTGTGTGCAATAGAAAGGGCTGCATTTTCCTGTTCCTTCCCCTCTGTCCTCCACCATACTATGGGCTACTTCCCAGCTGTTAAGTTTGGGCTCAACCCTCTTCTGAAAGGAGATAGACTCTCAACAGGAGATGCCCTGTAGGTAGTCACTTCTGGCAGAAGACCTCAATGGCCATTACGTGGTTTGAGACCAAGCTGTGCATGAGGAGGCCAAACTTTTCATGGCATCCTGGCCAGCCACATGTGACGCTGGGCAACTGACGAACAGATGTTGTTTGGAGCGGTGTATAAGCAAAGCACTGGAAGAAGAGCCCATAGGCTGCTGTCATTGGTCACTTATTCCAGGTCCTTGCCCTTGGTTCTTTGCCTTTCCAGTATGAATACCAGCTCTCACCTCTTTTCTGAAAAATTTAAACCTTCTTCTGTGCTTTGGAGCAATAAAATTCTGCTCAGAATATTTGCTTCTGGGCTGGGGAGATAGCTCAGCAGACTAAAGTGCCTGCATGGGCAAGCTCAGGCAAGCACACACACCAAAGTTTGGTTCAATCCCCAGCATCATGTGCTGTGCCAGCCCTGCCCCCAGGATGGGCTGAGCTGGCCAGAGTCCAGGTATAGTGGCACATGCCCATAATCCCAGCGCCAGGAAGGCTGAAAACAGGAGGATCACCAAGAGTTCAAGCTGTGTAGTAAAACCCTGCGACAACCAAATACATTATAAATAAGTAAATAAATACAAGGATGTTTGATTCTGCCTTATTGTCTCATTTCTTTGGGTCTTTAGATAACTTTAGGACAGGCAGAGACATAGCTAGCAGTAGAAGGGAGAAAATGCCAAAGTTTTCTGCATAGTATAAAGGGTATTTTTAAAAGATATTTTATTTATATATTTATTTGTTACAAGGTCTCACTACACATCTTGGACTCATAGTGATCCTCTCATTTCAGTCTCCCCAGTACTGGGATTATAGGCATGTACCACCACACTCAGTTTCAGTGGCTGGCAGGGTACACCCAGGGTTCTGGGGCGAACATGGCATACAGCACCAGGAATCAAACCTAGGTCCTTGTGCTTTCTAGGCAGGCGCTTGGACCACTGAGCTATCTCCTCAGCCCTATAATGGGCAATTTTGAGTGAATATCACAAATTTAAAGAGAGCCAGGACTCAGAGCTAAAGAGACTAGGAAGGATCTTCAAGAAATTTGCATGTGGGTTGGGCAGATTAAACTTGCCCTGTAGGCACATAAGAGCAGGCCTCCTGGTGTGAGTGTCAGGAGGCAGACATTCATTTGTCCTCCCCTAGTCTAGTGAGAGAGAAGTAAGCAGGAGAGGAGCGCAGGGTGAGCTCAGGGAGGGGAAATGTTTCGTAGGCAGCCTTGGTCTGGCACCTCGAGGTCATAACTTAAAATAGAGGTTTTGAGGCTGGAAATGGAAGACCCAGTGAAAGACTCAAGATGAAAGAGTAACAGCAAAACTATAGGTTTGACTGCTGAGTCTCTTCTAATGAAGATTTTCAGAACCAAGCAGCACAGCCGAGAGTGCTACTGTGTGCACAAGGCTGATGGTTTCACAAACATTGAAGAATGAAGCCACAAACCACAGGAGGAGGTTAGGAGAGCTTTTGTTGGAAATAAGAAGAGGAAGAATGGTTCTTGGATTTGTATGGCATGTGGATTGCCGCGTGGTACTTTAGTCTGGAGTAGCTTTAGGGGAGCAGAGTACAGGAACTGTTCATTCATTTAGTGGTCAGCTATTGTGGGTAGCTCTGTGCACTTAAAAGAATGGCCAGTTGGAACTCAGACTCCCTAACCCAGTGTTCTCACATAGTGTTTATAGTAAATTGTAATACGGGGCCCTGGTTTCAAATGTTACTTACAGTAATCCTCTAACAAAAGTAGTTGTATGGAATTTTTTTTTAAGACTCCAATAGAAGTGAAAACTGGTAAAAACCAAAGAAGACATAAGAGCTCAAATGTAGGGCTGGTGAGATGGCTCAGTGGTCTAAAGCACCTACTTAGAACAAGCTTGGCAAAACAGAGGGACCGCGGTTCAATCCCCCAGCACCACATGCCAGCCAGCCCCGCCCCCTGGTGGGCTGAGCTGGGGACACGGACGGACACACACACACACACACACACACACACACACACAAATAAATAAATAAATAAATTAAAAAAAAAAAAAGAGCTCAGATGTATAGAGGTAGAGCAGACCTGGGCCTGAGGAAGTTGTGAGGTGTCTGTATACACTATATGGGCCGATACCACACGGCTCCCCAAACACCTACCTGGTGCTGAACCTCATGCAAGGAACTAGAAATTTTTTAAATTGTTGCATGAGATCTAACCTTTAGCCTTGTGCTTCAGCCTGACAAGTGGTGGATTGTGTCTTTTTCTTGTTTTTCTATTAGATATTTCCTGACCATCTTTTAAGACTCAGTTCAATTTGACTTTCTTCTTTTAAATAAAGAAAAGATATTAGTACATGTTTGCCCTGCATAATTACATTCCTCATGAGGGGTTAGTATGTATACATAACACATTTTCATTCATTTTTGCTTCCCTTCTCCAGATCTTACTTTTCTTATTTATTTATTTATTTATTTATTTATTTTATGTATTTAGTACAGGGCCTTGAGGGTCTAATTACACAGATTGGACTTGTAGTGATCCTCCTGTGTTCAGCCTCCCAAGTGCTGGGATTACAGGTATGCGCCACCATGCCTAGTCTCAATCTGTCTCAGCATACTATAGGGGCGGGGCTGGCACGGCACACTGGGGATCAAAACCCCCATCACTGGGTCTGCCTAAGCAGGTGTTTTAATCCACTGAGCCATCTGGCCAGCCCTTTTTTTTTTTGTACCAGGAATCAAAGTCAGGACCTTGTGCTTGTCAGGCAGGCGCTGTCCCACTGAGCTCTATCACTGGCCCTCAGATCTTACTTTCTTGATTAAATCATCCAAGAACTGAAACAAATTAGTTCTTTTTTCTTTCTCTTTCTAGAATTAAAAAAAAAAAATCCTCATGTGTTTTGTGCTTTGTTGCTATTGTATATCTCTCTCTTTGTCTTTTTCAGTAGACTGAGCAGAAAAGAAACACTTTGTGTTATTTCAATTTGTTATTGTGTGCTCATCAATTCATGAGTGAATTGTGAAGTCAGTAGATTTTGACCAGTATATTTTAAAAACAAAATAGAAAAGAATTGAAACCATCAAAGTTATCCACACATTACAAGGATAAGTAATGTTGCATGAAATTTGTTTTCATGATGTTCTTCGGTCACACTGTAAAACATTCTTCTTACTAAGGATCATTTGTAAAATGTAATAAAACACTGGAGGCTCCATTATCTGGAGGTTTAAAGAAGAAAGACAGAACTAGAGATTCTGAAGCTTTTAGGCTATAAGTGGATTTATTCTATAGAGAGAAAACAATCAGTTATACACATTGATAATTGTCTCGGCTACTTTTCTGTCATTGCTGGGACCAAATGCCCAACACCCAAAATTAAGGAAGCATTATGGTTTGTGTCTAGTTGTTCCCCCAAAGCCTCATGCAGTCATGGGGCAGACTTCTAGGGTTTGTGATTAACTCAGGATCCACTGGGAATATTGGTGTGAGTGCTGCTGGGATTATGGGTGTGAGTGCTATACCCAGCCTGGTGCAGAGAGATTGGATGCAACATGAGGAAGACAGACTTGCTCTCTGTTGCCATTGTTGCTGCTACTTCTCCCTCTTGCTCTCTGGTCTTTACTGCCACCATGAAAGGTTGCTCTCTGCCCTGTGCTGCTCTGCCTTAGAGCCAGCTGAGCATGGACTGAAACCTCCAGCAACTGTGAGCTAAATAAACCTTCCCTCCTTCATTTTGAGTGTTGGGTATGTGTCCTAACAATGAGAGAAGAGTAACTGAGACAGAAAGGAAAGATTTATTTAGCTCACAGTTAGTGGAGATTTCAGTCCATACTCAGCTGGCTCCAAGGCAGAGTTGCACATGGCAGAGGGCAGCAGTTCATGGCAGTAGAAAGCAGGAAAACAGCAAGAGCAAAAGGAAGGAGCAGCAGCAGCAGCAGCAAACCTTTCTCCTTCCCTTATGTTACATACAGGCTATGTGACCCAGGCTAGGTGCAGCACTCACACCTATAATCCTAGCAGTACTCACACCCATAATCCCAGCAGCACTCACACCCATAATCCCAGCAGCCCTTACACCCATAATCCCAGAACGGGATCATTAATTAATCTGAAACTCTAGAAACCCACCCCAATGACTGCATGAGGCTTTTGGGGGACATCTAGATACAAACCATAACAATAATGAAATGAGCAGATATACTAACAAGCATGTTCTGTAGGGCAAGGCAGAGGTCAGCACATTGCTTCTGCAATAACAGTCAATATTTTTATGCATTTTGAGCTCTCAGTTACAGCAACCCAACTGGAAACCCCAAAGCAGGCATAGACCATACAGAGACCATAATCAGAGGAATGACTATGGCTGACTTCCAACAATATTTGAATTTCATATGTCATGAGATAGAATTCTTCTGATTTTCTAAATAATTGGGACTAGTAAAATCTAGTCTTAGCTCATGATGTTTTACTTAGATGGGGTTTGTCTGTTTTTCAGGCCGATCTTGAACTTCTGGGTTCATGCAGGAGTTATCCTCCTACTTCATTCAGGCTCTGGAGGAGTGGGGTCTCCATGCATGCACCTGTGTGCCAGAAGTCTTGGTTCACAATATTTTATTCAATGTATTTATTTATTTATTGTTTTTGTTGAGACAGGGCCTTGCTATGCAGTTCAGGCTGGCCTTGAGCTTACTTTGTAGCCCATGCTCGTCTCAAAATCCCAAGGATCCTTCTGTCTCAGCCTCCAGAGTGCTGGAATTACAGGCTTGTGCCACCACACCCAGCCATAAGATTTTAAAATATCTTGTATTAATAAAAGCTCAAAGCCTAGTAAGGCCAAGAGATCAATCAACCATTACCAACACAAAAACAGTTTATTAGCGTTCACAAAAAGGGGCTATGCAAGACTGTATTGCTATTGGTTGAGGCTAGAGAAAGAAATGATGGCTTCGAGTCTTTACTGTGGTCTCTGTGGGGAGCACTAGGCAATGCAAGGTAAGCAGGACAAGGACCACAAAGCTCAGTAGGATCCCTGGGCTCTAGGTTACAAGAGCCAGCCCAGGTTGTTTGACAGCTAGGACAAGGAGGTAGAGTCCTGAAGTGTGAGAATCCAATAAAGAAAGTGGTTGGGATTGTAGACTCTGATGGTTGGTTTATATTTGAGAATTACAAACTCAATCCAGCAAGATAGCTCAGCAGACTAAGCACCTGCTTAGGCAAGAGCAGGGTTTGGGAGTTTGATCCCCAGCACCACATGCTGTTCTGGCCCTGCCCCCACCCCTAGGGACACTGAGCCAACTGAGTCCAGCATGGTGGCACATGCCTGTAATCCCAGGGCTGGGGAGGCTGAAAACAGGAGGATCACTTGGAGTCTAAGCTGCATAGTAAGACCCTGTACCAAAGGAGGGAAGGAGGGAAGGATGGAAGGAAGGAAGGAAGGAAGGAAGGAAGGAAGGAAGGAAGGAAGGAAGGAAAGAAGGAAGAAAGGAAGGAGCAAACTCCTGTTTGTGGAACTTTATTGTCCCCAGGAACTTGCTTTCAGGGTCATGGAGGCCCCAAAGAGCACAGAATCAGAATACAGAACAGAAGACACGGCTGCAGCACCTGCATCGCATGAAAACAGGTCGTGGGCAAGATCTGGCCCATGCACTATGGTGCTATAAATTCATGGGTTAAAAGAACAAAGATAATGACAGATACCGAATCACTACTGTTGTGGGAAATGAATGAAGAGCACCTCATACACCTTTTTATATTTTTTTCCTTGATGGCAGTGTTGGGTATCAAGTCCACAGGGGGCCTCATGAATGAAGGGGCTAAGCAAACACCATCTTCCCTAAGCACCTTGATTCTTGTCAATAAAAACAGAGCAGAGGAGCTAATTCATGTTAATAAAAAAAGAAGTGAAACCCTTTAAACTTAAAGAAAACCTCGCCTCCATTTGGGAAACGCATTGTATTCATTCTGCTCCAGTAGTCCCTGGAACGTAAATATCTCCCAGTCTGCTCTTCCTGCATCTTCACTGAGAAGGGAACAGCCAGAACAGCACAGAATTCTCCCAGTAGTTAGTGTCAACCTGATTACATCTCCCCAAGCCCTCTAGTAAAGCATTAGTGTGATTTCTGTGTTCTCATCATTTTACCAAAGCCTAATTAAAGTTTTTGGAGCCCGTAATCTAATTACACCATGGTGAAATCCCAGAGGGCAAGGCTGGTGTTTCTCTTTCTCAAGTTACTTTTTTGGCCCAAATCCTTTCCCTGCTGATTGTTGTAATTAGAAGGAGATCCCAAGCTCAGTTGGGGCCCTCTTCCTTCCTCCTCGGGGTGCCTGGTGCCTGTTATTTTAGATATATCTTTGGTCTTTTTGTGGCCAGATTTGTCAGGTCTTTTCCTAGCTGTTCCATTTATGGACAGAACATCCACTCCATAACTTAACTCTTCGGCATTGAGCTTTAGCTTTTCCCCTGAGCTGGTTTCCTGCATGTGTCACATCTTCTTCACAGCTGCATGAGCTCCTCCTTCATAGCACTTGCCTAGTTTGTATCTGTACAGAGTCATTATTTTTGTTTTTGTTTTGTTTTTTACAGTACTGAGGATTAGACACAGGGCTTCACACTGAGCTATATCACCAGCCATTTAAAAAATTATTTTTTAATTTTATTTTGAAACAGGGTTATTGCCCAGACTAAGTGCAAACTCTCAGTCCTCCACCTCACCTTCCCAGAATGTGGGGATCACAGGCCTGCACCACCGCCACCATGCCCATCCCCTCCTCATGTCAGTCTCTCTCCTTCGAGAGCCTTTCAGAGCTGAGGCCCTGCACACTCACTGAATGGATGAATGAATGGATGGTCACCATCAAATAAACCCCACCTCGAGGCACAAAGAGGGCGAAGGAGAGAGGTGAGAGGTGCTTGCTGCACTGGGAGTTCCAGGCCTCTGACATTCCAGCTGATTTTACCTCTGCCATCACATGTGAGTGCATTTTGAAGGACCAATAACCAGAGGAAAATGCTTCATGCCAATTCTGAGAGGATTTTCACCACGTCCAGGGTGACAGGGCATCAGAGGGGCTTAAAGCACTGTAAGGATCATCATAGATAGCAATGTAAGGGTGGGACAGGACCCTTCAGTGATGTTCCAAGGGGCGGCAGGAAGGAAAGGTGGGGTGCACAGTCCCTACTTAGTGTAGTTCGGCTACAATCTCAGTGGGCAATGCAGACATTTCTCCAACCTCATCCTTCTTGCCATATTTACTTTACTACTGTTAAAACCTCAACTGAGGACTTTGTAGTTAGGCTTATTGTCCATTTCCATTTCCTGTTATCAGTAAGTTAGGACCGTTTATGTTGGTTGGTGGGTCTAGGGTTCCTGCTTTTGCTATTTTATTTTGTATCTATGCTCACTTCATGACGGAATCCTCACAAACAGGACATGGACGCTAAGTCTGTTCCCAGCGCTCTCCATCACAGGCTCTTCTGTGCATATCTGCAGCACAGTGTTGGGCATGTGGGTTCCCAAGCCTGGCACTAGGGCTTTCATGTCAGGCTTTGTGAGTGACCACGGGCCCCTCACTTAGCCTTTATTGGCCTCCATTTTTTCATATGGAAAATGCGTTGACAACTGTTACTCCCATAAGTGTTATGTAGCTTTCATGAGCAAACACTGCATATTCAGAATGGTGTGTGCATCACAGAGAGCTAGAAATGAATGTGCATGCTCATTACTATTTATATATGCAAATAATACCTAAAAAAGAGAAAGTACAGTGAGGTTAACAGAACGAGAAATGAGGAAACACTTTACTTGCAGTGCTGGGTTTGTTTACAATAAAATTTAGAAAGCCTTCCATTGAAAATAAAACAGTTTTGGGCTGGGGAGATAGCTCAGTAAAATAAGTGATTGCCTGGCAAGTGCAAGGTCCTGAGTTCAATCCCTAGTACTGCAAAGAAAGAAAGAAGCAAAGAAAGAAAGAAAGAAAGAAAGAAAGAAAGAAAGAAAGAAAGAAAGAAAGAAAGAAAGAAAGGAGAAAATAAAACAGTTTTGTTACATAAAACAGTACTCAGCAGGATGATGAAGAGCACCCAGTCCTCCAAAGTATGCACAGGGCACAGGAGACAGCAGCTGGGTTGATGAAGCTGCCTACTGATAGGGACCTCTGGGAGGGCCTGGTGGCTTAAAGGCCACCCAATTCTTTTTGGTGCCACAAAAGAAAAACACATGCACACAAGTCCTCTTGACTGCTTATGCCAAGTAATTTTTAAGTGACCTGTGAGTCTCACTAGCAAAGAGCACTGAACACGGGCTGGAGAAGAAAGCTGCAGCGTGGACTCCTTAGAGCTTTTCCAGGGATGAGCACACTTATCCTCATTTAGTGATGAGGACACTGAAGTTTACAGAGGGACAATGACATGTCCACATGTTGGGTCATTAACTTACTCAATAGCGTGGGGCTGGGAATGTGAGTCAATAGCAGAGGATGTGCTGGTCACCACCAGGCTCTAGGTCCAAACCAGTGCCCAAGCAAAGCAAGAGCCTTTGTATGGTAAGAGCAAACCATTACTATCCTGCACAGTGGTAGCCGACACATGGGGCACACAGTGGGCTGGACACTGGCAATGGCATTCTGCAAACCCCAAAAGTGAACAACCTGAACTAAATCTTGAAACAGGAGTGATACTTTTCTAGATAACAAAAAGTGAGGATGATTCTAGTCCTCTTGATCAAAATTAAAATATAAGGAAGGGTGACCCACAGTTAACTAGTTAAAAGCTATATCTTAATCTTTCAGAGTTTGAATAATATCGAATTTTAAAATTTACTCCATTCCCACCAACAATGTAAGTTTAGTATCTAAAAACTTGAAAACTGTAGAGTGAAGAAAAATAACCAACAAGGGCCAGCCAGAGAGCTCAGCAGACTAAAGTGTTTGCTTAGGCAAGAGAAGGGACTGGAAGTTTGATCCTCGGCCTGCCATTCCAGCTCTGCCCTTGGGGCGCACTGAGATGTGATTGAGACTGGGTGTGGTGACAGAAGCCTGTAATCCCGGAGGTTGGGAGGCTGAAAACAGGATCGCTATGAGTCTAATCTGTGTAGTGAAACCCTGTAGACTTTGTACTAAATACATAAAAAATAAAAATAACCAACACATTCATCTACCTATTTCCAGGCCCTTTCACTTTTCATTAAAGTAACAAGTACATCTGCCCTCAGAGCCAGTCACGAACATTCTCCCGCACCTCTGACTGAGCACCTTCCCGGGCAGCTGTAAACTTAGCCGAGTGTTAAGTCACGTGGCTGCTCCACACTCCACTTGGCTGAGGCTCCGTGGGTGGACACTGAAGCCACTGACTGCATAGCTCTGAACCTCTGCCAAGCTGAGCTGAAGAATGTGGCTGAGACGGAGGCAGCTGGGGACAAATCAGGTAACAAATGTTCAGCGATCCATCCCTTTCTTTTGTGGAAGTTTCTTGTCTTACATTTAGCTGCGATTTCGAAAGCTAATCTGGGTATTTTGAAAGAAAAACAAATAAGCTACCTGCTGGAGCGCTGCAAAGTAGACATGGGTTGTGTATAAGGAGCAGCCCACGGGGTCTGAAAGCAGCTTCTAGGGGCAGCTGGAGACGAGGAACCTGATACTTCATCCTCCAGAGCATGAGTTCATTGTGGCAGTACATGCCAACATGCAACACGACCTTGAAAAAATACTTGCTCTGAATGAAATTCACAAAAGCACCATGTGCCTCGAACATGAATGTGAGTCTGCCAAGTCTCAGCAGTGTGACCTCAAAATCACCTTACCGTGGTTGCATCTTCCCTCTTGTCCTCACTTCCCAAATCCTTTTCCCTTTTTTCAAGTGCTAGCTTTGTGTCCTGTGTTTTGCAGGCACTAAGGAGATGTAATGGACATAAGTCCATGCTACCTGTGAGGACCCTGTTCATTCCTGTGGGGCCTGAGGCTGTGGAAATATGTTCATGTAGGCCGGTAAGACAGCGCAGTGGACTAAGCACCTGCTTAGGTGAGCACAAGGGGGTGGTTCTGATCCTTGGTACCACATGCTGGGCTGGCCCTACCCTGGGCACACTAAACCTGCCACAGAGCCCTGGCATTGTCGTGAACGCCTGTAATCTCAGCACTGGGGAGACTGAAAACAGGAGGATTACTGCGAGTCCGAGCTGTGTAGTGAGACCCTGTACCAAATACATAAAAAAAAAAAAGTTTATGTGTAAACACAATGCACACCAGCCTTAAGGGAGCTCACCTGTGTTTGTGGAGGCCAAAGAAACTTGCAGAGCCATCGAGGTTTTTTAAAGAATTTTTGCCAAGAAAACGAGGGAGGAAAACTTTTGCACATGAATGGAGTAGGGCTCACAGTGCTTTATGTACAGGAGATGTACTACAGACCCGCAGGCTCAGAGACACTGGGGGTGGGGCTAAGGCTGAGGCCTCACACTGCCTGGAACTGAACTTAGATGTTTTCTCATACTGGATGAGAAGCCACCAAAGGATTCCTTTTATGGGGAAAGGATGATTGGTCGGAGTGTTTCCTGTTCCTTCCCATCCAACTTGCATTGCCCTGAATTGGTCTTCTCTAACCTGCTTTTCTTTCCATGTAGTTGACTCTCATTCATTCTTCAAGTTTCAGCTTGCCTCTACCTAGGGCATTGACTGACCTTTACTGGGCAGGCAGATTTGGACACAGTTCCTACTCTCTACCAGACTGTAGAGAACCCTAATCTCGTACCATGCAGGGCTGACTGTGCCGCACATGTGCCTTGTGGGCTGTGGTTGTCTGGTTTGATTTTTCCACCCCAGTTAATATCACAGAGCCTGTACTGAGAAGATGCATGTTTGCTTTCAACTCCCCACAGCTTCTCTGCTCTGCACCCCAGAGCCCCAGCCTTGCTCTCTGCTTTTCTTAGTGTCAACTGCCAATTGGCTTTTTGGCCAATGGGAGACACTAGTGGGAAAAACAAAAGACCAGGGCATTTTTTTTCTCTCTCTCTCTGCCTTGAGCAGTGGCCAACTTGACCTTGTCCTCTCTAACGTTCCATCTTGTACAGTACAATCTCTGTCTCCAAGTTTTCAAGAGGCCACTCCTTCTGGCTCTGACAACATCACCTCCTCCTCATGTCCCTTTCCCCTTTGGGATGATCCCCTCTTCCTCTTATTTCTCAGTTGTTTCATTTTCCCTTGCTTAGCTTATCAGCTTTTCCTATATCATAAGAGGTGGTTCTCTGTGTTCATCCCCTCTGTAGGGCTCCCTAGCATGGACCTCCTTTTGACTAGACTCTGATGGACACAGTTCTCAGTAGAATGGGGTACATTACATGTGTATAGGTGAATGCCTGAAGAAAAAGCTGAGAAAAAATGCATAGTAGTGCACACCTGTAATTCCAGCTACTCAGAAGGCTGAGGCAGGAGGGTCACAGAAGTGGAGAGGAGGATCTAAATAGAGGAAGAAAGGAAGGAAGGAAGGAAGGAAGGAAGGAAGGAAGGAAAGAAGGAAGGAAGGAAGGAAAGAAAGAAGGCCTCAGTGTTAGAGTGCTTCTGAGTCATAGCTCCAGTTTACCCTCCTACCTGGGGCAGGTGGCAAGTGGAAGCCTGCTCTCTGGGGAGGGCCACAGTCAGCTTCTCCTGTGCTCAGCTCATGTTGCCCCAACCTGCTCAGAAGGTTGGAGACCCAATTACTATGGCAAGCTTATTAGGGAGCAAGGGTAACCTCTCCTTCTGTGAAGAAGGGGCTGAAGAGGGCTCTCACTGAGCAGTATTCGTGGGCTCTCCTGGGGCTCCTCCCTGGTCCCTGTGAGGACAGTCCCTGAGGTGTGCACAGGGCTTCCTGTCCCTTTGGGTCTCCTCACCTCACGTCCTTGGTTCAATGGTGGCTCATGCTGCACTAAATCTCACCCTTTGTGAGTCACATCCTACACACACACACACACACACACACACACACACACCCCACTCTCAGGCAGGACTGCACACTGCTCCCAGCATTTCCACCTTGTTGTGGTCTGCGTAACATGCATGCTGGCTTTGAGGACCTATGGGAGCACAGCGCAGTTCCTGGGCAGCTTCTTCCCTGGCCTTGGTGTTTCAACCCCAAAGAGCAACCTCTAGAAATTACTTCAAATCCTTCCCTCCTCTCTCAGCACGATGTTCCCATCGTCCTGGGGAGAGATGGTGCTCAGGGCCACAGAACTGGTTCTGCAGACTGGGGGTTCTCACATGTTCCCATGCCACGCTTCAGTAGAGGCAGAGGCAGAGAAAATTCCCAATGAGGGCATCAAGGGGTTGGAGTAAAAACTAACTCAGAGTTCAAGTCAGAGATTCCTAACTCACTTTCTGGCTCCCTCATGCCCTCCCACCGACCCTGTTCCTTGGGTTGGGAACCTAGAGACTTACTGTGGCTGCAGACCCCAAGTGCCCCAGCATCTTCCCTGCCTCCCATTGCAGCCACCAGCCTTGCAGGGGAGATATTGACTAGGCCTCGATTCAGCAGAGCAGGAAAGTACTAAACAAAGTGGCTTCACACGCTTGGAATACAAACGGGCCGTGTCTCTCTCCTTCCACCAACTGCAATGCCAGCAAACCCCCCCCCCCCCCCCCGCGTTCTAGGAAACGCGGCTTCTCCTTCCATCCCACTCACCTGTCCCAGAGGACCGAGTCCAGCCAGGTGCATGCGGCCGCGGCCGGGCACTGCCGCACGGTGGCGCCGTCGGACTCCCTCGGGCCTGCACAAAGCGGCTTTTGTCCGCGTCCCACACAGCCGCGGAAACTCCGGAGGGAGGATGACCCCATTACCCGGGCGGTAACCTCAGCCAGGAGTGACCCCCGCTGGAGCTCACGAGGCTCCGCTCAGCTGAGTGCTGCGCCTGGTCTCTTTTCAGAGCCGCTGACTAGGTGCCAGCTGGTCCCAGGAGCCCCAGGGCAGTGAGGCTCCTGCGGTCCTTTGTCTCAACGCCGAGCACAAAGGGTCCTGTTCCCATCTCCCTTTAGTGCACCGCGGGGCTCTTGCTTGCCTTCCATCTAGGCTTCTGAGAATGAGGCTCTGGGGATTCCATGGGGGACTCCAGGAAACCACCCCCTCATTCTTGTTGAGGGCAAGTCAGTTTTCTGTCCCACTCTACAAATCTTTCACATGTTTCCTACCAGAGAAGGGGGCTGCAGATTTAAGTTTTAATTTTCCGAGTCATCCTGCCGCACAGAGAGTAAGAAATACGTCTAACATGCTTTCAGGTCTGAAACAGTCAGCAGCGCCAACCTTGGGAGCAGCCTCTGGGGCACATTTGAAGTCCAGGGGCAGCCTGACCTTCCTGACTGGTTAAGGAAGTGACTTTGGATGCCAAGGGCTTGTTCATGCATGACAATTAGTTTGCAAGCCTTCAAGAGGCCAGGTTATGCTCTGCCAGGGTACCAAGCGGGAACCCAGTGTTTTTGGTACAGCGATGGAAGTCACAGAGAGTCCTGGCTGTCATGCCTGGGATGAAACCACCACGCACCGACAGTGAGGAGGAGCCAGGCAATGAAGGGAACCCAGGGCTCCCAGGTGAGATGATAAAATGGCAATCTGGGATAGCAACAAATGCCATCCAGAGGAGGGCTAGTGCAACACGTTTGGGGGGACGCTGTGTGTCACTGCTTATCTTCATGATCACTTTATCTAATAAATATTATTACACCCATTTAATAGAGGAGATGAATACGGCTCTCAGAGGCTCTGAGCTGGTCTAAGTGTTACACAGAGAGTCGTTAGTGGAGTTGGGAAGTCAAGGTCTTTAAATTCTAAAATTCACTCTCTTCCCTCGGTTTTATACGTTGCCTTTTGAAAATGCTGCTGGCATTAGAAGATGATCGGGAGAAGGTAGTAGAGAGTGGATCTTGCCCTCTTGCATGGTTCCTTGGGAACGGAGTTTAGGCAAATGAGAGCTTTTTCTGTGTTTGCCATGACAACCATTCTGAAATAAAGTCCCTAAGGGAAAAGGAGTCAGTGGATAGGGGCAAAAGAGCGAGAAACTCAGTCAACGTAACCATATTTACTTGGTAGGGGAGGGGGGTTTGTTGCTTCAGCAGTGCTCCTTCCCCCCTCTGTGCCTCAGCTCCCATGCCTGGAGTTGCCCACAGCCCCAACCTCACTCTACCTGGAGAAGATCTGCAGAACAGAGCTGCCCCCTCTGCAAAAAAAAAGCTTTCCTTCCTGGTCTGCGAGCACCCAGGAGGGCTGGGCACCCTCTCCTCTGTCTTTCCTTTGCTCTTCCCCTGGAGTCAGTGCAGCAGGTGTCAGTCTTGGTCCTGGAACTGTCTGCAGAGGGCAGGATTCTGGTTCATTCAGGTCACAGTGATGCCAGAACAATGAAAAGCCCAGTCAAGAGACAACAAGGAGGAAGGAGGTATCTGTAGAGCCTCCACCCGAAGGGGGCCCCAGTCAAGGGATGAAGCTGGATGGTGCCCAGGGGTCAGGAACCTGGCCAAGGTGAATGGAGCTGTATCGCTGTGTCCACCCTAAAGAGCTGCTCCAGCTCAGGCAGCTCCTGGAGGATTCCTGCTGAGCGGTGACGGATGTGAGGGAACGGATGGAGGAAGGAGAAGAGCCTTTATTAAGCCAAACGTGAAGCCACATTGGTCATAGGCAGTCAATTACCACTGTCTGGGTGAAGTCAGAATTCTCTGAAGAACTCATCACACTCCTGGAACTTCTGACTCTGGTTCTCAGCTGATTTGCCCATCAGTTTGGCCAGAGATGTGGACCAGCTGGGTTGGGAAACCACATTGACCAGCCTGCCTTCAGAGGATGGTGATTCTTGGCAGAGCTAGAAACAGCTGAGCCCTATCCAGGGCTGCAGCGTGACTCAGCTCCTCACTGGGGGATGTGGGGGAGCCCTTGCCCTTGGCCATGAGCCTAACTATGCCCAATACCCCCTTGTTTATCTAAGCGGGTGCTGGGGATTTTCTTGGTTAAGCCTCTAGGTCTTTCCTTCTTCCGGGTTTAATGAGCTCATTTATTTTATTTTTCTTTTTCACTTAACAGGTTTTAGGCCCAGTTAATGAGTAGTGGGGTTCTTTACAAGGGCCAAGTTGGGCCTGAGTTCAGGGCATTCTCTTGCCGTTTCCTGCTCTCAAGTCCCAAGTGTCTCTCCAAGCCCCATCCCCCACATTCTGGTAACCATCCTCCCTGGTGCTGTTCCCATAGATGGAAGTTTCTGGAACATAATGACACTGAAGCTGTAGGTTTTCTTCCCCCCCTCTCCCTTCACAAGTCACAGAAGGAGCTATGGCAGCAGCAGAGAAAGACCCATTTTAAGTGCAGGGTTCCCCTGAGTTTAGTCTGGGGCTTTGGTGGGGTTGGAGGTGGGGTAGGCTGGTTGTGAATTCCAGGGAGACTTGCCAGATGTGGTTGAAACCTCCTTTGTGTGTCTCTGGCAGTAAAGAGCTGCCAGGACTGAGCAGGGCCACTTGGAAGCCTTGCTCTGGTGGTTGATGCTTGGGAAACCTTGAGTGTGGAGATAATGAGAAAGAAAGCAGTGTCCGCGCGGCCAGAACAGAAATGCGCAGCAACTCAGCGCTGACTCGGCTCCTAGAAGCTCCCGTGGGCAGTGATTCCATGGCTGCCTTGTTGAATCACGCACGGGGAACAGCTTAGCCCAGCAACCTCCTGTGTGCTTCGCCATGGCCCATCCTGTTTACTCTGAGGCAGGCCGACCTGGAGCTGGGTACTGGGGCAGCAGAAGGAAAGATAGGACGCAGGCCTAATGAATGTCCACAGCTCCTCTCTACATGTTTCAAGGATTCCTGTGCACTGGAGGAAGACAGGTGGCAAGGGGGGGACTAAAGGACAGGTCACGGAATCCTCTGTGTGTCACGCCTTGTTTGCAAAACCACTTGTTTTCCTCTGAACCACTGAAGCCCAAGCACAGAGCTGCCTATCAGGAAGGCAAAGCTGTTAGCCTGCATCTGTGTAGGGGCCAGGCTGGGGTGGCCATGGGCAGGCTGAGTTGCTCCCCTACTTCTGCATATCAGCCAAGAGCCAAGTCTCTTCTGAGTCCAAGGTCTTTGCAGCTGCAAACACACTTGGAAGCATGGTGTGATTTGACTTCCCACTAGATCTCAGCAAAGAATCCCAACACAGATGAAGGCGACCCACCTTCATCTGTGTTGGGATTCTTTATCCAGTTCCCAGGGCTGCTAGCCCAAGACAGGAAGTTTCAGAGCAAGGTATCCCTAGGGCTGTTTTTTTCTGAGTCCTGTGAGAGAGACTGTATAGTCTGGCTCCCGCTGGTTTGCTGATCCCCTATCCTCTGGCTTTTAGAAGCTCCCTCTCCATCTCTGCCTTCATTGTTTTTGTTTGTTTGTTTGTTGTATTTCAGGGAAGGGTCATTGAACTCATAGCAATCCACTTGTTTACAGCCTCCCAAGCGCTGGGATTACAGGTGCACACCACCAGCCCAGTCTCAATTGCCATCTCAGTGTACCCTGGGGGCGGGGCCGGCATAGCAGGCCTGGGAATCAAACCCCTAGCCCTTGAGCCTGCTTGTAGGCACATTAATCCTTGAGCTATTTGGCCAGCCCTACTGCCTTCATTCTTATCTGGCATCCACCCTATGTGCCTATCTCTGCGGACGAATTTACCCTGTTTATAAGAATGCTTTTCATAGTGGATGAGGGCTCACCAGAACTGCCTCACTTAACTGACCACATCCAAGTGACCCTATTCCCAAATAAAGTCGCATTCTGAGGTACTAGCAGTTAGACTTCATTCTATGAATTGTAAGGGGTCACAGTGCAATCCACAGCACCACAATTCTGACTTCATTTTCCGCGTGGTGTCCAACAGCAGTACCCATGGGGAAGAAGCCAGAGACACTCATGCAGTGGGCAGGAGTGGTCCTGGGGAGAACTCCAGGGTGGTCTGGAAGCGGGAGACTCATGGAAGGGTCTGTGCTAGAGCGCAGCCTGGTATGTGGGCGTCTCATAAAGCAGCTTCAGAAGTGGAGGGGGAGCAACTAGCAGTGCTGCAGTCTTGGTTGTCCACCCCTGTGCTCAGGGCTGGGTGGGGCATGAAGAAGAGGACAGCTCCAGAAGGGAGGTCGGACCTAACAGGGCTGGCATAGGTTGTCAGAGGACGGTGGTAAGCACGTGGCCACTGAGGATCTGAGGAGAAGCAATCCTTGGACTTCAGAGGAACATGGGAGAGGATTACAACCAGAAACCAAAGTTCTAGGGACTTTGAATCCTCAGGTACTCAGGAACGGAAGTGTCATCCTGTGCAAGTGAGGTCCCTGGGATGACTGGGCTGTCATTCAGGCAGGCGCCCAGGATTAGCTAAGACTTCATCACTTCCTCCTCAAAACACAAGATTAATTAAATTAAAAAGCATGTTAGAGTTGGGTGTTGTAAAATAGCTTTGTAGGCTTTGACAGATAATTACAAAAAAAAAAAGAAGTAGGGAACATTTGCCTTACCAAACATTACAATTTAAGATAACATGATTGCCCTGAAAAGAGTATGTTTTAGCCTAGGAATGAATGGTCCACTGAACCATACTGCAATTCAGAAATGGACACAGTATACTTACAATCTGAAAAAGATGACACTTCAACTTAATGGAAAAGTTTTGACTGAATAAAAATAATGGTGTTGAGCTAATTTGCTCTCCTTCTGGGAAAAACAGGGAGGTAAATCACCTTTAACCATAAATGAAAATAAATCCCAAATGAATTTGGGTTTTGGGTTAAAGGTCTAACTATACATACATAAAGTATCTGAGGGAAATCTAGGGGAAAGTTTGTGTAATTCTGACATGGAGGAGCTATTTTTAATGATTGAGGGGCTCTTCAAAAGTATAAAGGGAGAAAAAACAGGAAATAGATTTGCAAATAATGATAATTTGAATTTGTCCCTTCCTCTGTGTGTACCTTCTATTTCTTTCTCTTTTCTGATTGTAACTGGCTAATGTTCTAAATATTATGTTGAACAGGAAAGGTGATGGTGGACATCCTTGCCTTATTCCTGATTTTAGAAAGTTTTCAGCTTTGTCCCATTTAATTTAATGTTAGCAGAAGGATTGTCATAAATGAATCTTATCAGGTGGCAATAAGGTGCATGTACATTAGTTTTTAGGGTTTTTTTTCTAATATGCGAGAAAATGTAAAATACGATTTCTTAATAAAATAATGCAACAATAAAATAGTCAATGCATTACATGTTGCTATCTCTGAAGTAGTTGCTCAGGATATAAGCTGTGGGCATAAAAATTTCTCCAACTGATATTAGAATAAACCTTCCCTTTTAATGAACTAAGTGATGCTAATAGTATAACTGACTTCAGTTTTTCCCCTTTTCCCTACTGTCTTTTCTCTTTTCACTCATCCTAATTCCTTTTCCGTTTTGAATAATTTCTTCCTACTTCACAATATCTAGTCTACATTTTAGGACTTATTTACTCTTTCAGGTTTTCACACTAGGGAGAAAATATGATGTTTACACATGTGAGTCTGGTTTATTTCACTTATGAGTCTCAAGTTCATCCTTCTGTATGAGTGGTAGTACTCCATTATAAAAAAATACCACATTTTTTTTTACTTATTCATCAGTTTATGTACATGTGGGTTGTTTCCAAGATTTCACTATGACAAACTGAGCTGCTATGAATGTGGGTGTGCGTGTACCACTGTGGTATCATTGTTTTCAATTTTGGGGGGAAAATTCCCAGAAGGGGAATAGCTGGGTTAAATGAAACATGTAATCCCAGTTTTTGTTTGTTTGTTTTTAGGAATCTTCACACTGATTTCCATAGTAATTGCACCAGTCTACACTTACACCAGTAGTGGAGAAGGGGTCCTTTCCCTCCACAGCCCCTCCAGCATTTGCTTTTGATTGATTTCTTAAAAGTCTTTTTTTTTTAATTTTATTTATTTATTTATTTGTGTGTGTGTGTGTGTGTGTGTGTGTGTGGCCAGCTCAGCCCACCTGGGGGCGGGGCTGGCTGGCATGTGGTGCTGGGGGATTGAACCGCGGTCCCTGTGCTTTGCTAAGCTTGTTCCAAGTAGGTGCCTAGACCACTGAGCCACCTCACCAGCCCTTGATTGATTTCTTGATGATAGCCATTCTTTCTAGGGTGAGATGGAATCTCAGTGTTGTTTTAATTTGCATCTCTCAAATGACCAATGATGTTGAATACCTTTTTACAGATTTATTTGCCGTTTGAATTTCATCTGAGAAGTGTGTATTCATCTCACATGCCATTTTTAGATTAGCTCTTTGAATTTAGGGGATTTGATTTTTTTCAGTTTTTATATGTTCTAGACAGGAGTCTGAGGGACAATTGGCTAAAATTCGTTCTCATTTTGTGGCTTAATTTTTTTCACTTTGTTGATGATTTCTTTTGCTATTTAAAAGCCTTTTAATAAGATGAGATCCCAGTTGTTGAAGGTTTTTAAAATTATGACTAACATGTTCAAAAGCTATATCAACAACCTCTGGCAGCAGCTGGACACACTGGATCAGGAGAAAATGAAGCTGGAGGTGGGGGGTGGAGGACTTCAAGAATAATTATGAAGATGAGATCAACAAGCACACAGAGATGGAGAATGGATCTGTCCGCATCAAGAAGGATGTGGATGAAGCTTACATGAACAAGGTGGAGCTCGAGTCACGCCTGGAAGGGCTGACTGACGAGATCAACTTCCTCAGGCAGCTGTATGAAGAAGAGATATGTGAGCTGCAATCTCAGATCTCGGACACATCTGTGGTGCTGTCCATGGACAACAGCCGCTCCCTGGACCTGGACAGCATCATCGCCCAGGGCAAGGCCCAGTATGAGGAGATCTCTGACCGCAGCTGGGCTGAGGCCAAGAGCATATACCAGATCAAGTATGAAGAGTTGCAGACTCTGGCTGGGAAGCACGGGGATGACCTCCATTCCACGAAATCCGAGATATCTGAGATGAACCGCAACATCAGCTGCCTGCAGGCAGAGATTGAGGCCCTCAAGGGCCAGAGAGCATCCATGGAGGCTGTCATTGCTCATGCCGAGCAGTGTGGGGAGATGGCCATTAAGGATGCCAACGCCATGCTGGCCCAGCTGGAGGCTGCCCTGCAGAAGGCCAAGCAGGACATGGCCCAGCAGCTGTGCGAGTACCAGGAGCTCATGAATGTCAAGCTGGCCCTGGACATTGTGATTGCTACCTACCACAAGCTGCTGGAGGGCAAGAACAGGCTGGAGGCTAGGATGCAGAGCTTGAGTATCCACACGAAGACCAATAGTGGCTATTCAGGAATGGAGAGCTCACCCTATGGGGGGCCTCACAAGCCCTGGATTTACCTGCACCAAGTCTGCTGTGGTTGTGAAGATGATTGAGACCTGCGATGGGAAGCTGGTGTCTGAGACCACTGATGTCCTCCCCAAGTGAATGGTCCATTCCCAGCAGCCTCTCCAGCCCGCACCTCTCACGAGGCTGCACCAGAGCCCGTGGGGAGACAGCTGTACAAGGGAGCATTGGGAGCAAGAGACCCACCCGAGGCTCAGCTTAGCCCTCAGTCTACCCTTGGGGGAAATTACTGCCTGGGGTACCTCTTCTTGCCCGTGCCCTTCACCAAAATCCAATTAAGTTGTCTTTTCCAAAATAAAGCCTGATTTTGCCACCTGAAAAAAAAAATAATAAAAAGTAAAATTATGAATAGATGTTGGATTTGCAGATGACATAGTCTACATAGGCAACACAAAAGTTCCACCAAAATGTTCCTGAAATTAATAACCCAGTCCAGTAGTGTAGCAGAATGTAAAATCAACACACAAAAATCAATAGCATTCCTGTACACTAATAATGAGCTCACCTAGAAAGGAAATAAGAAAACAGTAACACTCACAATAGCATTCAGTAAATGAATTGCTTCTGAACTAACCTAATCAAAGAGCTATAAGACCTCTACAATGAAAACTGCAATTCTGTGAGAAAAAAATTGAAGAAGACATCAGAAAATGGAAGGTTATTCCCTGTTCCTAGATAGGCAGAATGAACATAGTCATAATGGCTTTACTATGCAAAATGGCCAGTGATATAGCTCAGGAGCTCAGTGCTTGTCTGGCAAGTGTGAGGGCCTGAGTTCAATTCCCTGTATCCATGCTCCCCTTCCCCCAAAAACGAAAGGCTGTATTTCTAAAGCCAACACAGAGATTCAATGGAATCCCAATCAAAATGCCAAACCTTCTCACCGAACTAGAGAAGAAAAACCTACAGTTTATATGGAATAAGAAGAGACCCAGAATAGCAAAAGCAACCCTAGTCAGGGAAGCACTTATTCCACTGAGCCATCTCCCCGGCCCCCATGCAACCCTGGTCAACAAGAGCAAAGCAGGAGTCTTCATAATCTCAGACTTCAAGTAATATTACAGAGCTATAGTAATAAAAATAGCAATATAATAGCATGAAAACAGACATCTGGATCAATGGAACAAAATAGAGGATGTAGAAACAATCTCAGGCTACCTGATCTTTGACAAAGGTGCCAAAAATATACACTGGGGAAAGCATAGCCTATTTAATAACTGATGATAGGAAAACTGGCTATTCACATGCATGAGATTGAGTCTAGACTCTTATCTCACCATATATTAAGCTAAAATCAAAAAGGATCAAAGACCTAAATGTTAGAGAAGAAACAATCTACTGGAAGATAAAGTGGGCAAAACTCTTGAAGACAAAGGCATATGTCTTCAGAACCCTGGTGATAAGAAATAGCTCACAGAACCAACCAAAGGTATCATATCAAATTCAAAACCTGGGGAGATGACTCAGTGGAATAAGTGCTTCCCTGGCAAGTGCAAGGGCCTGAGTTCAATCCCTGGTTCCACCAAAAAAAAAAAAAAAAATCAAAAACAAAAACAAAACAAAACAAAAAAAGATTAAAAAATGTTTACAGGGCCTGGGAGATGGCTCAGTAGAATAAGTGTTTGCCTGGCAAGTGCAAGGGCCTGAGTTCAATCCCTGGGTCCAAAAAAAAAAAAAAAATTCAAAACCTGCTGTACAGCAAAGGAAACACCCAACCCAACGTAGTAAGCAGCCTACAGGATGGCAGAACAGACAATGGTGAACAGACAATGAAAATACAATGGAGTACTACTTTTGCTGTAAAGGTGACAAAATGAGGCATTTGTAAGAAAATTTTGTTTGGTCTTTTTTTTTTTTTTTTTTTTTTTGGTGGAACCGGGGATTGAACTTAGGCCCTTGAGCTTGCCAGGGAAGCGTTTGTTCCACTGAGCCATCTCCCTGGCCCCATTTGTAAGAAAATTGATGCACTTTGAGACCACAATGTTAAGTTTGTGTGTGTGAAGCAGACCAGGCACATAAACTTAAATGTCACATGGTTTCTCTTAGGTTCACACTAGTAGTATAAATCTTTCTTTTCATTGAACAGCCCAACTGTTCCTTGGACTGAGGACTAATATCTGAAATATAGAAAGAATTCAGGAAGATTGCCCACCTCATAAAAGATTCCATCAATAGAACAGGCAACGGAAAGGAATAGACACTCCTCAGAAGAAGTACAAGTCATCGATAAATACACATAAATGTGTTCACCATCTCTGGCCATTAGAGAACTGCAAGTTCAAACAGTACTCATATTTCATCTTACTCCAAAAAGACTTGCTATCATTAAGAAAATAAATAATAAAAAATGTGGCAAGGGCTGGAGAGATAGCTTGATGGTATAAGTGCCTGTCTAACAAGTGCAAGGACCAGGGTTTGATCCCCAGTACCACATACCATGTAGGCACTGTGCCAAGCCAGCCACTGAAACCGGGTGTGGTGGTGTATGCCTAATCCCTGTGCTGGAGAGGCTGAGAAAGGAGGATCACTATGAGTCCAAGGTGTGTAGCAAGACCCTATACTAACTAACTAACTAACTAACTAACTAACTAAATATATAAATAAATAAATGTGCTGGGTGAGGATGCAGGGGAAATAAATACTTCTATATTGTTGGTGGGAATGTAAACTAGTACAACCATTATGGAAATCAACATGGAAATTCCTTTTTTGCCTATTAATTTTATTGAGAAAGAAATAGCAATGAGACAGCTCAAAACAGGTATGACAAGACTGGGCGTGGTGGTGGGTGCCTGTAATCCCAGCTCTTGGGAGGCTGTAAACAGGCAGATCATTACAAGTCCGATCTAGTAGTGAGATTCTAAACACCCTGTAGACCCTTCCCTAAAAATACACAAAAACAAAGAAACA
>NW_004524634.1:7045096-7046403 GCF_000260255.1 Octodon degus | reverse complement strand
ATTCGACTGAGTCATCTCCCCGGCCCCAGTTACAATAATTAATACATTTCATATTGTTGTTTTCATAGTAGCTATTCAGAGTACAAGATACAGACATGATATCTTGTCTACACACTACTAGTATAAGCCTTTCTTTTCATTGAACTGAGAAAGTAGCTGTATATCTTTCCTATATACAGATATATATTTTTTCACTACAAAATGGACCTTCATTTATAACCCCCTTTTGTGTTTAGTTTTGTCAGAGATGGCCCATTGCCATTCAAACACTGTAGGTTTGTGAATTCAACAAAATAATCCAATGTAGTCCAATAGTCCATAACAGTAGTGGGTTATCTGCGGAACTGTCAATGTCAGAAGTTGCTGACTTGAGCCTTTTACAACTCAGCATATTAATATGGCTTCACTTTTTATACCTCGTGTTTATACTTTTCTGCTGGATGGTTAAGACCAAGCTAAAGCAAGACCTATACAACAAAAAATGTAACTTTTATATCTGACAAGGTCAGCCAGATCCCCTCAGGATTTACTCTGAAACCCTGGAAATCAGCATGGAAATTCCTAAAAACACTTCAAGTGCAAATTTCCTTTGGCACAAATATTTCTCTTCTAGGTATCTTTCAAAAAAAGTGAAAGCCCTTACATTCCAGTGATCAATGCATTCCCGTGAGTATAGCAGCATAATTCGTAAGAGCCTAACCTTGGAAGTGACCCACATACCCATCAACAGGTGACCAGACAGTGAAAATACAATGGAGTACTACTTTGCTATAAAGGTGACAAAATGAGTCATTTGTAGGAAAACTGATGCACTTTGAACCACAGTGTTAAGTTTGTGTGTCTGAGGCAGACCAGGCACATAAACTTAAATGTCACATGGTTTCTCTTATATGAGAAATCAAAGACATAAATAAAGAAAATGAAAGATAAATGATAGAAAATAGGAAAATGGATCATTTGCAAATGGGAAAGGAACCAAGAGGTTGAGTGAGGGGACAATCGAGATGTATTAGGGACCTTTACCAACTCCCCGTAAGGAAAGCAATTCTGACGCACGGTAGCATGCACTAATAATAGAGAAAAGCAAATAATTTCTGCAAAAATGAAAAGCCTAAGTATTTGCAACACATGCAAAAGAATATTATCCTTAATATAACAAAAGTTCAGGGCTGGGGAGACGGCTCAGTGGAATAAGCACTTCACTGACGAGCACAAGGACCTGAGTTCAATCCCCAGTTCCGCAAAAAAAAAAAAAAAAAAAAAAAAAAAAACAAGGGGGCCTGCCCCTTAGCTCAGTTCTTTAAGTG
>NW_004524634.1:7037343-7044199 GCF_000260255.1 Octodon degus | reverse complement strand
AAAAAAAAAAAAAAAAAAAAAGAAATTCAAAAAATTTCCTATAAATTGGTAACAATGGCACATGGTAATAGGATCATAAGGAAAAGTACTGTGGACTCACAGAAGAGGAAATGAAGATTTAAATAGAAAGCAAAATATTAGCCAGAGATAGTAAATTTTAATTATTTACTCATCAAATTTACAAAAGGTAAAAAGATTCAGTCCCATCCTGGATTAGACTGAGAGCAAAATGAACAATACTGTACCTTGTTGGTGGAAATAAGAGCCGTTACATCCTCCAGGAAGGAATAATCTGGCAATGTCTATTAAAATTTAAAATCTATTCTCACAAGCTCAGCCACCCCATTTTGGGCAGTTGTCTCAGTGGGTACAAAAGCCTCACGCTTAACAGTGTATTCACGAGAGTGTTTAGAGAAGCGCTGTTTGCTGAGACAAAACATTAGGCAGCCCAGGATTATCCATTAATAATGATAAAATGGTTCAAGAAATATGGTGCCTCCACGCTGTGGGATCCGATGTCACTAGCACAAGCAAAAATAAACAAGTTAATTCTAGCTATCAAGGTACTCACATGAAGATGCTAATATATTACATACAAAAAGAAAATGATGGGAAAATGTGTATACTACTGATTTTTGTAAACAAGTAGGACAACCAAAGTAAAACCTAGTACTCATGCCTGTTTCACGTTGGCATATGCATTTATACACATCCGAGAAATGTGTTTTAACAGCACAAATTGCCTCAGGATGTGTAAGTAAGAGGAAGTGATTTTTAACTTCTGTGTGTATCCTTATTGTTTTGCTTATCATAAGAATTTTTTTAAGTTGAAAGGGATTGGATAATGGCAACGTTAAAAGTGACAATGTAATTAAATGCCTGGCACTCACTGGACTCTGAATAAAATCCACTCTCACTAGCTGACTTTCAGGCTGAGGGTCAGCTGGTGAGGATCACTGGCAGTTCCTCACACACATCTGCTTTTCTCATTGTTCTGCCCTTTCTGCTCTGTTCTGTTCTCCTGTTTGCAGGCCCAGAGGATTCTTGACACCAGGCCCCTCTCCCCAGTCACCTTGACCTCAGTTCCCATGGGGATCTCCAGGGCTGGACAAACCAGCTGGCCTTGCAGCTATTCCCACAGCACCTTGCCCTTGTCTCCCTGGGGGGCATCATTAGCCTCCTCTGTAACCGCAGTTGCTTGAGTTCTATCCCCCAAGGAACCCTCTGTTCCAGGAGGCAGGCATAGTGATTGGTATTATGTCCCCAGCGCCTTGTCTAGCTCATTGTAGGTGCTAAATACAATAAACATTTGTTAATGTGAATAAACAAGAAGAGAAGGAATGAATGCCAAACATTAGCAATCCAAAGAAAACAGTCTGCACCCTCAAAACAGTGTGGTGGAGAGGCAGGCAGATAAACAGCCCAGTTATAGCACAAGCACATAGTTAATGTCATGGGACAGTAGGAACTTAAGCTGCTCTAAACTGCCTGGGGAAAGTCTGGAAGGTTTCATAAGACAGGAAGCTTTTAATCAAAGTCATGAAGAATGGATAGACATTCACCAGCAAAACACCAGCGTGGAGTGGTTTCCAAAACACAGGGCAGCTCCACAAGGGCACAGTAGCATGAAGGACTACGACATGTCCTAGAGATTTAGGGTTTGTTGAGCATGAAGTTCAAGGGTAGGGAAGGGAGGAGACAAAAGATAACCAGGGTAGGCCTTTATTCTGAAACCAAATCATTCACACAAGGCCTGCAGGAGTTACCCAGGAGTGCTTTGTATGGAAGGCAGACAGGGATGCTGGGCAAAGTCTTAAGCAGGGCTGTACCCATGAGGGATTTATACCCTGGTAGAGCAGGATGGGCTAGGGCAGTGACAGGAGATGACATCAGATAAGGGAGAGTGGGCAGGAGCATAAAAGAAAGAGGGTTTACAAATGGACTTCTCTTCCACTTGATGAGTCATGATTCCACCTGAGTCTACAGGGTGGATTTCAAAGAAATAGCTGTAGCTCACTTCCACAAGTGACGCCTAGCCACCAGTAACTGTCACGGTCATTATGCATGTCCACAACTAGAACTTTGTGCGATATCCTATCCTCAAACTGTTAGAAGTGCTGGTCATTTACTTGCCATTCCAGTATTTATCTGATGTTTTACTCTTAGTACTTCTTTGCTATCATGAAAACTTTTTCTTAGTTCAATTGTTTTGAAACATTTAATTTTCTGAATATTGCTTAATCTTAATTTTTGTTCAAGATTTACACTGTATCTTTGACTTACAATTTATTTAAAAGACATTGTATGATATCTTCTAGTATTAGAAACTGTAAAAAGTATATTTCCATTTTCTGTTGACTTTAAAAAAAAACCAGAGGTTTGTACCTATGTTGTTTATTTATTATTTCTTGCCTATATCTTGTAATATGAGAAACTACTTTGGCAGTAACAATACACAATGTACTAACTATTGTTACTCTCCTAAAATCTTATTTTAAGATTTTGTACCATTGTTTTTTTTTCCTTTAAAATAAAATAACTGATGTCAAAAAAAGAAATAAAATGCAATATAACCTAAAAAAATAAAGGAAAAATAAAATAAAAAAAAAGAAAACATACTCTTAAGTGAAATACATCAGACCCACATGTGCAAACATTGTAGTGTTTCCTTAGTGTGAGAATGGGAAAGAAAAAAATGGAATCTGAAGGGTACAACAGATTCTGGGAAAAGGGCATGAATTTATTCAAAACGAAGGAGTTACTGAATTGAGAAGGACAGAGAGGGAGTGGGGGAGAGATATAGCTATACATATAAGCAGGATTGTTTCCTTCCTTTTTTACTTCTTTCAATTTTACATGCATCTATCTGGCAATATGAATAACTGGTTGAAAGACAACACTGTGTTACAACAAATACTGTGAAATCTGTATTACTTTGTTAAGTGAAAGTGTATCACTTGTAATGTTTTCTGTTTTAATTCTAATTTCTACTGCCTTTAAAAATTAAAAAATAAGAAAAAAGAAAAAAAAAGAAAGAGGGTTATTACCACCTACTGGTGAAGAATAAGGGCAGGGTTGTGTGCTCAATGGAGGAGAGAGCGGTGACAACGGGGAGGTCAGGTCGACGTGATTGGGTGGTCAGAATGGCCTAAGAATTTCTGATTTGGTGGCTTGTTTCATGTATTATAACAAAAACAACAACAAAAATACTGAAAGGAAAGGTAGTCTGAGAAAAGCAGAAAATAGTGAACTTGGTTTGGACCCTACTATATGTATTCATTTCCTAGGGCTACCAGAACAAAGTTACACAAACTGAGTGGTCTAAAACAGGAAAAATCTGTACTTCCATGGTTTTGGTGGCCAGAAAGCAAGGTATTATGACAGTCATACTTGCTGTGTATCCCAGAGAGGAGAATCCCTCCTTTCTATGTTACCCCTTCCTAGTCTTTGGTGGTAGCTAAGACATCAGTGGGAGCCTTGGATTGCAACTGTGTCATGCCAGACTCTGTCTCCTCTATCACATGGTGCCCTTCCCGATGTCTACCTTCACGTGGTGTTTTCTCCTGACAGGAGGACAGCCACATTGGATGGGGGCACACCCTCAGGCTTCTTGACTACATCTGCAAAGATTTTTTTTTTTTTTTTTTTTTTTTTTGGCTGGCTCAGTCCACCCTGAGGGTGGGGCTGGCTTGACATGTAGTGCTGAGGATTGAACTGCACTCTCTTGTGCCTGCCTAAGCTTGCCTAAGCAGGGGCTTTAGGCCACTGAGCTATTTCACCAGACCCAAAGATCTTATTTTTAAATATGTTCACACTTATAGGTACTAGAGGTTGAACATTAACAGCTCTCTTAAAAGGTAGACATAACTCATAACTGAAATTTCATCTAAAAGACCCTGAGGCAGAATGTATAGGAGGCTGTAGACGAGGAAGGGGAGTATGGGTGAGTGGAGCTTTGGGCAGAGACCTGGGCTGCTTCTCCTTATTTAGGGTCTATGAACAAAGAAACAGAGCAAGCAGGCAAGTGGACCAAGAAGAAAAGCCTCACAGAAAGTCACAATTAGGAAGATTACTTGAAGGAGGGGCAGAGCATGTGTAATCTGTAGGGGACCTGCACACCCAGACACGGCCCTGCTGCCTGCATTCTTCCTTGCCCAAGAGCTGAGCTTTCCCCAGAGGCTCTGGAGGTCTGTTACCTGATTCTCACCCTTCTGAATTTCTCCCCTTCTAGTCAACACTGCTGTGCTTCCTTATGCAGGAAGCAGAGGAGCCCTATGGGTGTCTCCTGGAGGAGTCAGCAGGGTTATTCCAAGATGCTCTTGGGGCAGCCAACTGCCTGAACTTGGCACTACAGTACTGCATTGAGAAGCAAACAAGGCCAGCTTGTTTGTATTTTGAGTTTCTTCAGACATGAGCTGGCAGTTTTGTAATAACATGGAGGAGCTACACTTCAGGCATCGCTAAAATATCCCATATGACCATGCCAGTATTGTGCACAGTGGCCACAGTCTTTCCCCTCCTAAACTGCACCCTGAGAGAGGTTACCAAGCCTGCTCGCAGGTGTCAGAGAAAGCTGCAGATGCTAGAATGTGGGACTGATGTGGGGCAGGCTGGGATAGGTCAGCCAAGGGCCTCTGTGTCCGCGAAAGGAATGCCGTTTAAGGAGGGCAGAATGGTGGAGTAGTCTGTCCATAACAGTGGTTCACACATGTATCCCCAACATCCAATAGGCTCGTAGTAGACACAAGACAAATCTCTGCAAGGTCTACATAGCCTGGGATATGAGATATTCACCCTTCAAATAACAGAAAGGCATCGTGATGCTGGGAGAACAGAAAAGAGTTGCTTATGGCGACGCAGCTCCGCTTTTCCTATGATGAAGCCTCTGGTCCATGGCCTGACTCACAGTGAAGGGCAGTCCCGAGCCTCTTCTTGCTCCAGCAAGATCCATCCTCTGTGTCTCCGAAAATCCTGGCAAAACACTGGCCGGCGTGACCATGGCATTATGACTTAAAAAACACCATGGCTACTGTTTATCAAGTACCTGCAATGGAGTAGACTCTGTGCTTTATTTGCCTTGTCTCAGGTAATGCTTGCTCCAACTCTATGAAGGAGGTGCTATTTATTTTAGCATTTTGAAAGCAGAAAAATAAAATTTTAAAAGGTGAGGTCACCCTGCCCAAGCCCTCATCGTTAGAATGCGATGCCAAGAGTGTTTAGAACCAGACTGGCTGCATCTGGAGCCCACTCTCGAGCCCTTCATTGTACTTGTGAAGTTTGCTCATCTCTTGTTGAAATTTCTTGTCCACTTGTGTGCCCAGTTGGTGAGCTATTGCCTCAGAGATGGGGCAAGAATGAGGTAGATGGTTAGGAAACCCTCGAGGCAGCTGCGGTCAGATTCTAGGAATGCTTTGGCTTTGTGGAGAAAAGCAGCAGTGAGTTTAGAGAAACGTGGCTCTCAGAGCCCTTGCTGCCCTGTGAACTCTGTCTGGCTGGCTTGCGAAGTCCAGTCATCAGCACACATGACCTGCAAAGGACGCGGCCTTACCGATTGAGGTCTGTGAGCAAATTACTCATCAGAGCCAGTGGTTGTTAGCCTTTCGGGATTAGCAACAATCTGAAAGTTAATCCAATTTAACTCTTTGATTTCCCAGAGGCCAAAAGGGCAGAGAAGGGATATGGCAGCTCAAGAGGGACTACGATTCTTCAATTCATCTGTTATGAAGAGGTGGGAGCTCTGTCCCCCACCCCAGTCAGGACAAATTCTATAAGTGTTTGGCTTGCCTCCATGACACTACACTGGCTTCTGACCTGGCTTGGTTTATTTATTTTTTATTTGTGTTTACTTCCTATCCTAGTAAATGTCTTCACCATCAAACACAAATTATCTCTGCATCTCTAGTCCAGTGCCAGCTCTCTACCTACTCCTCCCCACCCCTATATACCCTCTGTCTCCCTTCCAAGAACTTTCTGCCTTTTCTACCTCTAATCTTCCTTCCATGGAAAAGTAACACTGATCTTTCTAAAACAGGCACATTAAATCTGTATCGTTCCTGCCACTTAGTAATGAACTTACTGGTGGCCCTCTATTGCAGTTGATTTTCAAAATGATTTGTGCATTGGCCCAGCTTGACCCCTGCCTCCCCTCTAATCAGTCCCAATTTTCTTTGACTCTGAGAAATCCCTAGCTGCTCTCTTGCTTTCCTGATTTTCTGGCTTCAGTCTCTAAAGGACTAGCAGCTTCTACAGCCTGCTCTGGGAGCGTGGATTCTTGGCACCCAAGTACCCTACTGTGAGGAAGCCTAAGTAACTCCATAGAGACAGGAATGGGGAGGAGGCAAGGGCCTCGCTCAACAACCTTTGCAGACAGCATTTTGGAGCTAACTGCATCTTTCGGCTCCATTCAAAACCTCCTGTTGGAAGCACAAGAACAGCTCCTGCTACAAATGCAGGTTTATGAGCAAATGAAATGCTTGGTGCTATGTTAAGCCACAAAGTTTCAGGATGGCTTGCTATGTAGTAGTAGATAATTAGAAGGAGGAGCTAGCAGGCAGTGCTATCCTGTTGGTTCTTTACTTTGTTGGTGCCCATTGGCTCTCCATGTAACACTAGTCCCTCACCAGTCTCAGTGGTGTGTGAATTTGGAGAGGATGAAGCATTGCTTCTACATGAGAACCACTGGATGACTGTCCTCAGCAACCACAGTACCTAATGATCTCAGGAACCCTTGGGTTATAAGGACCCCCCACTTCCCTCCTCTTCCTCCTCCTCCTCTTTCTTCCTCTTCCTCTTCCTCTTCCTCTTCCTCTTCCTCTTCCTCTTCCTCTTCCTCTTCCTCTTCCTCTTCTTCTTCTTC
>NW_004524634.1:7032641-7036823 GCF_000260255.1 Octodon degus | reverse complement strand
TTCTTCTTCTTCTTCTTCTTCTTCTTCTTCTTCTTCTTCTTCTTCTTCTTCTTCCTCTCTCTCTCTCTCTCTCTCTCTCTCTCTCTCTCTCTCTCAGGTTACCCACAAAGATAGGGTTGTTCTGTACAAGTTTCAGTAATTTGGTCTAATGACTTACAGAACTCAGGAAAATAATATATTAGCTATTACATTAATTACAAAGGATACGAATAAATAGATAAATGAGATGCTTACATGGCAAAGATTTGAAAGTACTGAGTGGAGGTTCCTCTGTCCTCGTGGAATTGAGGTGTACCAACATCTAAGCACATAAATATTTGCCAGTTTTGCCAGTCTCTGAACCCCAGACCTTAGGTGTTTTGCTTAGCCTTTTGGTTCTTGCAGTGCTGGGATACAACCCAGAACCCCATGCATGGCAGATGGGAAAACACTGCACCACTGAGCTGCATCCTCAACCCTTTGCATTTAGAATTTTATGAATGGAAGCTTCATTACAGAGGTATCATTGACTGAAATCACTGATGACTAGTGACCCAACTCAGTCTTCAGCCCTTCTTCCTTCTGTAGATATCCAAGAGTGGAGCTGAAGATTCTAACTCTTTAGGCACATGGTTTGGCTCCTCTGGCTCCATCTGAAGCTTTTGCAAAGTCTACTAAACACCACCCCTTCGCATAAACTCAGGGATGGAACCTTGTTTTGAAAAACAAAAGACATCCTTGAGATTGAGGAGTTCTTAGTCCTCATAGTGTATTCCAGGATAGCCTGACCGATCTGGTTAGGGATGGAGGACTCTTCAGTCTGGAGCCTCCTAGCTCTTCTGTGTCTCCTAAAGCATGCTCTTCTATATTTGCTAACATACTTTTTTTTACTTCAGGGATTTACTAATCACAGACTTTTCTCCCTCCCTTGCATGAATGAACACATTTCCCTTCAGTGACCTTGTTAGAGGCCTATTCATATTTTCAGAGCAATCAGTAAAAATTGAGAACATGATATTAGCAGCCCGATAGTAACTTAGATGCCTGTCACATAGAACTTTGATAATCATAGATGTTAGGACATAGACTAAAAAAGAAATTTGAAGTATTTTGTGGAACATTATCTTTCTAACAGTTTGACTTGTAACACATTTCACAATTGTTATAAAAAGTCAGGGGTGGGGCTGGGGAGATAGCTCAGTGGTCCAAGTGCCTGCCTGGCAAGCACAAGGACCTGGGTTTGATCCCCAGGACCACATGCCATGTCAGTCACCAAAACTGGGTGTGGTGGTGCACACCTGTAATCCAAGCACTGGGGAGGCTGAGACAGGAGAATCACTATGAGTCTGAGCTGAGCAGTGAGACCCTATATCAAATACCTAAACAAATAGTTAATTAATTGAAAAGATTTTTTTAATGTTAAAAAGTCAGTGGTATTAGATAATCTCTATTGTGAAATGAGTGTGTCTTTCCTACACCCAGCAAGGGTGTGAATACAGTCATGCTTCAATAACATTTCACTCAAAAATAGATTGCATAGACAATAGTTGTCCCATAAGATTATAATGGAATTGAAAATTACTCCCACAATTGATAATCATAGTTCAATGAATTGCTTATATGTTTGTGACAATGTAAAGCAACCTCCTGTGCCACTGGCAATATGAGGGGTCAGCACATACAAGTATGAGTGACACATCATACTCGGTAATACTCTATCAAGCTACTGGTTTATATATTTTCTGCACTATAATTTTGCATCATTGTTCTAGGCTGCTGTATTTTTTTTTTAATGTATTTAGTACAGGGTCTCACTATGGAGCTCAGACTCATAGGGTTTCTCCTGTTTTCAGCCTTCCCAGTGCTGGGATTACAGGTGTATGTCACCATGCCCAGACTCGGTCTCCTGCTTAGCATGCCCCAGGGATGGGGCCAGCATGGCATGTGGGATAGGGGAATAGAACCCTGGTCCATGAGATTGCCAAAGCAAACACTTAGTTACTGAGCTATCTTGCTGGCCCTACATCATTATTTTAGATGATGAGGGTCTATGTTTTTTAAAAAAACAGAATAAATAAATGCACAAAAATAGTGTTCCTGTATACCAACAATGAAAGTACCAAGAAAGAAATTAGGGGAAAAAATACCATTCACAGTAGCTTTAAAAAATTAAATACTTTGGAATTAACTTAACAAAGGAAGTGAGATAACCCCTTATCAAAATTATGATACTCTGAAAAAAGAGATTAAAGAGAACACCAGAAAATGGAAGCTACCTTCTGTTTCTGGGTGGGTAAAAACAATACTGTGAACCAATCAAAAAAGCAGCATTCTTCAATGAACTAGAAAAAAAGAAATAATGCTAAAATGTTTATGAAACCAGAAGAGACCCAGAATAGCAAATGCAACCCCAGGCAAAAAGAGCAAAGCTGGAAACACTACACTCTTGGATTTCAAGTTACATTACAAGTTACATTTGATAAAAACAGCAGGATACTGGCACAGAAAGCAGGCGTACAGATCAGCAACACAGAGTAGGGGCTGCATGGCAGCCCCCTACACATCCAGCCATCAGATCTTCAATACGGTGACCAAAAACATATGCTGAGGAAAACAGCCTCTTTAACAAATGGAGCTGGGAAAACTGCTTATCCATATACTGTAAAATGAATTTGGATCTGGATTTCATACCCTCTGCTAAAATAAAATAAAAATGAATCAAAAACAGAATGTTAAAATAGAAATAATATTCTAGGGAATAAAATAGGTACAACTTTAAGATATAAACACATCAGTGGAATAAGCGCTTTCCTGGCAAGCTCAAGGGCCTGAGTTCCATCCCCTGTTCCGGAAAAGAAAAAAAAAGACTGAAACATAGACAAGGATTTTATCAACAAAATCCCAATTCCAAAGAAATAACACCATGAAAGAGCAAATGGGACTACAGTAGTTCCTTGCCGTTTTGCACTTCAACTTTCACGGACTCACTGTTTCAATTGTTTTCTTTCTTTCTTCCTTCCTTTCTTTTCTTTCTTTTTTTTTTTTTTTTTTTTGAACCAGGGATTGAACACAGGCCCTTATGCTTGCCAGGCAAGCGCTTATTCTACTGAGCCATTTCCCTGGCCCCTAACATTTTATTTATTTTTTCTTTTGGCAGAACTGGGGATTGAACTCAGATCCTTGCAATTGCCAAGGAAGCACTTATTCCACTGAGCCATCTCCCTAGCCCCTCTGGTTTAAAAAAAAAAAAAAAGATTAACCTAAATATCTAAATTATTTATCATGAATTTTTTGCTATATCGCAGGATTTTGCAGTACCATACAGTATACGTATGTTGTTAAAATTGTGTAGATTTAAGAGTTTAGAAAATGGTTAAGAACATCAGAAGTGTTTTCAAAAGTGTGGAAAAGGTTTACAAAGACTTAAAATATATATAAATATAAAATAAATCTAAGTTGCTACTTGGCCGATTTTCACATACCGTGGAGGTGGCTTGGAATGCCACCTCCGCAGTAATGTTGCAGGCAGTCATGTTAGACAGAAATATTATAGGCAGTCAGACAGAGCCAGGCCCTCAAGGAGACAAGATGGAAAACAAGGTGACTTTGCAATTTGGAAGAGAGAGACACCCATATGGGTCACACCTGAAGACCAAGACAAAAAGAGGAAGCACAGCTACACACTTCCCTAGGGATGGGCATTAGGGATTGATATACTAAATAGTATCAGTCCAACCAACCCCCAACAGGAAGAGACCCTGTTCCATATTCATGCCCTCTTGCTTCGTGACTCGCTTTCCCATTTGATACTGGATTTAATCAGTTTTACCTGAGCAATGGTGCTTGTAATCTCATTGGTTGACCATAGTTTTGTCCCACCTCCTGCCCACCTAAGCGAGTTCCCATTCTCTCTACCTTAGCCTTGCATGGTTTTACACTATAAAAATCCCTGCAAGAGACAACTTCCCAGTGGGGAACTACCCACTCGGGTCCCCCTCCTGTCCCTCTGTCGGCACAGGAGCCTTCTTTCTCTCAATAAATATATTCTGCTCATAACCTCCGTTTGTTCCTAAAATTCATTCTTCGGTTTTAGAGAACACGAACTCGTGCAGGTCAGGTCCAGAGATCGTTTTTCTCTATGTCATTTGGAGGTTCCCTATATGGTTTGGAGGTCACCCACCCGAGACCAGTTTTTCTTCCCTG
>NW_004524634.1:7012938-7032541 GCF_000260255.1 Octodon degus | reverse complement strand
AATTCTGAATTGGGACTTGCTTAGGTAACAAATTTATGTTTCAAATGTTAATATGTCTTTGCCCATTGCTCATAATTCTTCATGCTTTGCCTCATGCAGTTTTGCTTCACATAGTACTGTTAAAATTGCTTATGATTGCTTCTGTTTTGTCTCTTATATTGTTGGTAAAATGTTGGTCAAAATGTTGTTGGTAAATCTTAAGTTAAAATGTGGAAGTGTTACTAAAATGTGGAAATGTTACAACTTAATGGTATTTCATTAATGGGACATTAATGACTGTTGTGTATTCCTATACGTTGTCTTTGAACTGTTTGACTACAGGTACTGGTATTCCTTGCTCGATTTTAGACCATAGCATTAGAGTAAAGTTAGTAAGCCTCCTAGAGGATTTTATATAAACTTCTGTAAAATGGGACCTTTTAGCCAGCTCGGACTTAGAAAATATACATGCCTGCATATGAAAAAAGGACTCCTTTTGCCAGTTAAATGACATTAGGTCGGCAACCGTTCTTAAAGAGTTGGAGGACAGGTTTCACTGGGATGGACTGGTTCTGATCCCCCTCTACATGCTAGAGGGAATGTCAGGCCTGATCTGTTTCAGTTTCCTTGCTTTGACTTTATTTCTAATTTTCCTAACTCTTTGTACTTTCCCTTTTAGAGACATGTAAAATTAGGAGAACTCTGACTGTTCCAACTAAGTAAAGCCCTTAGAAAATGAGCGTTTGTTAACGCCGAAGACAGGAAAGTCATTTTTGAAAAAGGACACATACCCCGTCTCTGGGTCAGATGAGACAAAGAGGACTATGCCCGTCCAGGAGGACACATATAAAAACCATGTCCTCGCTTAGTGTTCTGGGCAGGTCTCCTTCAGGAGGCTAAACCTGAGACACAGTAGAGAGAACTGACTTCTGGGTGACACCAGAAGGAGCTATCTCCAAAAGCAGCACACTTATGGGACCAAAACACATTTAGTGTAAGGGAGGATTCAGTCTTTCCTCCTAGGTCTAGTTATCATTGTGCATAAGAGATAAATTGTGGACTTTAAAGCCTTTAGTATAAAGTACTAGGTAATCTTGTTCAGGCTTGTAGCTATCCCTTATAGAACTTACAAATAGTGGTTACTCTGCCGGCTAGTAAAGAGAAGCTGCCACTCTTTGAAGCAGAGGACAGGTTTCCCCAGCTGCACTTAGAGAAGCTGCCACTCTTTGAAGCAGAGGACAGGTTTCCCCAGCTGTTCTTTGGTGAGTCCCCATTGAAGCCTTTGGCTGATGGAATGTTGACCAGAGAAACTGCTGGATTCCTTTCTGGAGACATCTCTGGTTTTGTGGGCCAAAAGAAACCAAGAATGCCCGAGGGGAAAAGGCACCAAACCCAAAGGTTCCTTGGTGGAAACTGGCCTCTGGCCACTGAAAGATCTTCCACTTACCTACTGTACTTTCTCTCTCTCTACTAGTAAAGTAGGACTTCTACCTGAGCTTTTCAGTAGAACAAGTTAATGGGTCACTATTTCAGAAACAAGGCTGAGACAGTTTACAATAGTGGTTATCAGGAGAAGTTTACATCCGTGCCCTATGTGTTAACTAAGAGATTTTTGCCAGCTGGATTGTCTTTACCAACATGTAAAATGTGATTGCTAGATGATAAATATAAATTTCACCTGTGAGCTTCAAGGTTAAATCTGGTTTAGTTGCTAGAAATGTTTACCTAGGTGATCAGATGGAAATCAAGTGTCTGGAGACTGGTTCAGTGCACAGGGCCAAATCTCTCCAGTCAATGGTTCTATCTATCTCTAAAGTGATCTTTGGGGCTGGTGAGATGGCTCAGTGGTCTAAAGCACCTACTTAGCACAAGCTTAGCAAAGCACAGGGACTGTGGTTCAATCCCCCAGCACCACATGCCAGCCAGCCCTGCCCCCTGGTGGGCTGAGCTGGCCACATACACACACACACACACACACACACACACACACACACACACACACAAATAAAAAATAAAAAAAAATAAAGTGATCTTTGTAGCCTGAGAAGTGCTCGCTTCTACCTGACCTTTTATGCCATAGTTAGTGCTTCCTTCTGTGGACATTCAGGTCACTAGACCAATTGTAACTTACAAATAGTCAATAAGAGTAAGTGAAGTGTTTGTGAGATATTTCAGGAGATAGGAATTATGTGTCACTTCGAGGGTGGATAGGCTGGTGGGATCTTGTCTCCCTTCTCTCCAACAGGAGCATCAACCTGCTCTGGAGAGGGTTACTCAGGGACGCCTGGGTGGAGAAATCATTTAGAACAAGGTGGGGATGCCCAGAAAGATAATTTCTATTGAATTTCAGGTTATGTCAGTCAAAGACTCTTACTCCTTTAGAGTGTGCTTCATTAGGCACCGGAAAGACGTTTGATCCTTACATGTTAAAAAAAGCTGTTTAAGTAAAATGAAGAGGAAAGTATCAACTGTGATGTTAGTTTATAACTTGAAAGATGATGTAAAAAGGAAAATGGTAAAAATGTCTTATGTTCAGATTTGGTTTACATTAAGAAGGTTATTGTTATTTAAGTTTTGAAATGTAGATGTGAGCAACAGGAGAACCAGGCAGTTCAGCCTTACCCACCATTGGTGAAAGTAAGGTTTCCCCTATTTGCCTTTCCAGTCTAGAGGGTGTACTTCTAAAACAGCTGTAATCCATGCCTCTCCAAGGCTACACCCATTCTTAGCTGTGTTTATGCAAGCTCCTCAAGGACAATACCTTTTAAAGAAGTAAATAGGAAATTTGGAACTTCCAGAGTTCGTGTGCCTTAGATGACCCTGATAAGTACATTGATGTCTTTTAGAGGATTTATTCAGACTTATGAACTAGATTGGAGAGATGTAATGTTAATCTTAAACCAAGCTTGACTTCTATGAAAAGCAGGTAGCCTTTTAAGCTGCTATTACATTTGGAGAGGAATATTATATTGTTATAAGGACTCAAAAGATGGACAACCAGTAGAATTACTTGTTCCCACTGGAGCCCAACCAGTCAGAGCCCTGCTGCTAATAGCCAGGCACAAGAGTGGAAAAGACATTTTCTTTCAAGTGTGTATTTTTCAAGGTCTAAGAACTAGAATCGGGGCTGGTGAGATGGCTCAGTGGTCTAAAGCACCTAATTAGAACAAGCTTAGCAAAGCACAGGGACCACAGGTTCAATCCCCCAGCACCACATGCCAGCCAACCCCGCTCCCTGGTGGGCTGAGCTGGCCACACACACACACACACACACACATAAATAAATAAATAAATAATTTTAAAAAAAGAACTAGAATCAAGCCTTCAGTTATTAAATGTTAGCTATTTATCAGGAAAAAGATGAACATCCCTCTGATTTCTTAAAATGTTTAATAGAGGGACTGGTAAAACATACTTTGTGAGATGTTAATTCAATAGACAGATTACTCTTACAGATAAGTTGAAGAGCTACAAAAGATAGCTTTTGCTCCAGACAGCTCATTTGATACTTCAGTAAAAACTGTTTAAGTGCCCTATAATTGGAACTGGGAGAAAACCAGGGAGAGAAAACAAAGAGATCAAAAATGGCTGCCATTATTATGGTCTCCAAACAGACCTGAAGTCTGATCCTCTTGGCTCCAAGAAGAGCTCAATGATGATGACATTCATCTGCTACTGCTGTCAGAAGCCAGGCCAGCATAAGAGGGACTGCCTTAAGAGGCCCGCAAGCCATTCCCTGACTGCCAAGGCAACCACTAAAAGTGAGACTGCACTCTGAGGCGGAGGCCCCAGAGCTCAGACTCAGCTTCCCAGGTGGTCCAGTAGGACTGAAGGGCCCTGGGCCTGCCTCCTCCCTCTAGCCAGACTGTTACCTCTACCTGCCAACTCCATGGAGGAGCCCTGAGTAATCATGACTATAGGAGGGAAAAGAAACCCAGCCTATTTATTGCTGGACATTGGCACAGATCTCTTTGTCCTTTTTCAACTCTGACTTTCCTTCCAGTCATCATACCTCAATAGAAACAGACTTTAGAAGATATATTGCTTTAGCTATAACTGAGATAATGCAATATATTCAGGTTGTTTACTAAATGATGATGCTGAGACTGATGTTTTACAAATGTAATATATTGTTATTCATGTGTAAGACTTAAAGTAGTTCACTAGTTAAAATAGGTTCCCAAGGACAGATAACAACCTGTCAGCATAAAAATGTTCTAAAGAAACTGGCTTATGCAGTGTCCAATAGCTTTGGGCCTATAGAGTCAGGCATTGTATTTGTGATGTAAAACTCAAAGCCACAGTGTTGAAAGGAAAAATCCCTTGGCAGTGCCCCTTGCTTACCGTGGGGGCCATATACAAAACACTGAATGGGACATTAGTTTAATATGACTAAATGCTTTGTATTTCATGATGAGTATGTAAGCCTGGTTGGTTTTTAATATAACTCCAGTATTTCATGCTGATAGTTAATGCATATATGATCTCTCTTAACTAAAGCTACAGGGACTTATAGCAAACTGTCAGACTCCATGAATAAAGGGGTCTAAGAGTTAGTGAGTTCTGACTATTGTTTTTATTTGGCCAATGTATATTTAATAGTTTCTTTGCCTTTGTCTTCAGATTCAAAGCTGTAATGAAAATGTGTGGTGTCCATTGAGGGCCTTTATATAGAACCTCTGAAGAATATATTTGACTGCTGGTCAACAACTACGACCCGTTTCAGCTTGAAGAAGCCAGAGCGGTCATCACCCATATTTCCCTCATGGCAGTTCGGGGTTACTTCTTTAGAAGGGGGAATGTTGCAGGCAGCCAAGTTAGACAGAAATATTATAGGCAGTCAGACAGAGCCAGGCCCTCAAGGAGACAAGATGGAAGACAAGGTGACTTTGCAATTTGGAAGAGAGAGACACCCATATGGGTCACACCTGAAGACCAAGACAAAAAGAGGAAGCACAGCTACATACTTCCCTAGGGATGGGCATTAGGGATTGGTATACTAAATAGTATCAGTCCAACCAACCCCCAACAGGAAGAGACCCTGTTCCATATTCATGCCCTCTTGCTTCGTGACTCGCTTTCCCATTTGATACTGGATTTAATCAGTTTTACCTGAGCAATGGTGCTTGTGATCTCATTGGTTGACCATAGTTTTGTCCCACCTCCTGCCCACCTAAGCGAGTTCCCATTCTCTCTACCTTAGCCTTGCATGGTTTTACACTATAAAAATCCCTGCAAGAGACAACTTCCCAGTGGGGAACTACCCACTTGGGTCCCCCTCCTGTCCCTCTGTCGGCACAGGAGCTTTCTTTCTCTCAATAAATATATTATGCTCATAACCTCCATTTGTTCCTAAAATTCATTCTTCAGTTTTAGAGAACACGAACTCGTGCAGGTCAGGTCCAGAGATCGTTTTTCTCTATGTCATTTGGAGGGTCCCCATATGGTTTGGAGGTCACCCACCTGAGACCAGTTTTTCTCCCTGTATCAGTAAGTGAGGGACCACTGCGTACGAAATTTAAAAACTCCTGCAAAGGAAATAGCCAACAGAGGGAAGACACAGCCTACAAAATGGGGAAAAAAAATTGCCAGCTAATCATCGGACAGAGAACTCATATCGAGATTCTATAAAGTACTAAAAAATTCCAACCATAAAAATAAGACTCAGACAATAATGTGCAATGTAAATGAACAGACATTTCTCAGAAGTACAAACGGCCAGTACATGACAAAACGTTCAGTGTCTTCAGCCATTACAGAAAACCAAATCAAAACACTAAAATTGCAAATTACCCAGAAAGACACTCATAAAATGACAAAAGCTGGCAGGGTTGTGGGAAAAAGGAACACTTCCACACTGTTGAGAATGTAAACTAGTACACTCACTATGGAAATCAGTATGGAGATTCCTTAAAAACCGAAAATAAAGATTTTATTTGCCCTAGCTATATCTCTTCTGGATATTTTCCCAAAAGAATTAAAGACATCTTGGGCTGGCCAGATGGCTCAGAAGACTAAGGCGCCTGCTCAGGTTTGTCAGTGAGAACGTGGCATGCTGAGACTGTGATTGAGACTGGGTGTGGTGGCATGCACCTGTAATTCCAGCTCTTGGGAGGCTGAAAACAGGAGAATCACTAAAAGTCTAGTCTGTAGTGAGACCCTGTAGACCCCATACTAAATACATTAATAATAATAATAACAATGACATCATATTATGAGGATACAAGCAAACCCATGTTTCTAGCAGCACAGCTCTTAATACCTAAATCTTGGAAATGGACTTTGTGTCTAGCAGCAGAAGACTGATAAAGAAAATGCATTATGTAGACACAATGGGGCGTTATTCAGTTATAAAGAAGCTTAAGTTTGAGTCATTTGTAGGACAATGGATTCACCTTGAAAGCATAATGCCAAGTGAAAGCAATTAGACATAGAGGTTTAAACGGCACATTGTTTCTCTTCTATGGGAAACTGAAGTGTAAATAAAAAGATGACTAAAACACAAATGCTAGAAAGAAGGAAGGTACACTTTTTGGAGGTGGAAAAGAGATCTAGAAATAGAAAGGGAAGGGAGAGGAGGGAGGGGGAGGGAAGTAAAAAACCGATTAAGATATAACATGTACGTGCCCCAACTCCTCACAGTGAATGTTTTGATTACGTACCCAAACACATACTATTGAGAAAGTAAATTTTAAAAAGTTATCTGCAAAACTGCCCCAGGATGGATCCCTTAGGAGAAATTCCAGAAAAAGGCATGGTTATCATAAGAGCTATCATTTTCATATGTATTCTTGTCCCTGAAAACCTTCCAAGGGACCCCAGAGGTGGAGATAGAAGTGACATTGATGAGGCTTTCTCTAGCCCAAGACATGTTTACGTGTTGGTTTTTTTTTTTTTTTTTTTCAGTTTAAAATGAAAAAAAAAAAAAATAAAATCTGTGCTGGGGAGATATCTTGGCAGTCTAAGTGCCTGCCTGGCAAGCACAAGGAATGGGTTTTGATCCCCAGTACCATATGTCCTGCCAGCCCTGTTACCCAATGTGGGGGCACACACCTGTAATCCCAGAGCTGGGGAGACTGAGATAGGAGAATCACTATGAGTCTGAGCTGCACAGAAGACCCTGTACCAAATAAATAAAAGATTAAAAAACCAAATTAAAATAAAATGAAACAATCAAAAACCTTAAAACTAGGTTATTCTAAATAGGACAAATGTGTAGTAGGCCACACACCTAGGTTTGTTTAAGCATACTCTGATTATTCCACTTGAGATGGTCTGACACTCTTTCCCAGAATGTATCTCTGCTCTCAAGAAATGTGACTATGCATGATGCGTATGTGTATGTGTGGTTCTGGGGATCAACGCCCAGGCCTTGCACAGGTTGGATAAGAGTTCTACCACTGGGCTCCACCCCCATGCATGCATGACTATGTACTAAAGCTATTTTAGAGCTAGTATTTGTATCATATTTTAGTAGAGAAATTGAGACTCCTTGTAGTGAAAGAGAGGAAGCCCTGAATTGTTTCCTGAACCAGCATGCAAGGCTAGATCTATGGAGCTGCAACTTGTCTTTGATTATTATCTTTTACTTGGAGGAAGCTGAGTAGTGGTTTTGTTTTTTTTCTTTTTTTTTGCAAAAATAACTATCAATGGTTCCACTTTTAGCATCCTACATAGTGAGCTCTCTTTATTGAAGAGATAATTAAATTCCTACTGGATTGATAGCTTAATTTGAAGCGTTTTACCTTTCATATAATCTGTATATATATTCTGTTCATAAATAATTCAGGTCCTGCAAAAATGATGAAATCATTCTCTTCTCCAAGATGAATTGTTATAAATGACATATAGATTGCATCAAATTTTATATACACACATATATGTATACATTTATGTATATGTATGTGTATATTTATATAAAAATATACCTCAGAGATTGTATAATATCTTTGTGCTTTAATTTTTCACATATGAATTTACAATTTTTCACATATGTATTATTCTGGAAAAATCATTTCTCTGCTTAATAATACATCTTAGAGAGTTTTCCATATCTGTATTTTTTGTTTGTTTTCTATAATATGTCATAAGGTTTAATACTTTCCTTATTAACAAATATTAAAGTTATTTCTAACATTTTATTATTGAAATAATGTGGCCACATAGCTTCACGTGGTTTTGTGTGCTCACATGAATGTTTCTCAGTAGATGATACAAAAAAAAAAAAAAAAAAATAGAACAACTTTTACAAAGGATCTGAAATTTTGATTTTGTTATTCTCCTATTGCCCTCCAAAGTGGCTAAATGCGGGGTGTGGTGGTGCACATCTGTAACCCCAGCACTCAGGAGAAGGGTTGTTGTAAGTTTGAAAACAACCTGAGCTACAAAGTGAACTTACGGCCAACTTGACTACATAATGACATAATGAGCCCCTGTCTCAAAAAAAAAAAAAAAAAAAAAAAAAGAGTGGCTGAATTATTATGAAAACAGCTATTTCCTCTTACATATCGTTTTTTATTAAGGAAATCCTCTTTTCGAGGTAAAAGTATTTTGTATCAGTTTTCATTTCCCCAACTAGTGGCAAGATTAGACTGGCTTTTATTTCTGTAAATTACTGTTTTAGTGTATTTCCCCATATTTCTCTTGCATTGATTGTCCTTTTTTCCCCCTTTCCCTTTCTTCTTTTTCCTTTTTCCTTTCTCTTCTTGTTTTCTGGGACAGATATTGCTTCTTCACAGTTCTGAATTCTGGGAAGTTCGGGCTCCGGGCTGCAGCACAGCAGGGCGCCAGCGAGGGCTCTCTTCCTGGACTGTGGGCGGACGCCTTCTGTCTGCTCACACCGCACCCAGTTCTTCCCTTTTTATTTATCTGAGTTCTTTATGTATTCTAAATGCTATTCCTTTGTCATACTTATTGCAACTATTTTCTTTGAGCATATCTCTTTTGACTTTGGTCTGTGCTTGTTTGTCTACTTTTCTTGTTATCGCGGTCTTCCATTCATCAGTTTTCTATTCCTTCAGTGTGCAAGTGCTGCTTTTTACTGACGTTAGCCTCCTTCAAGCATTTAATGATTTATGAGTGCGCGTGAGTCTTTGTGTTTGCTTTTCCCTGCTCACCGCTTTGCATGCGCTGCCTGCTTGCAAGTGTCACAGAATGAGATGTGAAGCAGGAACGAGGCCTTGCAGCTAGCGGAGGCCTAGGTGGTGCCAGCGGGGGTGGAGCAGCCGGGAAGCAGCTGCCTTCCTTTGAAGGTTCTCTTATGCATGAGCACAGCCATACTTGCAGGGGACTGTCAGGGCTCAACACAATAAGACTGCTCCCCGTCCAAGGGCACATACATACTCACTGATCGTCTTTAAGTGTGCACAGCTCTGATCCAAACGGTGTGGGTAGGAGAGTAGGAAGACCGGAAAGTCCTAGAGGAAAGAGTCCCACATCTGGTGGTTCTTCCTGCGGGAATTAAATAATAACTTGGTTAATGATTCCAGGCACCCCCACTTCTACAGTCCACTGCTCCTTCCTGGGCGTCTAAGCCTTACGTTTGCTTCCCTTCGTGTAGTTCTCCTTTCCTTCCTGTCTACACTTCAGTTATGATTTCCTTTTTCAATCTATTTTTATCTCAATCTGTTGTAGTTATTTTTCTTAAAGTAGGATTTCTGTCCCACTTCAGGTACATCTTATTTTTCAGGATGAGCTATCCTTTCCAAGAATTTGGGGCCCACAGAGATGTTGCCACATGTGATCCCTCAACCGTTTTTCCTGGGCTGTGGACGGAACTCAGGGCCTCACACCCACATTCTACCCCTCCTACACATCCCCAAGCTTGGGTGGATCTTCTTTACCTGAACTATCAGAAGTCATCTTATCTGATTTATGTCGTACTATTCACCCTGACACTTCTGAAATGCTGAATTTCTTTTGAGCAAAAAAGAACAGATATTATCATCTAAGCAGAGTTGTGCTGGAATGGTTATTTACTTAAGTTGAAAAGGGTACATAAAAGGAAGGAATCCAAATCAGACCTTTTTTTTTTTTAATGTACCTTCAACTTTATCTCTGACTGACTTGCCTACTGGAATTTCCCTGAGGCTCTACCTTGACTTACGAGCTGCATACATCAATTCTGTTTGAAAACAATTAATACTCATGCCCCAGTGGACTTTCAAGTTGCCACATTACTACAGTCCTCACTCATTAATTAACCTTCGGAATAAAACTGTCCTCTAACAAACCTGACTCAGGTACAAACAGTGTATAAATTACACAAAGCAGCCTTGGCTTGTGGCTTGTGGCTTGTGGCTTGTGTCTCAGGGGCAATATTTTTGTTAAGTGGCTCATGCCCCTGACAAATAGATGCCTTGCAACTTCTTGGCTGGATCTTGCTTCATGTCAGCAAGAGAATCACTGCTCAGGGGCTGTTGCCCTTGTCAAGAAACTTTTGACTTTTCTCTCTTGAACTCAATATGAGGAGATCAGCTCCCTATCTTCTGATTCCACCTGTAAGAATGAGAAATGACCAGAAGAATCAAGTCTGTTATCTCAGTGAGTTCCAGCAATGTATGATTTGATCCTGGGGTTATGCTTGCTGGATTTTGCTCCTACACCAGTAGCACACATAATACCATACAAACACTTGGCTTGTTTGCTGCAGACGAGTTTCTATAATTAAAAGTAGAATCAACAGCTACATAGATGCCAGCAGAGAAGGTAGGAAGATAAGAGCATCCATGAATCTTCTATCCAGAAATTTGTCTCCTTTGAGTGTTGGTAAACATTTTTCTGTATGATTACATAGAATGGATAAGAATGAATTATTTGTAACCATTGCCAGTTTGAGGGATGCTGTAAGAACTTGAATGAAAAAAATAGAACTTTATTTTACTTTATTTTATATTGCCAGGAAGTTTTTGAACTTTGATCAAAGATTTTTAGGAAATGAAAACACCTGAGAGAATTCATCTCTTAAGTTCCTAATAGTTGGAAGAACTTTTCATGTTTAGTGAGGTATACTGAGACACAGTGACCTTGAAACTACAGAGGGAAAGTCAAGAGAACCTCTTGAAGGGTATGGAGGTACTCAGATTCAAACTGGGCATGTTTTTCTCTGTCAAACTTCTCCAAGTTCACTGGGAGTACAGAATGTAGAAATTATAGTTATTTGATGGAAATGAAGTCATCATATCAGAAGAGAGTCTCATTTAAAAAATAAAATCCCAGGCCAGCAAGATAGCTCAGCAGGCTAAAGTGCCTGCTTAGGTAAACCTAGGCAAGTACAGGGACCTCAGTTCAATCCTTGGTAGCGCATGCTGCTCCAGTCCCACCCCTAGGGTGGGCTGAGCTGAGCACAGAGTCTGGGTTTAACGGTGCACACCTGTAATCCCAGCCTTGAGGAGGCTGCAAACAGGAGAATCACTATAAGTCCAAGCTGCATGGGGCTGGTGAGATGGCTCAGTGGTCTAAAGCACCTACTTAGAACAAGCTAAACTAAGCAAAGCACAGGGACCGCGGTTCAATCCCCCAGCACCACATGCCAGCCAGCCCCCCCCCCCATGGGCTGAGCTGGCCACACACACACATAAAATAAAATAAATAAACAAACAAACAAATAAATAAAATTAAAATAAAAAAAATAAGTCCAAGCTGCATAGGGAGACCCTGTACCAATCAAATACATTAAAAAGAAACAACAACAACAAATCCTTATGAACCATTCTTTTAAGTATCTATAGTTGCTTTTGGAATAGAAACCTCAGAATATTACAAACTGTCAGGCAGTGTCTCTAAATGTGGATATTTAGGTTAAAATATATACTGTATCCACCAGAAGAAGCCATAATCCTGAAGTATTGGGATAAGGATCTATATATCCTCAACTGAAATATATTCTACAGTTTTGATAATGTAGTCTGTTGAAACCAATTTCATAACTACCAGGACCAAAGTTAAGTCAAGATTAGTACTAGGCACATAAATGTATTATAGAAGAAACACGTAGTAAAATGTGTTTTGATTTGCTTTGGTATTGGAGCTAAAAAATTCCATGTTTTTTTTTTTTTTTTGCAAGGAAGTTGTACAATTTGTGTACAGTCTACCCACATATGTAGCTGATCATGGGAAAAATAAAATGCTCAGCTGGACGGGATGTGTTTGGGAGCTTTGCGGCTCACGGTTGGTCTCAGCAGCAGCACTTGGACTGCTAAGGACCTGGAACTGTCTTGCAAGATGGGCGCAGGTGCTGTTGCCATTTGGTCACGCCGGTTTCCCCCATTAGTAGAATGAATGAAACTCTCTTTCATCCTTGTGCCTGGGGTTGTTTTCATCAAGCTTCTCTGAGGAGCACTCTTGGGGAGGCAATGACTGGCTCGTCTAAGCAGAATCTCTCCCTTAACTGCACACTTTGTGCTGTGCGTTTCGCCTGTGGCGTTGCAGCTCTGACTTAGATTTTCTCTGCTCTCTATTTGATGGCTGTATGGAGCATATTTTTGTAATGAGACTTAAATCTTTGCCCTGGATAAATGCCATCCTTAACTACAGGCTTTCGGCTTGGATTGTTGCCACACTGATTTTATGAATGTTTGTCTGCATTACGATGTAATTTTGGCTTATTGTTCAAGGTCCGGGACAGATTCTCATCCTCCCCCTCCCCCACCCCGGTTTTGTTTTCCATCACTGTATGCGACACACTCCTCTCCTGTTCAGATCTTGGGCGCGCTCCTCTATCTCCCTGGCCCTCTTGCCTCTAAGCCATTCTCAGAAGCAGAGAACGTTTGTCCTAGCTCTACTAGACATAGCCACAGTCGCTGTTCTTAAAAATTCTGATGAGTTATTTTATGCCGGACAATTTTATGACTTTCATTCTCAAAGCGCATTCAAAGCTCAGAGGAAAGAAAAGAAATTTCAACCTCTAACCTAGATTACATCCTTTTGTGGATTTTCTTTTCTGATTATAAAAGTGCTATACATTGCCTGTCAGAAAAAGTAGAAAACAGAGAAAAAGAAAAAAACAAAAACAAAAAAAAAACAACCCTTTAAAAATGTAGTTTAGTTTTGAGTATCTTTTTTCTAATATCTCTTTCTATTCATTTAAGTAGTGTGGCAGTTAGGGTTACAAATCAGATTTGTATATAGTTTTTTTTTTTAAATTTCACATTATATCATAAGTGTTTCCTCATGTTAATATTAACTCCATAAACAACATCTGTAATGACTTCAAGACTTTAATCATAGATATGCTCCATATTTTAATAACTCTTTTATTGTTGAAAAATCATTTCCAAGTTTTCCATAGTATATTGATGTAATGAACATCTTGTATACATAGTTTTTAAAAATGTTCTTAAAATTAATTTCCAACATGGATAGCTTGCTGCCTTGAACTAGACTCAAAAACCAGAAGTCTTGTTAACATAAAGATCAAATATTAAAGAAGAAAAATGGGGCAATCTGAAAAACATCTTGTGTAACCATGACAGACTCACCAGCACTAAGATATTGATAATACCACATATTAAACTAAAGTATAGATTTTTTTTTAAGAGTTTCCCAACTTTTTTTGTTAATGTTCTTTTTCTGTTTTAGGATGAAATCCAGGATATCCTAATACTAATATCCCAATATTAAAACAAAATTAGGACTCAACTTTTAGAATATAGTAGTTTATCCAAAAAGTTCCACGCTTTGCAAGTCTGCATAAGTAGCAATCCTTCCTCTTCCCTTGATTTACAGCTAGCAGCCTTATTGTGTGTGTGTTTTGAGCCATAATTTCCTCTTCTATTTTTATCCCTTAAATATTTCAGTGTAATCACCATGTTCTTTACATGTCACTTGTTCCTTCATAGAATTACTCTGAATCCCCTGTGTTTCCCACATGTTCATTACTCAGAGGACCCATCTCCTTGTGTGATTATTTGGCAAACCTTCAGGACTCTGCTTGCAGCCTTAAAGAACCTCCCTAGTGGTTCAAGGCTTAGAACCAGACACGACAGTCTTTTTTTTTTTTTTTTTGCGGAACCATGGGTTGAACGCAGACCCTTGAGCTTGCCAGGGAAGCACTTATTCCACTGAGCTGTCTCCCCAGCCCCTGACATGACAGTCGTGAAGTCTCACCACCAACAACAAAGAAAGAAAGAAAGAAAGAAAGAAAGAAAGAAAGAAAGAAAGAAAAAGAAACATTACAAATTTCACTTCCTCTTCAACGTCTTCCTTCCATCTTTGCCATGTGGACCTCTAACATAGTCCATGGCAGTGACCTCTCGAGCTGCAGTGTCTCCCTCTTGAGTCACATGAATATGTGTTTAAATAAAATCATCCAACCCACTCTATCTGAATCCATTCTTCATGAGAGTATGTACTGAAAAAACCATAGACACTGTAAGGGTCTATGGCTCTCCTAAACTCAGTCTTACAAAACACAGTCTTATTCCCCCAAAGAAATTAAACCCTTTAATTTCCATTAAGTACTTTCATCTCACAGGGAAAAATTAAATCTAAATACAATTTCCTCCATAGTGGAGCAGATAGTAAAAATTTATCTTCAATGAAATTCAGATCATCATGATTTGGCAAGATAATGTTAATCCTATGGAAGCAGAAATGTGTAAGGATCACATTTCTTAAGAATCTCAACATGCTTGACCCACACAATAAGCAAATTAACAAGGCAACACCTTAGTCACAAACATCTTGGCTACCCACAAGATCGACAGAGATATTGATTTGATATGATGATTCACAAACTTAAAGATTCCTCTTCAAACACAGGGACACTGCTCAATGGCCAGCACCTGCCTGGCAAGTGTAAGGTCTCAAATTTGATTCCCAGTACTAAAAACTAAATTCCTCTTCATGGATTACCTTTTGAGCATAAAACCTGGTGCAATGAAAGTTTCTGTTAAATGTTTCAGTAAAATGAAACCATATTAGGGCTAATGGTGTTTGTTTCATTTATTTATTTAATTTAATAACCAAATAAATGAATGAAATTGTTGTGGAACAGCTAGTATCAAACTTTTCCCAGGTCCTAATAATTATCAAATTATCTCCTAATTCTTATAAATCATCATTGTGATTGCTTATTGAGCAACTGGTATGTGTAGGTTCAATGCAAAATACTTTATACTCATTACTCTCTATACTCTTTACAAAAAAATCCTTTGAGGTAGGTTTCTACATTTTATAGAAACGGAAACTAAGGCTCAAAGAAGTTAAAAAACATTTCAAAGTTAAGCATGGGTAATTTGAAAATGCATGTGCTCAGTGACCACAAATATTACTACTCATTCATGTTTCCATTTTTACATTGACCAATATGTTCTAGACTTCATTTGGTTGGTGTACAAATCCTGCGTCCCACTTTCTCCTCCATTTGAAAAAAAAAAATGTCTCTTAAATGTATGTTCATTGATCAATCACTATCTTTTACTGGGAGTTACTGTCACTTTCTTGATCACATGTACCTTCAGAGAACTGACGTGATATAGATTTGTGCTGGAGAGTTAATGGCACGTAATTGGTATCAGATTATCACTGCCAGTACAAATGGAGTTGGAATCTAATTCAGAGACTCTGAGAACTATCCAGAGTGTATAACGAATTCCATAGGGTTGGCATTTGCAGGAGAGAAACACTTTCCTTATGAACCCTGACGGTGAAAGCATGCTCTAGTTAAGAGTTAGTATGGCTGTATAATCTATGAACCACTTAGCTCCTTCCTTCATGTTATCCTGGCCAGGTTTCCCTGAGTGGACATGGCAAAGGTCAGCACATGACTAAGGAAAGCTTAGAAGGCAAGAAAATGCCTGCAAAGCACATGAAACAGGGTGGCACACTCACTAGGGCTCTGGCAGAACTTGAAGTCCTCTGACCAATGCAGGATCACTAACTCCATCCCTAGAGACTTCCTTTAGAACCTCCCGGGTATTCCAATCCAGCTCATCATCAGTACTTGACACTATTATATTTGGTTCACAGCACAACTTAAAACATGAGAAAATGTGAAATGTTTTGATGGAGTCACATGCTTTCCTAGAAAAGGTAATAACTTTGAAAGAGAAAACAAAAGAACTGAAGAGAATGTATGTCAATATGCTCAGCTGTCATGATCTATCCTGGCTGCCACAGCAAAACACCATTAACGAGGTGCTTGTAGAAAACAGGCACTTATTTCTCACCTTTGTGGAGGCTGGAAGCCTAAGATTAAGGTGCTGGTAGATTTGCCATCTCGTACAAGCCCTCTTCTATGTGACAGACATGAAGGGAGCACTCTGGACACTTATTTGTCCATTTTACGTTACAATGACAAAACACCAGAAGCAGTCAAATTAAAAGGAAAAATAAAAATAAAAAAGGAACGAAGCCCAGAGCCCAGGCCCAACATGTGAGTGTGACCACCTGGGGCCCATCAGATCCGCATTCAACCCAGAGCCCAGGCCAGGAATGTGAGTAGAACTTGCTCCACCAGACAGGCCCAATATGAACCCTGCAGCAGAACTCCCTGCAGAGAGACTAGAGGCAAGACCCAGCCAGCTGATCCAGGAGCAGAACATCTTGTCAGAGCGGCACAGAGGTTTCACCTCCAATGGCTGCAGCAGAAAGAAGTGGAGCATAGCAGCCAGAACCAAGCCACACCTACCTGGATGAGTTTGAACTTGGTAGATCTGGACCTGGTGGTAAGGTAAAAGCTCTTAAGCTCCACACCAAAGTTCAGAAGACAGTGCTATACAAAAATGACAAAGAAAAGGAGCAAAATGCATTCTCAGGTGTTGAGCCTATCCAGAACAAATGCAGGAGTCAATAGCATAAAAGAAATTGGAAATCACACACCTAAAATCTTGGAAATAATAGCATCTGAAGTTAAGAAACAACTGCAGAAAGGTATAGAGGAAATCAGATCAGAAATAATTTCTGGGCCAGGGAGACGGCTCAGTAGAATAAGCACTTGCCTGGCAAGCTCAAGAGCCTGAGTTCAATCCCCAGTTCTGAAAAAAAAAAAAAAAAAAGAAAGAAAAAGAAATGATAACTATAAGGAAAGAAGTACTAAGTGCTTCTAAAGAAGACACTGTTAAAAAATAGAGAACAGAAAAATGATGGAATCCTTGAATAAGCAATATGGGAAAGAAATAGAACGTATGAAGCAGATTCAAAATAATATACAGGAAATTAAAACTTCAATCATAACCTGGCAAAACAATTTGAATGAAAGTGAAAAGAGACTTTCAAATCTTAAAGATACCATTGCAGCTAAGAAGAGGTAAGGAAAGATCTCTTAAAAAGTGCTAGGATGCAGGAAAAAATAATTCAACATCTACAAGACTATGCAAAGATGAACAACATAAGACTAATAGGCATAATGAGAAAGAAGGAGTCAATACAAATGATATAAAAAGAATATGGGCAAAAGTAATAGAAAACTTCCCAAATATGGGGAAACAATCTGATATTGAAGTATCCGAAGGATATAGAACTCCAAATAACATCAACCCAATTAAAAACACACCCAGACATATAATAATCAAGATCCCAGAAATTCTGCACAGGAACAGTATACTAAAAGCCACTAGAGAAAACAAACAGATAGCATTTAAAGGAAAACCCACCAGAATAATGGCAGATTTCTCTTCATAAGCCATGAAGTCAAGAAGAGCAAGAAGCAAAGTACTACAAATCTTGCAAGAAAACAAATTCTAACCAAGACTGATATACCCTGCAAAACTCTCAAGTATGGTGGAGAATTGAAATCCTTCCATGACGAAGAACAACTAAAGAATTTCATGATGACAACTCCAACCCTATGCAGACTAAAAGATATTCTAGAGAGGGATGAAAATGACCACAATTCCATGAATGAGAATGAAAAGAACCCACTACATAGAGCAAACAATTAAACACAGGAGAATAAGAGGTATACAAAAGCAATCTTTCAGTTATTCTTTTGTATACAGCAGTAAAATGTTTCCATCAGCATACTGTACAAATGGCTTTCTCCTGCACCCTATGTGTCATGATTCTGTCCAGGTCTACAGGGTGGATTTCAAGGAAATGGCAAGTGACACATATCCACTAGTAAGCATCATAGACTCTGTCCGTGTCCATGACATATTAGAACTTTGTGCTATATCCTATCCCCAGACTGTTAGAAGTGCTGGTCATGTATTTGCCATTCCAGTATTTATGTTATGTTTTATTCTTAGTACTTCTTTACTATCATGAAAACTTTTTCTTAGTTGAATTGTTTTGAAATGTTTAATCTTTAATTAATACTTAATTTTCTGAATATTGTTTAATCTTAATTTTTGTTTTAAGATTTATACTGTATCTTTGACTTACAATCTACTTAAAAGAGACAGTATGATATTTTATTCTAATATTAGAAACTTTAAAAAGGATATTTCCATTTTCCATTGACTTTATATTGCTTCTTCCTTGTCTTTTACACACACACACACACACACACACACACACACACGAAAAAATATGTATATAACTTGACATAAGGTTGATACTGTTTTGTAGAAATTTTCAGTGACCTTTTAAATGGGTTCATCTGATATATTTTACATAGTCCTGCATAAGTATCATTTTGAGAGCTCTTTATTCTTTATCCAGGACCATACAGCAACTTCTCTTGCCTTCTGGATTATGTCCTTCATTATTCCTAGATGCTACATCTGGAGGTATTAGAATATTTTGAGCTTGTATAACTGGAAAATATTTTACTTTTAGTTTTCAAAGGCATGTTTGCTAAGTATAAAATTCAATAAAGACAAATATTTTTGTTTTTTATTTCAGTCCTTTGAATTAATTACTCTAGTTTCTTACACACTTGGTCTTTCTTTTTTTCTTTCTAATGTGGAATAAGATGCTATTTAATTTTGTTCTTCCAGAGCTATTTTTTATGTATATGCTTTAATGATTTTTTTTCTTTACAATAAGTTTTGGACAATTTCTTTTTTGTGTATCTTGGTATGATTTTATTCAAATTTCTTATGCAAAAAGTTCATTTTTCTTGGAAATGTGGTGCTATACTTTCAACTAAATTCAGAAATCTTAAATCCTTGAATATTTATTGCCTACAATGTAAGTGCAATCTGTTATTAATTTCATTGAATGTATTCATCTCAGAAATATTTCTTTAAAATTAAAAAAAAAAGGAAAGAAGGTTTATTTTTTGATCCTTTGGTTCATGAGCATTATGATTGGGTGTTCATGAGATGGGCCTCCCTCAAACTCTGTTACGATGTCAGCACATTACCCATCTGACGTGATTTTTTTTTTAAAAAAAGGTTTATTTAGGCTATGGTTTCATAGGTTTTAGTCCATGGTTACTTGGCTCTGTTGCTTTGGGCTTGTGGTAGTAAGCTATGTCATGGTGGATGCATGAGGCAGAGGAAACCTGCTTACCTCATGGTGTCCGGGAATAAGAAAGAGAGAAAGGGGTTGGGGTATCAGTATCTCCCTCAAGCTGTGCTGCCAGTGACCTCATCTCTTTGCACTAGTCCCTACCTAGCAGTTCCACTTCCCAGTAGACTTTACAGTCTGATCACATTTGGGGATTTGGTTTCCATGTTTGAATGAATTTTGGAGGGACATAAACAGCTTGTGACACCAAGTTCAAAAATAAGTAAAT
>NW_004524634.1:7004302-7012331 GCF_000260255.1 Octodon degus | reverse complement strand
GATGTCTCCAGTATTTCATGATTTCATGATTCTTTTTTCTTTCTTTCTTCTTTCTTTCTTTCTTTCTTTCTTTCTTTCTTTCTTTCTTTCTTCTTTGTCTTTTTGTGACAGACCCTCTACTCTAGAAGGCAGAGTAATATTCATTTCAGCTTCCCTTGGAGTCACCCAAGACTGGGGACAATCTAGCTAAGAACCTATTAGAACACTTAGAATAGTGAAATAGCTGTCACTAATTTTCTTTTTTTTTTTTTTTGTCACTAATTTTCAAGTAGTGACATTCATTGTACAGAATTTTACTTTTAATATAAATGAAACTTTTATCATTTCTGAATTTTTGGTTCTTGCTTAAGATTCCCCTTTCTGAGTTCATATAGATACCTAGAAAATGGTGTAAAACGTAGATCTAACAGTATTTCTTAAATTCTTTTGATACAGGGTCTTAATTATGCATTTTAATTATGCACTTTAGACTGACCTTGAACTCACTTTGTAGCCCAGACTGGCCTGGAGCTTGTAGCAATCTTCCTTGTCAGCCTCCTGAATGCTGGAATCATAGGCATGCGCTGCCACACCCAGCCACTTCATGATTCTAAGTGTTCTAATAGGCTCTTAGTTAGACTGTCCCCAGTCTTTTGTGACTCCAAGCGAAATTGAAGTGAATATCACTCTGCCTTCTAGAGTAGAGGGTCTGGCCCTCTTCTGAAGTTCAAAGCTAGACTTGGAGTTACTAGGTTGCTGCCTTCCAGGTTTCACTTACTCTGAGCTGGTCTCCAAGGTGACTAAACAAAATCATTTTTTTATTTCTAGTGTTTGACAATTTCTATTTTGTTTTATCTTGGCCAGAAAGAATATGTCAGACTTTAAGCATTTGTCCTGCTGAAAAATATAAAATGAAAACTCAGTGCTATTCTACAATTCATTTTATTGTTATTGGTATTTTCTTATACTAATCATTAATTTATGTTATATAAATATAAAGAAGAAACACTTTTCCCTTTCTTTGTGTTATCATTCTTATTTTGCATAAAAAGCCTTTTCTAGATATTAATCCTTTATTAGTGAAATGCAATGAAACTGTCTTATTTTGTTCATTGTTCCTGTTTTTTAAACACAAATTTTCAAGTAGTGACATTATTGTACTGAATTTTACTTTTGATATAAATGAAATTTTTGTCATTTCTGAATTTTTGCTTCTTGTTTAAGATTCCCCTTTCTGAGTTTGTGTAGATGCCTTGAAAATGGTGTAAAATGTAAATACAACAGTATTTTTTAAAATTCTTTTTGACATAGGATCTCTCTACACAGCTTGGACTCATAGTGATCCTCCTGTCTCAGTCTCCCCAGTGCTGGGATTATAGGTGTACACTACCACGCCTGGTTTTGGTGGTCCACACAGTGCGCCCAGCCAGGGCGGGGCCTGCACCATATGTGGTACTTCAGATCTAACCCAGGTCCTTGTGCTTGCCAGGCAGGTGCTTAGACCACCAAGCTATCTCCCTAGCCCTCAAATTATTTTTAAAGATTGGAGATAAGATGTATTGAGAAACATCAAAATATGAGAATACACATTAACAATTACTAAAGGGTGTATTTAATAAGAAGAAACAAAATCGCAAGGAAGGAAAGAGGTGTAGGGAACAAGGAGCAAAGATACTAGTAAAATATATTGGTAAATCTAATAAAGTAATTTGGGCAGGAAGTTAAAGAGATGATGCTAACCTAAGAAAGTGGCGGGTTTTAGTGGAAAGGTAGTATACGCAAGACTTTCTTCAGTTTCAGGGTAGGAATGAGATGCAATCATTGGAGGTAGGGCATAAAAACACCACTTTGACAAGCAAGAATCCTAAGTATTAGCCTCAGCTTCTGTCAACCCATCAAGGAATATGGGCTCCCTTTAGAGGAAGCTTGTTTTTGACTTCCATCAACCTTTAGGACCTGAAACATCTGAAGCAGTAAAATTCTGATTCCTTCTGCCAATTTCTGGAGCTATAGCTTCAAGGATTCTGTTGCTATCTTATGCACAGAAGTATGTATTTTTTTCATATTTTAAGGAAGGGTCTACAGGGTGTTTAGATTCTCACTACTAGATTGGACTCATAGTGATCCACCTGTTTACAGCCTCCCAAGAGCTGGAATTACAGGCGTGTACCATCACACCCAGTTTCAATTGCCATTTCAGCATGCCCCGAGGAAAGGGCCGGCACTGCAGGTCAGCGGTATCAAACCACTGGCCCCTGTGCCTGCTTGCAGGCACTTTAATCTGCTGAGCTATTTGGCCAGCCCTAGAATGGTGTATTCTGTTTGTGAGTATGTTATATTTTTAAAAAACTTTTCTGCAGTTTTTTACCATCTTTGAAGAAGGAGGATGCAAGCCAAAATGCATAGTAGAATACCACACATATTTATTGGAGGGAGTTTCCCTGCATCACCAGGGAGAGGTCATGAGTGGTATTTCCCAGAATCCCCTCAGCTTGGTGATCTCATATTAATGTGAGCTACTGTAGCCTAAGGCAGAAGAGTGGAAAAAGCCACACTCCAGAAACACTGCAGGCAGAGGCAGAGGCAGCTGATGCAAGGTTCTCCATACCTGAGAGTGCTCTGTTATGAATGATGCTTTTTCACACTGTAGGCCTGTGAGGTGCCAGTGGTGGCCACACAATGTCTTTTCAGAGCTGCCAGCTGAATTAGAGGGCAGGGGTTTTGTGAGGTTTTCTGATATTTGGAACAAGCCCAGATTTCAGAACCATTGTATTGGCCGTGCAGGCTTGGATTCTCACCAATAGCCCCTTTGACTGGTCCCAACCCCTACGACACTTAGAAAAGCTTCAAACATTCTCTTTGAAAGTCTAGAGTACTTGGAGTTGATGGAAGGGCCCCCAAAGTTCTTCAAGGAGCCCCCTCCAACCTTGAATCAAGGCTCTGTGCAGCCCACAGAATGAGGCAGAAGCATTGATCTGTGATTTCAGAGGCTGTATTACAAAATGCAATGTGGCTTCTCCCCTGGACTTTTGGATGGCTTGCTGTTGGAGAAGCCAGTTATCAAGCCATAAGGACACTGTAAGAGCCCTCGTGAGAGATTCACCTGATAAAGAACTGTGGCCTTGGGCTGGTGAGATGGCTCAGTGGTCTAAAGCACCTACGTAGAACAAGCTTGGCAAAGCCCAGGGACCACGGTTCAATCCCCCAGCACCACATGCCAGCCAGCCCCGCCCCCTGCTGGGCTGAACTGGTCACACACACACACACACACACACACACACACAAAAAAAAAAAAAAAAAAAAAAAAAAAAAAGAACTGTGGCCTCCAGCCAACAACTGGCCAGACCTGACAGCAACAAGAGTGAACTACCTAGGGGCGGACCTTCGGTTTCAGGAAAGTCTTCAGATGAGCTCAATTCCAGCAGGCATCTGACTGCAGCCTCCTGAGAGATCTCAGGCTGGAGCTTCCTAGCTGAGCTTCTCCATTCTCCTAACCCATAGAAACCATGTCACATAATACATTAATATTGATATATACCGAGGTTCCATCTACTGTGTGCGGAGCTGCCCCCATCCCCTGGGCACCCTGAGAAGGTGACTGAGACTGGGTGTGGTGGTATATGCCTATAATCCTAGCACTTAGGAGGCTGAAAACAGGAGGATCATTATGAGCCCAGTCTGTGTAGAGAGACCTTGTACTAAATACAAGCCACCACTTTTCAGGTTGGGAAATTATGCAAAAAGCAGATGATTAATACCAGTGGTTTCTATATTCATGGATAAATTTTTTATTCTCATTTATTCCAAATAGTCTTTGGTATGTATATATCCTCAGAACAATGAGAATCAAGCCTATTGCTATTTTCTTGCCTAAATTATTTAACAAGTCCGGGCAGCTTAGATTTTTTGAGCTGGACTGCCTGTTTCTAACTGGAAGGCTTATTTGTATTTTCCATGATTATCAGCAGACCCAATCCATATTCTGCTCGAAGAAAAAAAAGTCAAGTTTGTGAGTGGTCAGAATGTAATTGTTTTGTTGCCTGGCTCTTCTATTTTCCATGTGTAGTCTTGAGCAAATTTATAAACTTTTTAATTTTCAGTTTTCATGACTACTATACATGAATAACAGTAACCTCATAGGGATAATTTACTAATGACTTCAGTGATGATGATGATAAAATGTAGTTGGCATACAATGCTTTCCACAAGTCCTATCTTGTTACTGCTATCTATTGTTTTTTTTTCATTTGTGAATTTGTTACAGGGTCTCACTATACAATCAGACTCATGGTGATCCTCCTGTTTTCAGCCTCCCCAGCACTGGGATTACAGACTTGTACCACCATGCCTGCACTTGTTCACTAGCTCAGCATGCCCTGGGGGTGGAGCCAGCAAAGCATGCGGGACTGGGGATCGAACCCAGATCCCTGAGCATGTCCACTGAGCTATCTCACCAGCCCTATTGTATATATTATTGTACAATATACCACCCCCCCAATTCATATCAAGCAGCAAGGCCCATCTATTATGTTTCATAATTCCATAGATTAACTGGGATCAGATGGGTGAATCTTTTGCTCCACATAGTATTAAATGGGGTCACATTCATCTGGGGCATCTGGGGGCTGGGGTATGCAACATAGACCATTTATAGCACTAGTTTTATTACCATCTGTTGTCTGACAGCTCTGTTGGGTCTTTTGTGTGTGTGTGTGCAAGGACTAACTGCTCTTGAACTTCTGGGCTCAAGCAATTCTCCTACATCAGCCTCCCTAGTACCTAGAACTATAGATGCATACCACTGCATGTGGCCACTTGGATGCGGCTTTTGATTGAAGGGCCTATACTGGACTTCTCTATGGAGCTTGGGTTTCACCCCATGGTGATTGGGTTATAAGAGGCAGCACCCAAAGAACAAAGCTTCTAAGAAGTAAGATGTGGATCCTTCAAAGCTTCTTAGAAGGCTGGATCTGAAAATAAAGTCTGTTGTTTGAATGTCTTCCACAAATTCATATGTTGGAAACTTAATTTCTAAATTCATATTTAATGATATTTAAAAGAGGAACCTCTAGTAACTGAGTGTCCTGAAGGTTCTACTCCCATGGTGGATTCACCCATTCATGATCAATGGAGTTTTGGAAAAATGGCTTTGAGTAAAAGCCGATTTTATTGCACTTCTCCATGTGGTGCCCTTTCCTTGGCCATGACCCAGGACTAAGTTCTTCATCGGGTGCTGAGGAGGTGCCAGGGTATGTTCTGGGACTTCCCAGCCTCCAGAACTGTGAGACTGAAAACTCTGTTATTTATAAATTATACAGTCTGGTACTCAGTAACTATAAGAGAAAATGGAAAAGAAAGAAAATAGGTCCCCAAAGTGGGGAATTTCAGTCAGGGTCCCTGACAACATAGAAGTAGCTTCAATGGACAGAGGTTGGAAGAGAAAAAAACAATCTTAGTCCTGTGGGGCAGGACTAAGCACCTGCTTAGGCAAGCACAGGGATTGGGGTTCCATTCCTGGCACCACATGCAGTGCCAGCCCTGCCCCCAGGTGCACTGAGCCTGCCACCAAGACCAAGACTGGCGTGATGGCACAGGCCTATAATCCCAGTGGTGGGGAGGCAGAAAACAGGAGGATCACTATGAGTCTAAGCTGTGTCATGAGACCCTGTTCCAAATACACAAAATTTAAAAAAAAAAAATCCACCAAGGTGTGACCCAGAGCCCATTTGCTAAAGTGTTTGGCTGAGATAAAGATAGGCAGAAAAAGGGCTCAAGGGCATCCCACAGATCTTTGAGACAACCTTTTGCAGTGAAACAGGGTCTACTATGGTTAAAACAGTGGCCAGATGGAAGTCTGGCCAGACAAAATAAACTCCTGGGCACAACAAATCACTCCTCTTCTAGCTTGGCATGTTCCAGCAGAGTGGCCAAGAGACCCCAATAACGCCATGGCAGTAGAATTGTTACAGAAGATAAGAAATCGTTATTTTAAAAAGAACCTAAAGAAGCCCTCTAACCTCATTATCTCAGAGGCAATTTAAAAATCATTCATTGTGGAGGTCACATGACTGGATAACACATTGTTAGTTCGCATTAGTTTGGCCATAGATAGCACCTCTGATGTGTGGGTTATGATAGCAGTTCCTGGATTGCTTCAAAGGGACCTGAGGGCTGTGTTTGCTGAAAACACTCTCGGACCAACAGATAGGTGACTGAAAAGGGATTAAAAGGCTTGATATCTCTGTCTGCACATTGTGTCTATCCCTTTGATCATCATTTAAGAAATGTTTTGTCCAAATGTTTTGGTCTCTCACCTCCTGGAGCTGATACGGGTTTCTTCTACCCAACTCTTGTGCTCTTTCAGCAGCACAAGCACTGACAGTCCCTCAGCCTTATCATAATACCAGGATGATTATGCCAAATGAAGACACCAGCTCTAGAGAAGCTCAGCAGTTCCTGAGCCACAGTGACTGCTTGTTCACCCACCAAATACCAGGCTAAAAGGTTTTGCCCAGGATGATGGCACAGGATATGCCAACATTCATCCTCAGCTGCTACACCAAATTGCCTATGACAGCTCAGGGATGCAAGTCTGTCATAAGAAGAAATGCATTTTAGAACCAGGACCCTGGCCAAAGGAAATTTCTGAACTTTAGCCTACCCAGCAAAACCCTAAAAACCCTCTACTCTCTCTGTGAGCAACAGCAAGATCATTCCTTGGACCAGTTATTGACTCACTCCTTCAACCAAAGCCCGGATTTGCTGAAGACTTTTTTGCTCTCCCCTTAATAAAGCTTTGCTGTGCGTGGTATGTTGGGCCCAGCTTGTTTCTCCCATTTCTGGCAGAAAAAGGTTCAGAATGCTAGAATTAGTGTGTGTGTGTGTGTGTGTGTGAGAGAGAGAGAGAGAGAGAGAGAGAGAGAGAGAGAGAGAGAGAGAGAGTGTGTGTGTGTGTGTTACTTGGGACCAAACCACCACAGGTTCAGGATGGTAGATTTTTGGTTTTTGGTGTTTTGTTTTATTTTGTTTGGGTTTCTGGTGGTGTTTGGGCTTGAACCTAGGAGCATTGTACCTCTGAGCTATATACCTCGCTTTTTAAAAACTTCATTTATTTATTACATACTGTACTGAAGATTGAGTGTAGGCCCTTTGCACTGAGTTACATCTCTAATATTTTCTTTAATTTTTTAACTTGAGACAAAGTCTGATTAAGTTGTCCAGTCTTTCCAGGCCTGGTGGTGCACATCTGTAATGCCAGCACTCGAGTGGCTGACGCAAGAAGATGGCTGAGAGTTTGAGGCCAGCCTGAGCTATATTGTGAGTTCAAGCAAGGCCACACTGGACTGCATAGCAAGACCCGGTCTCCAAAAAAAAAAAAAGAAGAAGAAAAGGAAAAGAAAAAAAAGAAAGGAAGGAAAGGCCAGCTAGATAGCTCAGTGGATTAAAGCGCCTGCTTAGGCAGATTCAGGGATCTGGGTTCGATCCCTGGCATGTCATGCCAGCCCCACCCCAGGGCATGCTGAGACAGCAATTGAGACTTGGTGGGGTGGCACGCGCCTGTAATCCCAGGGCTTGGGGGACTGAAAAACAGGAGAATCACTACAAATCTGAGCTATATAGTGAGACATTGTACCAAATACATAAAAACAAGAACAAAAAGAAGTATAATATCTCTATCTATCTACCTAGCTAGCTAGCTATGCTAGAAATAGGACTCATTTCAGCTACTGACAGTGCTATATAGATAGTAAAGAAGTGGATGTGGGGCCAGCCAGATAGCTCAGCAGACTAAAGCACCTGCTTAGGCAGAGCCCTGTTCCCTGCTGGCCCCGCCCCCAGGGTGTGATTGAGACTGGGTATGGTGCCACACATCTGTAATCCCAGTGCTTGGGAGGCTGGAAACAGGAGAATCACTTCAAGTCCAATCTATGTAGTCAGACCCTGTAGACCCTGTACTAAATACATACATACAAAAGAAAGAAAGAAGAAAGAAAGAAAGAAAGAAAGAAAGAAAGAAAGAAAGAAAGAAAGAAAGAAAGAAAGAAGAAAA
>NW_004524634.1:6981042-7003048 GCF_000260255.1 Octodon degus | reverse complement strand
AAAAAAAAAATCAGATTGATTTTTTTCAAAAAAAAGAAGAAGAAAAGAAAAGTTGTTGCCCAGGCTGGGCTTGCAATTCTCCTGCCTCAGCCTGAGTGCAGGATTACAGGTGCATGCCACCATACTGATTCCTTTATTTTTTAATTTTTTTTTTTTTTTTTTTTTTTGTAGTGAGGCGAGATCTTGCTAATGTGCCCACAATGGCCTTGAGATCCTCCCATTTCAGCCTCCCTCTCAAGGGGCTGGACAATGAGCAGACACCCAGCTAGAACATTAGGGTCTTGAGGTAGAAAAGTTTCACTTCCTAATCTGCCTTGAATATCAGCTGCCCAAATTCAGTAGAGGCCAAGGTGGGGCCATGTGCAGCTTAATCCACTGCTCTGGAAAGTACAAGCTGTAAACCTTGGCAGCACCACACCAAGGCCCACACAAGTGCAGACACAGCTCGGGTCTCTGCTCCAGAGGGTGCGAACCACAGCCTTAGGCGCGCTCATGCGGTGCTAATTCTGCAAGCATACAGAATACTCAGCCTGTGGGGGCCTGGCTGTGTCCACTGAGGTTTCAAAGTACATACTGAACATCCTGGGAAACTGAGAAGCAGGGCCACCACAGCTACCCTCTACTAGGGCAATGCCCAGTAGAAAAGTGTGGCACAAGCTGCTGCAGTGAGTCCCCAGCAGGGCAAAATGTAGTGGAGCCAGGGGTAGGACAACCGCTGAGACCCCAGAACTGTAGAGCTCCCGGTGTGCAGCATCAGCTGGGCAGAGATGCAGTCATGATACTCCAAACCAATAAAGTTAAGCTGTGGGCTGAGCCCAGCAACACCATTGAGAGGGACTCCACCCGGGCTATGGGGGCCAAACCCTCATACCACTGTGTCCAGAAAGCAGAGCATAGAGGGACAAAAGACTGTTCTGGAGCCTTGAGGCTTAATGTGGCAAGCCTCAAGTGTTTTGAATATATGTGGGGACGGGAACCATTACCCTTTGTTCTTATTCATTTCTCACTTGTAAAATAGGAGTCTATCAAATATAATTTAAAAGTCGATAACTTGTTTGATTTCACAGTCACATTTGTTGGAGCAAGTTTACCCCACACATGCTGTATTGCTTACCCAAATCTAACTCAGATGAGACTCTGAACTTTGAAGTTGGGGCTGGAACATGTTACAGCTTTGAGAGTACTGATGAACAGTAGAATGAACGCGTTTTGCATGAGAGTGGGACATGAAATTTATGGGCCAGGGATTGAATGCTATGGTTTGAATACGTCCCCAAAATTCATGCATTAGAGACTTAATCCTCAAAAGTCAACACTGATGGTATTTCTAAGAGGAGTTTTTGGAAGTGGTTGGTTATTTGGGCTCTGCTTTTATGTGTGGAGTAATTCATTAATGAACTGATAGGTTAATGGGTTTTCATGGCTCTGTACTTCCCTGCGATGACCTTCACCACGTGTGGTTATTCTTCATAAATTACCCAGCTGGCATGGAGTTATAGCAACAGAAGTGGACAAAGACCCTGGCACAGCCTCACTTCCGCCACATTCTATTTGTTATGCAGTTATGCAGTTTCTGGGTGAGCCCAGATTCAAGAACAGAAGCCCATCCTACCTCGCAATGGGAAGAGTGACAAGGTGTTTGCCAACTCTTTCACTCTTCCTGTTTTCCAATTTCCTTTCCAGATATGGCCCGAAGTCCCCTTAGGGGATTCTTTTTAAGCCAGATAAGTCTCTGCACTTTGCCAACATATACGTCATTGTTCCTCACCTCCTTTGTCCAGAACAAACCCAGCCATTTCAAAAAAAATTTTTTTTCCTTAGTTAGCATCACCCTCTGGGAGATCCTAGAACTGATTGTCAGGGCTGGTCATTGGTCACTCTCTCCTGTGCAGGTTTATGACATCATATGTGCCTGTTATTTGACCCTCTTCCAGTTTTGAATCTTCATTTTGCATGTTGTTTGGCATGAGGTGGATTTTATACTTATTGCATTCCTGGGTAAGCCCAGTACAAGTGTTTCCATTAATCAGTGTCCTGTATTTTCTGATTTGAATAATATGCTGTGGAAACAGTGGTGGAGGGGAAATTGACATTTATTGCACACTTAGGGTCAAGCAAACCCCGTGTTTATGTTTCCATCATCTCATCTATTCCTTACGACTGCCCTATAAATCAGCATCATTGTTCCCAGGTGACAGATGGAGAAGCCAAGTACTTAAGTCGCCTTAAAGCAACCAGCAAGTGGGAGAACCAGAACTGAATGCAGATCTGATGCCAAGATCCTTGTATCTTTCTCTGGTATTGACTGCCTACAACTCTCTTGAAATGAGACTCTCTGGGAAAGGAATAGGAAACTGTGTAGCAGGGGTCTGCGGTTTCCAGAGCACTTGAACCATAAACTCCCCCTGGCGAGGGCATGCTCTCCTCAGCCTGGCTGTGTGCAGGGATTTACTTCATCGGAGACCAGAGCTAAACATTAACCTACTCAAGCTTTGCCTTTTCTTTCTCATTTCTGAACTCCCATGCCTCCAGTGGCTTTGGTCAAATAGACCCTATCCATTATTATTCTCTGTTAAACAACTTCTGGGCTCCATGACAGCATGTTTGGAAACACTGTGGCATATTTGCGGTGATTAAAATTCACTAAAACATCTGGATTCCCAGCTTCTACAAGCCTGGCGGCTCCAGCCCTACCCAGGAGCTGCTGTGGCTGCCTTCGCCTGAGGAATCTCCAGCGAGTGCTTGTGGCTCCTTCTCCCCAGCTTCAGAGGGAAGGAAAATCGCTGGTCAGGCATTTCCAGAGGGTCTCGAGAGGATGAAAGAGAGAAAAGTAAACACTGAGGAAAAATGCGCTATTTATTCTTGGAACAAAGTTCCACTGGCAGCGTCCTCCTCTCCAGTAATACTTGTTTTCCTGAAAGGATTACCCTTGAGTTTGCTTCCTCCCGCAGGATTTAGCTGTCACTCAACTCCTGACCTGTAACTTCTATCTCCTGCCCTCCCAGCCGTGCTTTTAGTTTTCTCATAGGCTGGGCAAAAATTAAATAGATTAAAATCATCCATGAGAGAAAGTGGGTTAGTGCAGCTGCTATGAATGCCCCGTGTCAGCAACCCAAGTCAGCAGCTTAGATAAACTCGGCCATGTGAGCAGGATTCATGGGCCACAGAAGGGTGACACCAGATACTTCAGGCCTCTCTCCTTGGAGACAGAATGAGAAAGAGGACTGGGCTGAGTAAGGAGGGCTACCACGTGGAGGCATCTTTCTGTGAGATAGCAGTTCTAGGCATGTTTTTCGTGGACTTTTGTGCTCTTCAGTAACTAAACAAATTCATGGATGGTTACATGGCAGAATAACTTACTGAATTATTCACTTGGGTCTTATTCTCTAGGGTGCAGCTTTTCTGCTTCAAGAAGATAGCCAAGTCTTGGGTGCCCTTATTTTTGAGAACTTTTTCAGGGCAGTATTGAACAGAGTTTGCGCGAGAATCCCTTTGGGATTTCTGATTCAGCTGCTCCCAAGTTTTGCGCTGGGATAAGAGCCACCCGTGGTTTTACACTTCTAAGGGTGCACAGCCGGATTGGAGGCCAGGGACATCCCTGAAAATGAGTAACCAGGGTCCACTGGGGTGTCCAGGAAGTAAGACGCCCTCCCCCTTTGGACTCTGTGTTCCCACAACAAAGGACCTCTGAGGGAGAGAGGAGGTGGGGGTGGGGTAGAAATGACTAACACTTAAGTGTGCATCCTTGAGAACCAATGAGAAAAAAAAAAAAAAAAAAAAAAAAAAAGCCAGTCAATCCTCAGGCCAACCAGCCTTGTGTTTTCCTTTGCGATGCAGGCTGGGACGATGTGCCAGACGTGGTGACCACAAAAACAGGATCTGGAGAGGCCTCTTTGCATTGTCTGCACCCTACAGACCCCAGGGCCTTCCTAGTGGAAGGAAGCAATAACTGGAATTTCATTTCCCCAGGGAGTTAAAATCTTGGGTAATTAAACTCAATTTAGAAGGATGGCACTTCTTTTTGGGGGGCAGGTAGAATATTTACATTTATTTATTTTTAAGACTGTTATTAGATATCCACAAGCTCATGAAATAAAAAGCGATACAAGATTATTGTATGAATAAATAAATAGATCGCTGTAGGCTGCTGCACCTCCTAATGCCTACTCACGTAGTAAGTGTCATGCCAACCTCTGGCAACAGAAAGATGCACAAGCACTTCCTGGTGTCCCAAGAGCTTGGTTGAGGGGGGACATGCACAGGGCAGAGCTGTGCAATGAAGATGTATCACAGAGGCCAGGGACCCAGAAGGGATCACTAGCTCTGTTTGAGGGCGAAAAGGCCTTTTCAGAATTGCTCACCTTTGCTCAGTGTCTTAAAAGACAAGCTGGAATTCCTCAGAGGAAGGCAGGGGTGGAGTCGAGAACATTCTGTACAAAGGTACAGAGCGTGAAATGGCATGACATGTTTGGGAAGCTGTAAAGAGGCTGACAGGGCTGAGGCCGGAGACAGGCTTGTTACTGGGTGGGGGAAAGGCGGGTAGGGCTGATCCTGAAGGCCTTTGCATCCTGCCCCAGAGTCTCAACCTGACACTGGAGTTATTTTCATGGCATGAACAGATGCGTTTGATCTGAAGCAAACCCAGTGTGGGAAGGTTGCAAGGAAAGAATGATCACAGAGGCAGGAGAGGCTCAGAAGTGAGGCAACAGAGAAGCGAAGCCCAGGGAGGGTGAAGGAAGGTGTGGGCCACGACAGTGGCTGGTACAGCAGAGAGACAGAAGCCTAGGCACAGAGGATCCGGGGCTGAGAGGGTAGCTCCTGTGGGGATGAGAGGTAGACTATGGGAGCTGAGGACCGGGAGAGGGTTCAGAAAGCAAGGGAAGGAAGGAAAGACTTCCACATGTCTGCGAAGTTTGATTATTGTCTCAGTTACTCTTCTCTCATTGCTGAGACAAATACCGGACACCCAAAATGAAGGAAGGAAAGGTTTATTTAGCTCACCGTTACTTCAGTCCATACTCTGCTGGCTCCAAGGCAGACTGGCTCATGGCAGAGAGCAACCCTTCACGGCAGCAGCAAAGAGCAGAGACCAGAGGAACAGTGGCAACAATGACAACAGAGAGCAAGTCTGTCTCTCTGTCTCTCTTGTTACATTCAGCATGTCTGCCCCAGGATGGGTGTAGCACTCACACCCATAATCCCAGCAGTACTCAGACCCATAATCCCAGCCTAAGATCACGAACTAATTACAAATTGTAGAACTGCGCCTCAATGACTGCATGAGGTTTTGGGGGGACAAATACACACAAACCATAATAATGAAAAAGGTAATAGAAAAGTATCTAGAATCAGATTCAGAGCACACAAAGAATATTACAAATATAGTAATGGAACTTGGTAATTTAAAGGATGCCTAGTACAGAGCCCTTAGTGGTTCATCAACATAATTTTATTGTCAATTGACAATTTATAATTATGTGTACAGGGCGTGTATGGGACACAGTGTTATTATGGCTTAGGAACATAATACGGTTTCATTAAATCGAGCTAACTCACGTATCTCACATCACAAATACCACCTTTTTAGTGGTGAAAACATTTAAGTGTACTCTTTCAGGAATTTTTTTTTTTTAATTTTTTTTTTAAATTTTTTTTTTTATTTATGAGAGAGAGAGAGAGAGAGAGAGAGAGAGAGAGAGAGAGAGAGAGAGAGAGAGAGAGAGAGTGGTGTGTGTGTGTGGCCAGCTCAGCCCACCAGGGGGCGGGGCTGGCTGGCATGTGGTGCTGGGGGATCGAACCGCGGTCCCTGATGCTTTGCCAAGCTAGTTCCAAGTAGGTGCTTTAGACCACTGAGCCATCTCTCCAGCCCTCTTTCAGGAATTTTAAAGGAACAATACATCAACGCTAACCACATGCACTCTACTGTGAAACAGAAAAGGAAGAATCTCCAATCTTCTTCTTACCTGAGCTTCTCGTACTCTTTCACCATCTTCCTAACATGCTCCCCTGACTTTGTAACAACCCTTCTACTATTTGTTTTTGTGAGCCTGATCGTTTTAGATTCCACGTGTGAATGGGAACATGCATTCTTTGTCTCCATGTGCCTCGCTTATTTCCTTTAGCGCAATATTCCCCAGTTGCATCCACGCTTTTGGTAATAATAGAATTTTATTTTCAAGGATGAATAGTCTTCCACTTCCCTTTTCCACTATCCATTCATCTGCTGTAGACCTCAGTCAGTTCCATGACTTGGCTTCTGTGAGTAAGACAGCGGTGAACGTGGGAGTGCAGATGTCCTTCCACAAGCCGGGATTTTCAATCTTTCAGGTCAATACCCAGCAGAGGGATTGCTGGACCCCGGCAATTTTATTTTTAGTTTTCTATGGAACTTCCATACGGTTTTCCATAATGGTTGTAATGTGTTTCAAATAATGGGGACAGTCCAGGCATGTTCTAAGCTGAGGGAAAGGAGACAGAGAAATGATTAAAGACAGAAAAGAGGAAGTGAAACTGAGGAAGAGAGGTCTGGCAAGCAGCAACTTGAAGCGTGGAGAAGACCCCTCTTCCCAGCCAAATCCCCGTGTGCCCAGGGGGTTGGAAGTCACTCATCTGTAGAAACTGCCGCCCTGCACGTCTCATTACAAGCAAACCCTACGCTTCTGGGAACCGGGGCAAAGCATTAAAAATGAATCAAATTGTTCACTGTGTACTATATTACAAATATAGTAATGGAACTTGGTAATTTAAAGGATGCCTAGTACAGAGCCCTTAGTGAGGCAAATAAATTAAGTTTTGTTTTTGTTTTTTTAATTTCATCTTCTCTTGGGATCAAAATCTTAGATTTTTGTTCACATCTACGGCAGATCCTGAACCCAGATTGAGGGGTACACCCATGAGGAGGCTGACTGGGGGCTGTGTGCAGGAGCCAGCTTAGGGATGGGAATCACCCTAATTTGGGCACTCAGGGTTGTAACACATCACTGTTCAGTTAGTCTGCTGAGATCTAGCACACCTGTACAGAAGGACGCCGTGTCCTCAACTTTACACCATGACATTCCTGAATAAGAAAACTAACGAAATGTAAACATGGTGAGGCTTTTGGTTGAGACCCCACAGTTATCCGTCTGGTTAGCCCACACTCTGTCCTCCATCTCCGAATCTATGTTTCAGACCAAATCACTGTATTAATTTCTCAGGCTCAAACCTTTCACAGAACACAGGAAACAAATCTCTGAGGAACTGGGGAGAGAGGCAGGCTGTCTTGCAAGGGAACACTGAAATAGGCTCAGTGTTCAGTTCCATCACGTTATTAAATTGCAAAAGCTCCTTTACATCAATTGTAGACTTCATTCCAAACTCCAGGGTTTCCTTTTGTTCCCTAAATGCATAGTTTTCTACATGAAACTATGAAGGGTGATTTTTCATAGGTCATGGGCTCATGTATACAATAATAGGACTCTCATATCATAGCATATTTATATTTTTGATACATGTACAATAGACATGGATATTTCCTTACTGACAACTTTATGGGGCCATGTATAGTGTAGCTAGAGATATATATTTTGCATTTTCTTAAAGAACAAGTATTAGCAATTCTCAAGGCACTGTCTAATTTTATATAATTGAAACCTCTCAGTCTTTTTTTTTTTTTTCTTTTCAAAGTTTTATTGATAAGCATATAGCAATGAACCTCTCAGTCTTATAGTGGCCTTTTATTGGTTAGAAAGAGATTGCTTTATACAGGTGTTTATGCTTATTAAAGTTCAGCTTATGCTTATTTAACCTTGTTAGCCAACATGAAAAATGTAGGAGATGTGTTAACCTAGACATGAGAATTTTTCAATGGGAAAGATGGGGAGAAAAGAGAAGTAAAAATTACACTAAGCACTGTATTTTAACTTGTGATATGTTTTGATTTAAAACCCATCATTAATCAGAAGTACTGCTGTAATGGGTGGCAGCAACTGGCTAGAGAAATATTTTGATTTCTACTCTGCTACCACAAGCAAGATAAAGTGGTTGAACCAAGAGTAGTATGATCTCTATTCTTTTGGCTGGAAAATAACTCAATGAGATAAGCCTGCAGTCTGAAATAGAACAGATGAAGATGATGCTTAATTGATGTTTTTTTCTCACTATTTTGGTCTTGGGGACACATTACTTTTTAGGAAATGCATGAGGTATGATTAGAACATTGTAGGATCTAGCTGTGTGATTTATAGTTCCCGAGTTTTTAGTTCTATTAAATGTTCTTTTTGACAACCGAATAGTGCTGCTGGCATTCCTTCTTATTTCTTCCAATGGATAAAACTTCACTTTCCAGAAAGAAAGACAAAGCCTGGAGAACATGAATTTCATTTCATTGAGTTTTGTTTCTTGAACTGGGGTCCTGCTATATAATCCAGGCTGGGCTTAAACTCTTGAACTCACTACATAGCTCAGGCTGGCCTCAAACTCATGATGATTTTGCTGCTTCAGCCTGACAAGTGCTGGTGTTATAGGTATGAAGACCACATCCCATGAAAGCATTAAGTTTTGTGATTTGGCTATCTCTGGAGACTAGAACCTGAGAAAGTGTAACTCAATGTTGATTTATCTGGATATTAAAGGCATTCTTTAAACCTTATGAATAAAGTTGCTGGAAGTTTGAAGACTGTAATAAGTGATGTTATTGCCTTCAACCTTTCAAGTCTAGGTGTTAGTAGCTAATACTATCAAATGACTAATTTTATTTCAGAGGGCTGTCATGGAGTGAACGAATTTAAATGTCACCTGATTAATGATGAGCCATTTATGGGTCCTAAGAGAAATCCCCCTACCCTGTGATGAACTGTGGTGATGAAATGAGAGAGAGAGAGAGAGAGAGAGAGAGAGAGAGAGAGAGAGAGAGAGAGCTGGTTTTCCTGCTTTCTTCAAACTACCACTTTAATCAAGTGTGCATTTTCTTTTCAAGCTCACTTTTGCTAAGATGAGTAGATATGAAATGACTGTAGGGCAAAGCATTAAAAACTTCTAGGCCTCCTGGTTTTCGTAAAGTGACATCATTAATGGTGACACATTGGTGTCTCTGTCCGCACATCCATTAGTGTCTCACTGGGCCATGAGGCAATTTCCTTTGTCTTTCATTATTCGGTTTACATGACTGCCTCGTTCCAGTGTTCCTGGAGATCATTTACTACTTCTGGAATTAATAAGAGCTGGAAGTTTGAAGGCTCCTTGTAAATAGCAGGGCCGTAGTAGAAGCAGGCACAGATTCTGGTTTCAATCATTTTTACTTTCTTAGGGCAGAACCAGATTTCCTACCCTGGACTACATGGAGATGGCTTCATTCAGTCAAGGCAGACATAAATCCAGGGGGGTTTGCTCATTTAGCATGGTCTTCATATGCCTTGGAGAGGAGAATAATTTTGATACTTTTCTCAGTAACTTTTGAAGACCAATCACAATCAGACCGAGTCCCTTTTGTACTGTTTGTAAATTCCTACTCTCTAAGCAACCAGATTATTTTTTCTGTATTTCCTTAAAAAGTGGTTCTCAATCCTGACTTCTTGCACTAATAATCTAAAAAAAAAAATGTTTAAGGAAATCTCTATCCCTGAAGAGTCTGGTTCCACTGATCTACTCTGGAGCTTACCTTGTGATATGAGCGTATTCTCTTAGTGAAAGCTGAGTGTACCGTGAAGCAAAGTTGCCTAGAGTGCCTACAACTTCCTGCAAAAGGCAGGCAGTACCCAGGAAATGCTAGAGAAGTTGAACTGCACTGAGAAAAGGGATCGGAAGATTTGGGGTGAGGCCATTTTTGGATGTATCTGTCATACTGATCTCACTCTAGCTCTGATGGTAGCTCTGGTTTGCTCTGTTGTCCATCTTAGGTGTTATGTCATAGGTTGCTCATCAGTAATCAAAGTCTGAGGTTGTATTTTTTTGTTTGAGATAAAAACCAGTAAAAGTTTGGCACAAGGATCTTTGTACAAAATTATCAAGGCGCTGCCAGGTAAACACAAGTGGGCTGGGGAGACAGAAGAAGCAGAAATGCAGCTTGAGCTTGGCTAACAGCAGTTGGTCCAGAGGCCTGAGCAGTGACATGGACGTAGCAATCAAGCTTTCTGATCTTGTCATCATGGCATCTTTCTTTCTTTTCTTTTCTTTTCTTTTTTTTTTTTTTTTTTTTTTTTTTTTTTTTTTTTTTTTTTTTTTTTTTTTTTTGGTGGAACTGGGGATTGAACTCAGGCCCTTGAGCTTGCCAGGGAAGCCCTTATTCTACTGAGCCATCTCCCCGGGCCCATCATGGCATTTTTTGCCCCTGAGGGAATGTCACAGATTCTATTCACTGTATATTAAATTTTCATGTCACCTCCATATTAGCTCAAGGGGATCAGGGATCTCAATTTGCTTAGTGAACTGGATGTGCTATAGGCCAGGACATTGGTGTGAGGCATGATGTTTACTGCTGTGACTGAGAACCTTGGGAGCCCTACGTACTCTGCAGGGAGGCCCAGCCATCTGGTGTCACCTGCCCACCTCAGCAAGGCTGTTCACCCTGAAAGCCCTAACTCTAGATCTGGGCATGGGATGACAACTGAAGATCTTGAGCTACAGATCCGCATTTCCTGGGATGAACACTTTTGTCCTAATTCCCACCTCTAGTTAGAACTGATGCAGTGCACCGTGGGCATGGACTCCCTTCTCCTCTGCCCTGTCTCATTCTGTGCATCTCCAACCCGCCTTGTATTCCCTGTCCACGTCACTCCTATGGACAACCCCTGTTATAGTTTCTGTCCTGATCTCCCCACAAAGCCTCATGCAGTCATGGGCAGAGCTTTTTCAGAGGTAAATGGATCTAGAGTGTGTGACTGACTCATGGTGCAACACTAAGATTCCGGGTGCTAGGATTAAGGGTAGGTGATTATTAAATCAGTCCACTGGTTGGTTTGGCACCACCCTAATCCCAGTAGCCTGGATAGAATATAAATGTGTCAGAAAAAACTATTAAGGTCCCTTGCTTGCTTTACAACCTCTGCCTGCCTTGAACTAGTTCTCTTATGCAAAGCCTGTGTGCTGGGCCACTCTGCCTTGGAGCCAGCCAATTACAGGTGGAAACTTCTATAGACTATGAGCTAAACAATCCTTTCCTTCTTTAACTTTGAGTGTTTGCCTCAATGACAAGGAAAGTAACTAAGACAGTACAGAAGGGGCTGGGAAGATGGCTCAGTGAAATAAGCGCTTCCCTGGCAAGCACAAGGGCCTGAGTTTAATCCCTGGTTCTGCCAAAAAAAAAAAAGACAGTACAGAAGCCCCTACATGACCAAACTGAGCAGCATTACCAGGTGGGAAAGCTGGGCATCTGCCCTGGTGCAGCACAGGCCCTCAATGTCCCTTGCTTACCTCTGACCTGAGGTCTAACTGGTACTTAATGCTGTACTTTAATACTGTTCCTCTACAGATTAAAAATAGGTGGCTTCCTCTTTTGTAATAGTTGTGCTATTGTGGAAGTAGCAGAGCTGCTCTTTCAATGACCCAGTGTTTTTGAATTCTCCCAAGAGTCTATGGTTATCTCCTCTCCTATCTTCTGAGGGTATGGAATATTGAGCCACAGAGTCACCTTATGCCATCATAAAAGAGAAGTCAAGGGCTCAGTATTCCACAGGTAAGAAAATGAGGCATACAGATTTTCCATGACTTGTAACTACAACAAGAGAAGGGGACTTAAGGGCCAGCCAAATAGCTCAGTGGATTAAAGTACCTGCAAGCAAGCATAGGGGTTGGGGGTTTGAGCCCTGGGCCTGCTGTGCTGGCCCCATCCCCGGGGCACCCTGAGACATCAATTGAGACTGGGTGTGGTGGTGTGCACCTATAATCCCAGCTCTTGGGAGGATGTAAACAGATGGATCACTATGAGTCCTATCTAGTAGTAAGACCCTGTAGACCCTTCCCTAAAGTACAAAACAAACAAACAAACAAACAAAAGCAACAAGAGAAGGGGACTTGCATGAGAATTCTTCTGCCAAGAAAGGAGGTGGCCAGAGGTGGTGGGATAGGAGGACAACAGTAGCAATAGAGTGAATGATTTAACAATCTTAGGCTTCAGGGCCAAACAAATCTCTAGTTTCTTATTCATAAAATGAGAGAACTTTTGTTCTTGATGGTTACTTAATCCATCAGGATGTTGCAGGCAGGCAAATTAGATAGAAATATTATAGGCAGTTAGACAGGGTCAGGCCCTCAAGGAGACAAGATGGAAGACAAGGTGACCTTGCAACTTGGAAGAGACAGATACTCCCATATGGGCCACACCTCAAGACCAAGACAAAAAGAGGAAACACAGTTACATACTTCCCTAGGGATGGGCATTAGGAATTGATGTCCTAAATAGGTATCAATCACCTTGAAAGAGCCTAAATGAGTCACTAGCCCAACCCACAACAGGAAGAGACCCTGTCCCATATTCATGCTGCTTGCTATGTGACTCGCTTCCCCATTTTGTACTGGATTTAATCAATTTTACTTGAGCAATTGTGCTTGTAATCTCATTGGTTGATCATAGTTTTGTCCGACCTCATGCCCACCTAAGCAAGTTCCCATGTCTTCTCCACCACCTTAGACCTGCCTCACCACATGGTTTTTCTCTATAAAATTCCCCAGAAGAGTCAACTTCCCAGGGGACTACCCACTCGGGTCCCCCTCCTGTCCCTCTCTCAGACAGGAGCTTTCTTTCCCTCAATAAATATATTCTGCTCATAACCTCCGTTTGTTCCTAAAATTCATTCTTCAGTTTTAGAGAACATGAACTCATGCAGGTCAGGTCGGGAGATCATTTTTCCCTAGTCATTCGGAGGTTCCCTGTATCATTTGGAGGTCACCACCCAAGATTAGTTTTTTTTTTTCCCTGTATCAAGGATACTGTGAGGACTGAAAACATATATGAAAAGGACAGCGTGTTTTCACTTTATGGTCACCAGGACAGAGTACCTTATGCTTGAAACTTAAAGGGGAAGAGGATTGTTTTTGTATGGTGGGAGGGACTGGCAGAGGATAAGTACTCATTCAGTGGCAGTGAGAAAGTAGAGAAAGAGAGGATGAACCAGGAATAAGAATATAGTCTTCCAAGTCCCGCCCTCCATGACCCACCCCCAGCCAGATCCCCCCTTGCCAGCATATTGAGCCACAGAACTCATCAATGGAAGAATCCAGTAATGAGTACAGCACCCCTGTGATCCAATCACTTTCCAAACACGAGATTTGGGGGGGGGGGACAATTTAAATCTAAACATAACAGACCCATACAAGGCTGATGCTCTAGTAGGCTCTCATTAAAGGCAGGTCAAATATGCACAGGGTTATGCCTAGGACAGGTGACTTCCAAGAGCCCACATATTAAAGACTAGTCCCAGCGAATTGTGCTGCTGAAAGGTGGTATGCATAAGGATAGGACACTTGGAAGTCTGCTGGATTGTGGAGGCATGCCCTTGAAGTGAAGACTGGGATCTTGTTCTATTCTCTTCCTTTTTTGTTTTTGAACCATGATGAGATTAGCAGTTTGCTCTTCTGGGCATTTCCTGTCGTGATTTGCTGCCTTACCACAGTCCCCAAAGCAACAGCACCAACTGACCATGCATTGAAACCTCCTATGAGCCAAAATAAACCTTTTCTTTTTATAAATTGTATTTTTCTAGGTCTGCTCTGATAAAGAAAAACTGACACACTTATGCCACACACAATCAGGAAACAGGAACCTTTAAGAAGTAGTTTCCCAAGGGCCGGGGAGATAGCTCAGCAGAATAAGTGCTTGCCTGGCAAGCATGGGGTCCTGAGTTCAATCCCTGGTACCACAAAAAAACAAAACAAAACAACAACAACAAAAAAAAAAAGAGAAGTAATCTCCCAAGTCAGCCTAACCCGTATGGCCTCTAGCAGCTCCTGGAAGCGTGGTGCTCTGTAGGACCCTGGAATAGTCACTTCCTTCAATGCTCATCTTCAGGCATGGTCTGGAGGCATCTCAAGGGGGCTCTCTGGACAGTAATAGATGCACCTACATCTTCCTACACCATGAAAAGCGTAGGCTGCCCTAGCTGGCAAGACCCTAGTTTCTCTATATTTGTTGTTATGGTTTAGACCTAAAATGGTCCCTAAAGCCTCATGTGTTTAGCAGGCGTTACAGCTTCCATGTAGTTGTCACCTCAAAGCCTCACGCTCCTGTACGTGAAGCTTCTCAGAGGTGGCTGGTGAGTGAAGGTGGATGAAGAGTATGTAACAACTAAATTAGTCCCTTGATTGATTTAGCATAGCTCTGGGTGTGGATAGTGGGAAGGCCCACCCTGGGAGTGGGTGGCAACAACCAATAGGCATGTAGCCTGAATTGAATAAAAACAAAAGGGAGGCTCACTGCTTTGCTGCTACCTGCCTCCTGTCTGCCTTGCCATGGACTGTTTCTACTCTGGGATCCCCTTCTGTCATGCTGCCTTGTTTCAGAACAGGCTGAATATGGGCTGAAACCTTGACAGATTTCAGTGAGCTAAAGTAAACAATACCTCTTTCAACTTGTGGGTGTTGGAGATTTTGTCCCAGCAAGAGAAGGTAACTAAGGCAAATGGTGACTGGATTATGGTGGTGCTCTACCTCACTGCTGTTCAGGGCTAGGTAGGCAGTGTTTTCTCTATCATGAGGCTGTGCCATGCTGTCCTGCCTTAAAGCCAGACTACTCCGGACTGAAATGTGCGTGTCAGGTATTGTGTCTTAGTAACAAGAGAGTAACTAAGACAGATTTTGGCACCAGGGGAGTGAAGTTGTCATTGTGAACACACTTGATCATGTGGTTCAGATATCTTTTGAACTGGCTTGTGGGAGGAGTTTGGAAAAGGCTGGAGGAGTGGGAGAAACAGCCCTAGAATGCTGTAAGCCAAGTTTGATGGAAAATTAAGGTTAGATCTCAGAAGATCAGAATGCTGACGGAAATTCAAGGTAAAGTCCAGGCTCAAGAAGTTTCAGGTGTGAACAAGGATTCTATTTGCAGTTTTACTCCAGGCAGGGGTAAAACTCATCTGTATCCTGTGGCAGAAGATTTGTTTCCATTTTGCTGTGTTGTAAAACTATAGAATACTGAGATTAAGGGCAGTGGACTAATAGGTAGAAGAAATTGTGAGGCACCTCGAGGTCCAGGCTGTGCACGAAAACCAAGGAGGGTTTTTGGCAAGGTTTATCCTGAAAATGTTTTCAGTTTAATCTGAAAGAGAATACACGTCATGTAGGAGCAGAAGAGAGCTTGGTGGCTGAAAAACTTAGCATTAAGAAGAAGCCAACTGTGGAAGACAATAGGAAAAATGACTGGAGGGCCTCACAGTTACAGGCTCCACCCTTTGCAGACTCAAGGTTGCAAAACTCTTAAGACTCTCCTTGAGAAGACAGCCTCAGGCTCCTGTGCTCCAGAAGCCAGGCGGGGAGAAGTCCTGACCACCAGCAGTGACATGGGACAGAGCTGTCTAACTGTCTGGAGTCCACCTCTCCTCACAGCTTGTCCTGGCCACTGTGCATGGAGCTACAGGATTTAACATTTGCTTGGTAGAGATTGGGTTTGGCTTTGATCCCACTATTTCACCTGTATTTCTTCCTTTTGGAATGGAAATATTTATCCAGTTCCCCAGTACTTTTGCAGTGTTTAACTTTTTCATTTTTATTTATTTGTGGTACTAAGAATTGAACTCAGGACCTTGCGCTTGCCAGGCAGGCACTGTGCTGCAGAGCTATATCCCCAGCTTTTATTTTTTATTTTTCTTTTATTTTCCATTTTACAGAGCTCATAGATAAGAGTTTGCTTGAAGTATCAGAGGGGATTTTGGACTTGGACTTTTCAAAAATGCTGGAACTGTTAAGAATTTGCTGACTCTAGGGCAGGCCAGATAGCTCAGCGGGCTAAAGTGCCTGCTTAGGCAGACACAGGGACCCAGGTTTGATCTCCCGGAGGGCTGTGCCAGCACCACCCCCAGGGCACGCTGAGACCAGACTGAGACTGGGCACAGTGGTATGCTCCTACAATCCCAGTGCATGGGAGGCTGAAAACAGGAGGATCACTATGAGTCCTATCTGTATAGCGAGACCCTGTAGACCCTGTACTACACACATTAAAAAAAAAAAAAAAAAAAAAAATTGCTAACTCTTACAAAGGTGCATGAGTCTTTTGGTGATTAGAGAGAAGGACACTACAGATGAGATCTACAATGACACCCCCCCCCCCAAGTGTCAATGTTCAGAAGGTGAATGCACTGGGGAACACTATGGTTGACTCTGTTAGGAGGTCTGGTCAAAGAGTTGAGTCCCTGGGGGAGTGATCCAGAAGGTCACTTCTTTTCCATCTCTTCCCTTGAATCTCTGCTTCCTGGCTGAGGAAAAGCTACCTTGCCACCCTGTCTTGGAGCCAGCCAATGATAGACTAAGCCACGAACCAAAATCGACCTCTCTTCCTTTAAATTCCGGGTGTCAGGTCTTGGTGATGGCAAAGTGACCAAGAAACCTGAGATTCCTAAAGGCTGTTGAAGTGCAGAGGGTCCACCATATCTGCCCATTTTAATGAAACAAGGCAATGTTTATAAGTAGAATGCTTAATTTAATGACTGCTGTGTGCTAAGTATTCAGCACATCAGCAGTTCATAGTAGAGTTGATAGTGTTTCATCTGAAGCCAGCTGAGTGCTTCTGAGTCCTTTCTTTAGTCTGGGCTTGGGTGGGTGATGAATATAAAGTATTCTGGAGGCAAAAGGCTTCATGAGAGTCTATGCTTACCTATTGGCAACTATTCATTCATTTATTCATTCACTCTATCAACATATATTTATTTACTGAGTACCAGTGGCCCTGTGCTCAACACACAAACCTCTGGTATCTGAAATTCATGCATCATGGGCCTTGGGCTGGCACAGGGAGTGTTACATCAGGAAACCTGCTCTCCATCGCACCTCTCCATCTGCCTACTTATGAAGTTGGGGAGTTCAAAGGAGCTTGGGTGATGGTATCTGGCATGCCAGAGTGTAGGACTTAGAATCTAGGGTGCATTCTTTTGCTCAGATAAGCAATCTGAAGTCTGAGAGAGGAGTGTTAGCTCAAGTTTAGATAGTTAATTCAGTGACCGGTCTGGGACTACAACCTCATTGTTTGATTAATTGGGGAAACAAAGGCACTTTCTCCAAGATCAACTACCCTCAGAGGAGAGTGAGTGTGTTCTTATTTACATGTGGTGTTGCTTTCCTTTACTATGAGCTGCATTTCAAGGTTAAGTGAAGTAGCTCCTGAGTAAGATAGAACCGTGGTTCTCAATTCTGGCTATTAGATCATCTGGAGAACATTTTAAAAACCCTAATATGGAGGCCCCACCCTAGACCAATTAAGTCAGTATTTGTGTGTGTTGGGGTGGGGGTGGGGCCCTGGAGCCTTCTATAGGTTTTAAAAGCTCCCCAGATGTTTTTAAAATCCAGTGAGAGCTCCGAAGACTATGGTAGAGCCCGTCTAACATACAGTGGGTGGACCAGAGAGCAACACTTCCAAAAATAATGTGGACTTGAATCATTTAGTGATTTTATTTTTATAATACAAATTCTAAACCGTTAGGTGAAGGTGACCCTGAGAATATCCATCTCTAATACATTTCCACAAGTTGTTAATACTCACAGCCCCTTGACCACACTTCCAGCGGTGACTCCAGGGGATATTTTGGGATTCTGGTCACCCGTTGGTCACTGGATGTTCTTCAGGAGTTAGCTTTCTCCTTCGACCTCTCTTCACCTCCAGCCTGTGCACAGCAGGCATTCAGATCTTGTCTATGCCCCGCAGCTCCCCGTCCAGGTAGACAGCGCTCTCCTGTCTGTGTCCTACCTGCACTGTCCCGGCACTGTGCTTTGCTTGACAGTTCGCCCAAGACTTTCTGGTCCCTGCCAGATCTTGTTTTCACTCAGTGGCAGTGGAACAGCCCTTCCCATCCCAGATATATGCCTCTACGCATCATCCGGGCCTCTTCTCTCCTGATCACCTGTTGATTGTCTGGAACTGGATGCCCTTCTGCTTCTAGCATTTCCAGCACCCATCAGACTCTCAATAAACGCTCGTTAAATTTCACAAACAAAACCTGAAACTCCAGTAAGCAAGGGCAAACAAAGGCTCTGGCTGCTCTCTTTCCGATAAAAACGAACATTCCTTGGAGATTATGCATCAGGCTTTCAACTCTCCAGTGGGAGGGTGGGTGGGGGCATCCAATTTAACAAAAGTTAAGTGGTTATTTCCTGTCTGGGTTGTGTGTTTTAATACAGGCTTAAGGCAGGCGACGGGGCAGGAATGAAAGACGGGTGCTGGCAGGGACTTGGAGGTCTGCTTTCACATGTGGGCTCGTAGCGGCGAGGGGACGGGCTGGAGGTTTGACGCTGGCGGAGCGCGGCGCTCCCGGCTCCCGAGACCGTCGCCGGCGCGTGGTGAACTAACTTGGCGCGGAGGGCGGCGCCGCAGCCGGACGGGTTCGCGTCGGGCTTGGGGAAGGGGGCGGGGGCGAGGGAGGGCCGCTCGGGAGCCGGGGCGGCGGAGGAGGGGGAGAGCGGAGGAAATGAGACAACCTTTTCCTCCCGCCGAGCCGCACTTCTCCGGCGCGGGCGAGGCTGGGTTCGGCAGCCTGTGAGCGTCGAGGCCGGGACCCCGCACCCCCAGCTCGCCCAGACCCCGGCGGCCCGACCCCGGGCGGCGCTGTTGGCGTCCTCTCTGGGTGATCAGCTCGGGTCTCCAGCTCGGCTCCGGAGCCCCCGGAAGTGCGCGCCCGCGGTCCTGGGGAAGGTAAGCGGCACCCCAGGGCGCTCCCGGGGCGCAGGGGCGCTGGGCGCTGCCTTGGGCCCGAGCTTCTCCCCTGTGTCCCCTCCTCGCGAATACCCCGAACTCTTCTGACCCGAAGCCGCTGCTTTGTTCCCGCACCCCTGCCCAGGTGTTGGAGGCTGCGCGCCCCGGAAAACTCTTGCTTCCCGGCGCTTTCTGTTTGGCCGCCTCTTCCTCCTAATTTTCAGTTGCTTGTTCCGTTCCATACTTTTCCTTTTCTGGATCTTGGAACTCTCAGCTCTCTGTCCCTGCAGCCGGGCTGCGGAGCACCGGTGGTTTCCAAATCTGGGCGCCTCTCCTCCGCCTCCCGGAGCTGGGCTGAGCGCGTTGGCCTGGGGCAGTGGTTGACTTTGATCTCGGCCCTGCGGGGGGCCGAACTGAGATTTTCGTGGTTTAGGTTGAACTCTACCTGGTTCATTTCGGAGTCTCTCAGTTCCCCGCGTGCTTCTGATGACCCTCAGGACCCCGAAGAGTGCGCAGCGAAAGGGCTGCTGGCGCCCCCTAAAGCCTCACGGGGACGTTCTGTCGGTCTGGAGGAAGAGGAGGAGGAGGGGTCCCGGTGACTCGGTGGGGTGCTCAGTGTGGAGCGTTAAGGGGTTTTGAGGTACTGAGAAGTTTAGGGAGGAGAGGGCGCCCCACCGCACCGCGCGCGGGGTTGCGGTTTAGCTCTGCCTGAGCTCACCTGCACTTCAGGTCGATGAGTAATGACACCTACCTATCTCGATTTTACGGAGGAGTCAAGTGAGATGTGGAGATTAAATAACGGCCTGGGGTGGGGGAGGGGAAGCACACCAATTGGAAAGGGCCCAGCCAGGATTTGGATCTTAGATGTTCTGCACCACCTATCCTAAATCCTGCCCTACCGTGCTTTCCTCTCTTCCGTCTGAATTAAAACCTCCTACCTCCTCCTCGCTCCCGCCGCCGCAAGGAACCAGGCTTTTTCCTTTCTGAGCAAACACATCTTACTTTGATTAAAATCCAAAGTATTTATTTAGTATCTTTGTCTCTCAGTGGCCAGTGCTGAGATGTCACTTTGCCTTTGGCTTTTGCCTCCTGGGGATTGGACCGGGGATCTTTGCCCTGAGCTACATCTTTGCCCTTCGACAAAGTCTGCTAAGGCTCTGAGTTGGCTGAGTTGGGGTCGAACTTGAGATCCTCCTTCCTTAGCTTCGCAGGGGGCTGAGATTCCAGGCTGTGCCTCCACACTCCCGGGTTGTTTCACCTTTGAACCTTCCTCTTTCATCCCCTCCCTGTCACCCTGTCTGCCATCAAATAAGTACAAGGGCTAGGAGGCCAAGCCCTGCTGCTGCCTTTCTGTACCTTCCCATGCCTGAATTTCCTCCCCTGTAAAGTAGGGCTGGTAGGGTGTAATGCGATGGTTTTCAGCTGGGGTTTGAGTTTGTCCCCAAGAGGCATCGGAGACTTTTTTGGCTGCCCCCACGTAAGTGGGCCGAGACACTATTCATCTGGTGGTGCAAGCTGGGAATACTACTAAATGTCTAGCGTTGCACAGGCCAGGACCTCCCCAAGGCAGAATTATCTAGGCCAGAATGTTAACAGCACCAAGGTTGAGAAACCGTGACTTTGTGTATCTGTAGATAAAAGTTACCATAATTTCTAACTCTCATTCTTATCTGCTGCTGTTTGGCTGTTTATACTCAGTCCTCTGTCTCCCTTCATTCCATTGCCAGTATTGTGTTACTAAATCCATCACAGGACTTACTACAATACTGTGTCATACCTTTGGTGGTGCCCCAGCAGTAAAAGAAAGGACAGGGATCTGCTCCTGCTGTTTTACGGTCATTAAAGGTAACTTCCCCAGACATTCAGTTTTGAGAATCATTATATACACAGAATAAAACTTAATCTTGTACACATGACAAGCGGCCCCAACCTCCCTTCCCAGCCTCACCTTATAGCACCTTCTCTATCCCTCTGTCATCTCCCTCTGTTCCCTTTGGTGTTTTTTTTTTTTTTTTTTTAAGTATTTATTTATTTATTTAGTGTGTGTGTGTGTGGCCAGCTCAGCCCGCCAGGGGGCGGGGCTGGCTGGCATGTGGTGCTGGGGGATTGAACCAGGGTCCCTGTGCTTTGCTTAGCTTAGCTTGTTCTAAGTAGGTGCTTTAGACCACTGAGCCATCCCCCCCCCCCCTTTGGTGTTCAGAGTCCTGACTTACCAGAATGGCCTCATCTTCCTTGGTTAGCAAGTTCCTCACCAGTCTTGGAGACTCATCCCGGGTAGTACCGTTGGCGGAACCGGGGATTGAACTCAGAACCTTGCATTTGCCAGTCAAGCGTTTATCCTACTGAGCCATCTCCCCAGCCCCTCTCCCCATTCTTTGAGTAGCTCTCTTGTATGGATCTCACCGTGCAGGGATCCCTAAGTATCTCTCTCTCTCTTTTTTTTTTTTTTGCAGAACCAGGGATTGAACTCAGGCCCTTGCGCTTGCCAGACAAACTCTTTTTTCTACTGAGCTATCTCCTTGGACCCTAGAATCTCTCTCATTCTGGGGTCAGGGAGATGGCTCAGTGGAATAAGCACTTCCCTGGCAAGCATAAGGACCTGAGTTCAATCCCCAGTTCCAAAAAACAAAAACAAAAACAACAACAACAACAAAAAATTGTTGTAAATCTTAAAAAAAGAATCTCTCTCATTCTGTGTATGCAGCACCTCACATGGTGTCGTTGTGTTCATGGTGCTCGCCAAGCTTTTCTAGGCTTTAGGTTCCGCTGCCTGTGTTCAAATCCCAGCTCGCCACCTGTTAACTCTGTGACCTTAGACAAGTAGATTCTGTCTCAGAGACCTGTTGGTAAAAAAAAATGAGGAAAAGTTCTGCCCCCTCCTCCCCTGCAAACTAGTGTGGCCAAGGATATGGCCAGGCTGTGGTTCAAATTTAGTATTTTAATGAGATTTTATTCACAACACTGATAGTATTTCCTTAAAGTTAGTATTGGTGTTGTCCTACTTTCCAACCAAAGAAATGGAGGCACAGGCAGGCAAAGCACTTTGCCCAACTGTATACTCCTTATTGGTGTTTTGAGGATTCACACAGGCATCTGGATTGCAGAACACATAGTCCTCGTACTATGCAGGAAAGGGCTTTTCTTAGTGCTGAGCATTTAGGAAATACAAGCTGAGGTTTTGTTTTTTTTTTTTTTTTTTTTTTT
>NW_004524634.1:6944570-6980932 GCF_000260255.1 Octodon degus | reverse complement strand
TTTTCCAGAACCGGGGATTGAACTCAGGCCCTTGTGCTTGCCAGGCAAGCACTTATTCTACTGAGCCATCTCCCTGGCTAGTGCTGGGATTATAAGTATGTGCCACCATGCCCAGTTTTGGTGGCTGGCATGGCACACCCGGCTTCTGGGGCCAGCATGGCATGCGGTACCCGGGATTGAACCCAGATCCTTGAACTTGGCAGGCAGGTGCTTAGACCACCAAGCATTCTCCTCAGCCCAAGCCAAGGCTTGTTGGGTGCATGAATGAAAGCATGTAAGAGTTACTGGGTTCCTCACCTGCATAGCACTTGTGGTCTAAAGCTATGCCGTGGTCTTCAGACTTCTTTTCCTTCCCTCCTTGCCTTGCTTGCTGTCACAAAGGAGCAGGACGTTGGGGTTGTCTTCTTTTACAATATCAGTGCAGTACCACTGACTCAGATGCTAAATGGAGCCTCATTGTGCCCTGTCCAGGCTACAGCTCTATGAGGCTGTCACGGTCTTTTCTGGAGGAGAGAGGTACAGAGGTGGAGCCAGGTGCTTCATGGCTCCAGCTTTGTCTTTACCATGCTTATGCCCTTTTGCAGTGAGGATCTAAAAATAAAGGGGCAGCCAATCAGTGGATGGCAAGGGGTGTGTCACCAGCCGGCTCTCTTCCCCCTTCCTACCTGGTCAAAGGCAGAATGTGTGCTTTCTCCAAGTATTAGAAATATTTATGTATTAAAGGAAAATCTTGTTAAGGAAATTTAAGGATCCATATGGAGTCTCGGGTAAGCAGATTAGGAACCAGTGGCTGTCCCCTGTGTGAGTCACGTTTGACATGGGTACAGCTGATCACTTTACCATTTTGGAATCCTTCTTCCCAAAACGCAGCATGGGCATTGAACTTGAGCCTCCTCCTTGTTGGTCCTCAGGCCACTTGCTCTGTAGGCCACATGCCTTTCACAAATATCTGCCCATTTGTGGGCCCTGGCTTCCCCCACAGCTGCCCTCCACAGCTGTAATTTCCCTGCATTTGCTTATTTTGGCAGATTGTCCCCCAAACTACAGTGGGATGAGGTCACCCGGCATGTGCAAGTGCTTGCAATTTGGTGAGGGACTGCAAAAACAACAAGTTGGTGAGGGACTGCAGAAACAACCCCCAGTAAGGGTTGCATTCGAGGGTGGAGTAGGGTGACAACATGCCTGTCCATGGATGTGTCTCTGACACTACAAATACCCTGTAGCACTGCCTTCTCCTGCAGGCCCCAGACTTTAGCCATTTCCTGACATTATTCCCTTTCTTAGGACACCAGCTAGATGTTCTGAGAACACTTCCCCCAGGATGTCAGTAACTGGAATAAAAGACTTAGGACCCTTGGGCATTACTTGTATTTACACTGATGGGTTCATAGCCTAGCCTGGAAGACAAACTAGTCATGGCGGTGGGTAGGATGAGGATGTCAGACTTGGTACCCCATCTTTAGGTCTTGGCTGTCACACTTTGGTGACCCCCTCTTGGGGAAACTCTTCTTAACTGACAAGTGGGTACATTCTTGCCTAGTTCTAGGGAGACACATATTGCTCTGTTGAGGGCGTGGGCTGTGTTCTCTGTGAAACGTAGTCTGCTGTTTGAAATCCTGTTGAAGGGGCCTTCAGGTCTGGGGTAAGAGGGGACTCTTGAGGTGTTAGCATGGATTTAGGGTGCAGATGAAGTGGGTAGCTCAGTGTTGAGTACCAGAGAGAGGGAGATGAAGAAATCAGGGGCTGAATCATCCAGGTCGCAGTCTATGACATAAGATGGTCACTGGAAGAGGTCATCAGAATGTGTTCAGTACAATAAGGGACATCTCAGGGGAGAACTCAAGAGCTCAGTGGAATCAGCCACCATTTTGCTAAAGCCAGGAAAAGCATCAGAGGAAGATGTTTGAGCTGGGCCCTGGCACACAAGTAGGAGCCTCCTGAGTTCTTGAGGGGAGTGAGCCTGGTGACCAAAGGCACTGCTGTTAGGAAACAGCCTGTGTAAGGCAAAGAGCCAAGGAAACGGCTGGCAGATGTGTCAGATGCATCGGTGTAGGGAGAGACTGGCGGCCTAGAAATGGTTGGGGGTGGGGACTGACCTTCTAACAATCCAGGTGTCTGTCCCTATGCTGCGGGGAGACAATGGAGTGAGCATTTACAGCTCAGGTGTGCCAGGTCCTCTGAATGGTGGCTCTGCCTCCCGTCTCTGCTGGCCCTGTTTCCTCTTGAGGCAGTGGGACCAGACCCCAGGGGTCAGGCAGGGACGCTGTCTCCACCAAGCAAAGAATCACAGTCAAAACAAAGCTGAGCTTGGTGCTTCTGGGTGGTTGTTTTGTTTTCTTTTCAAAGCCCTGGCTGATAAACTATGTGATGGCTCCTCCAGACTCTGGGCTTTGAGACAGTCGCCTTTAGAGCAAGCAGAAGCCTCTACAAATTGCTAATCGCTGTGTTTCTCCAGACTTAAGGTGAAAGGGATGGAAGGGAAAAGGAAAGAAAGGGACAGAGGAGGAGAGGGAAGAAGTACAAGGTCCCCCAGACTTCTTTTTCTCTCTAGTCACCGCTTGGTGGTCCCTGGACTAAGAGGCAGTTAGTGATAGACGAATAAATACACTAGCATGCAAGTCACATACCTTACTTTCAAGATACTCACAGCCTGAATGGGGAGATAGACAAGAGGACATGTGGCACAGCACAGTGGGTGGGCATCATGAGGACGAGATCCCAGTGGGTGCAGAGGAAGACCTAGTTAAGCAGGAATCAAGGAGTGGACTAATTAGGGAGAAGGATGCTGTCTTCTGTCTTTCTACTGCAGAGGTGGTCCCATAGGTGGTTTTAAGTGATCAGTTATTATAATAGCAGTTGGACAGGAATCCAGACCTGGACTTTGGGCTTTAGTTGCTGCTGTCTCATTGATCCTGAAAAATATCCTCTGAAGTTGGTATTACAGGAGGAAATGGGGCCATACTCACAGCTAAAAGGCAGACCTGTAACCAGATCCTGGTTGCTGACTCTGGGCACTCTACTGCTGTCTGAGACAGTCTTAGGGTAGAGCACGATCCACCCAAGATGCCTTTAGACAATCTGGTTTCAGAAAAGAAAGTAGAAGAGTGTAGGCTGCAATAGTCGAGACAGGAACAACCATTTCTGCCCTTTCTGTCCCTTTGCCTCACCCTGCCTAATGCTGAAGCTGAACCTGAGGCAGTTAGAGGCTGTCTGCTCAGTGACACTGGCTCTTCCTCCTGTCACCCCTGTTTGATCCCCATGTCGGCCTGTACTTTGTCCCTCACAGAGAGAGGAGGTACAGAAGCCACCATAAACTTGGGAGGAAAACAAGGCTTTCTGTAGAACACCTGCTCTATATGAAGCTGCTCCCCTTTGCCCTGCCCCCTCCTGCCTGTCACTCAGAAGGCCGGTTGCTGCAGGGAACAGACTCCAGGAGATCTTGTTCCTGCTTGAGGCTCCAAGATCACAAGGGCTACCTAATCTCCACCCCCACCCCTGGCCTGGGCACCTGCACAAATAGCTCCTATCCTCGTGCAGACTCATCCTGTCAGGACAAGACAGGCCACAGAAGCCTATGGGAAGGGTCAGGTAGGGTCTTTTTTTGGGAGACGTATACATTACATTCCTGAGCCTCTGTCTTATTTGTGTCTTGGCTGAGTGACCTTGGACAGCAGCTCCCTTCTTTGTTACCCTGAGGTGCAATGGTGAACCTGTTGGAATGAGCACCAGAAGGGCATAAGCTAAACACTGTCTTTGGCCCGTGAGAACCTGGTCCATTTAGCCCTCAGTGAGTCAGTGTCTCGGGGCAGGATGGTTGGCTTGGATGCTGTCCAGCAGCATACTGAGAAAGCTGTAGACAATGACTTAACATTTAGTCTGGAAAAGACCCAGGAAAGTGAGAAGTGTCCCGGTAGAAGGAACTCTGTGCTCCACAGAGATGGCTTGGTGGCCCTGATGTGTCAACCTATCCGTGTTTGCTGACACCCTCATGAACCACGTGTAGTTCCAGGCCTTGGAGACACAGAGATGAACAAGATACCTTTTTTTTTTTTTTTTTTTTTTTGCCCAGGGAACCCAGAAATCTAGTGCACAGACAGAGAAGAGACTCAGAAATGGCAATGCATGATCAATGATGTAGAGTGTGCCTAAGGAGAGTCACTTGGAGAGAAAACATTCTCTCAGGCTTTCACAGAGAGCACATTGGCCAAGCAATGGTCATGACTCATCCACATGGCTGACACTGACAAAGGTTCTATAATCGGAGGTACAGGATCTCAGGATAAATCCTGAGGGGATTTCACTGACCTTATCAGACCCAAAAGCTACAACTCTTGTTGCATAGGTCCTGCTTTACCTTGGTCTTAACTATCCAGCAGAAAAGTATGAAAACGAAGTATAAGAAGTAAAGCCATGGTGTTATGTTGAGCTGTGGGGGACTCAGGTCAACAATTTCTGACATTACCAGTGAAGCGGAAGACCCAATACTATTATGGATTACTGGACTCCTTTGGAATATTTTGCTGAGTTTACACACCTATAATATTTAAATGATGGAACTTAACAAAAAAAGGGGATACAGATGAATGTCCATTTTGTATCTGTGTATTCAAAGTAGTTAGGATAGATATATAGTTACATTCTCTTAATGAATAGAGGGATTTGTTCTAATGGTGTTTGTAAATAGGATATCAAGCCCGCATCTTGTACAGCAATTAACCACTAGGAAGAATGTATGAAATGTGTTAATTATTGAAACTGTCCTACTGATTTGGTTTGAAACTGTCTCATTGCTATTTGTTTCTCAGTAAAATTATGGAAAAAAAAAAAAGAAATGGCAATGCAATGCTTTGCTGTCCATCTTTCACTAAAATATCTTCTGTAAAAGCAGGAGACAGGCCTTGTTGATCCACCAGTTACCAGGGCCTATTGCAAACTGTGACATACAGTAGGTACTCTTATCAATAAATGTTGGCTGGGGCTGATGAGACAGCTCAGCGGACTAAAGCACCTGCTTAGGCAAGTTTAGGCAAGTGCAGGGACTGTGGTTCGATCCTCAGCACCACATGCCATGCCAGACCTGCCCCCAGGGTGGGCTAAGTGGGCCAGAGTGTGGGCACAGTGGCACATGTCTGTAATCCCAGGGCTGGGGAGGCTGAAAGCAGAAGGATCACTGTGGGTCTGAGCTGCGTAATGAGACCCTGTAACAACCAAATGCAGTGAATGAATGAATGAGTGAATGAATGAATGAATGTTGCCTTAATTCATTTTCTGTTGCTGTAACAGAATAACAAAGACTTGGTATTTTATTAAGAGAAGAGGTCTGGAAGTCTAGCATGGCAATCTGATCTGATGGTAATCTTCCCGCTGGCATGACATGCATGGTAGAAGGCGTCATATGGCAAGATACAGTAGGGTGCTAGCTCAGGCCCCTACCCCACTGGAGTCCTACCTCCATGAGCTCATCTATTCCTGATTATCTCCCAAAGTCCCCTCCTGCAAATAGCATTCATGCATGACCCTGGGGATTAAGTTTCCAACACAGGAACTATGGATGACACACACACACTAAAGCTTTGGTACCGCCCTAAAATGCAGTGCTAGAGGCAGTCAGTAAGAGGACAACTCAGCTCCCCTGGAAAGCAGGAGAACATGCTGTGGGGAGGCTGAGACAGTGATGTCTAGGCCAGGGGTGGGGGATGGGAGCGAGGGTAGGGAGGAGAGAAAGAGGAAGAGAGGAGGAGAAGGGGAGGAAGAAGAGGAATGGAAGGAGGGAAGGAATAGGGGAACAGGGAAAGGAAGGGGAAGAGGGAGGAGAGGGATTAAGAATTTAGGCAGAGGGGCTGGTGAGGAGACACACTTGCAAGAAAGGAAGGTAAATTTGTAAAGGAGTGAGGTAGCCACCTCAGGAAAGACCTGGCTAGTGAATCTGGGCTTTACTCTAAGGGCACAGGGGAGCTACTGCAAGATTCATAGGAAGGAGAAATAGGATCAGAGTTCCGCTGGGGTACTAGACCTCTCTGGCAACAGAGGAGACATTGAAGAAAAACAGGAAGACCAATAATGATGCCCTTGGGGGACAGGGGGGTAGAAAATACCTGGGTGGGGTCAGGAGTCAGAACCCGCAGTGGACTTCCAGCCTTGCAACAATCCTGTGTCACTTGCTATCTACTAAATGTTTCTGAGCCTCTGTCTTTGAAAATAGGAACTCTAGTTTCTTCCACATAGGTGTATGGCATATGACATGGCAGTCAGGGTTGTGTGTGATGGAACTGTGTACAGTGATCTATCAGCACTTGCCATATGATAATATTTGCCTGTATTATTTAAATACTGTTACTTATTTTCATCCAGGTGGGAAATAATGAAGTTCTAACTAGGACACTCGTAGTCAGGGTGGAGAATTGGGCTCAGAGTCAAGAAATACTTTAGCAACAAAGGCAACGTAATCTGGCTGGAAGAGTAAGGGAGTGGCAGGGAGTCAAAGATGACTGTGACATTTTGGCTTGAGCAACTAACAGGAAGGATAGTGGGGCCTTTCACAGGAGAGGTGATGGAGGAGGATGAGGACGAGGAGGAGGAGGAGCAGGGAGCAGTGCTTGCCAGAGAGCTCAATGAGCTCAGCTTCAAGCATGCTGACTTTGAAGAAGAAATCAGATGGCTGTGGGCAGATGTTTTTGTAGGTTTGACCTTCAGAAGAGAGGTCTTAATGAGGATTCGTGAGCAAACTTTACAAGAAGTAGTGAAGTCATGGCGTGGGTCAACCCAGAGAGTTGTGGATTGTTAGAGAACTGTAGAGTGTGGGAAGAAGAATTATGTGGCTAAACTTATTGAATATGTCCTAAGTGATCTCAGCTGTCTGTGTACAAATCCTTTCCACAACCGTTGCCAGGGAGGACTGCTGTTACTTTATTTTACAGTGCAGTAAACTGAGGCACAGAGCCTTGCCCAAGGTCACACAGTGATCAGCAGCGCACCTAGGAGGTTAGCTCAACTCTGTGGCCTGTGCTCTGTGAGTTGGAGGCTCCGCGTGCAGCACTGACCTCTTTGAGACAGAAGGAGTGGATCCTGAGTGAGCTGGGGAAGGGGACATACAGGGAAGCAGATGGAAATGTCAGTCTGGACTGCGCAAGAGGGAGGGGTCAGCAGCAGCAGATTGCATGAAGGCCACCTGAACCCCAACATTCATAGATTTGGAACTAGGAAAGCTGTTCATGACTTAGCGAGGGGGCACTGAGCAATGAACAGGCTGCTGAACCAACATGAAGTGAGGAAGTAGAGTTATTAAGCGTAGGAAGTTACCTCCAGAGCTTGGCTACGGAAGCTGCAAATAAAAGGATGGTGGCTACAGGTGCTAGGCAGAGGCACTGTTTTAGAAAAGAAAATCATGCATGGAGAAGGAGAGATGAGTGCAAGGGGGCCTTACCTAGCAGCCTCAAATGCCTCCTGCCCCCAGAAAAGTGTCTCCATGTTCACTGTCCCTTTCCACAAAGATCTTTTCTAGTTCTACCTTTATTCTGGCTGGCTTGATATTGACAGTTGGGCATCCTTAAGAAGTCCTGGAGAGATGTTTCAGATCTTCAGCCTTTCATAGGTAGAGCTAAAAAACTCTTTGTCAGTGCCTGATGGTGAATCATCACTGGTTGTAAATCCAGTCACTCAAATTTATGCGTAGTGTGTCGTCCACTGAGTTTTCCTGCAAAATTCTCCAGGACAACATAAAATGCTGGGTGTCACATCGCAAATGGGGAATCTGAATCTTCAGATGCTAAGGACTGAGTGGCAGGGGGCGCGAGGCTCTGAGGAAGGTGCAAGGGGGTGGAGAGCAAGATAGGGATGTGGGGAAGGGACAGCAGGCTTAGACTGGACACTAAGCACCTGGTCTGCTGAGCAAATATGTGAAAGGAGCAGAGGGTGGCGGTGTCTTAGAGGAAATGGAGATACAAGGATGCTTACTGGGGTCACTGCTGTCTGCTTGAAATGACCCTGGATGATTTGGCTCCTGCCATTTAAGTTCTTCATAGTGCAAAAGATGAACTAGGCCTGGTGGCACATGCTTACAATCCCAGGATTCTGGGAGGTAAGGCAGAAGGGTCATAAATTCAATCCCAACCTTTGTAATTTAGCAATTTAGGGAAACTCAGTCTCAAAATAAAATAAAATATTAAAGAGGGGCTGAAATAAGAGCTCAGTGTGAAAGACCTGGCTTCAATCCCCAGCACAGGCATGCACACACACACACACACACACACACACACACACACACGGAGAAGACTGATATTTCCCAGGCTTAGGGAACATGGGTCAACTAGCCGAGATGGAGATGATGGATTTATCCAGGACCAAAGGCAATCTTTGTGTTTTAATACCTACCATTCTTTTATTCAAGCCCCAGGCAGGTGCCATAGAGGGTTAAAAGCTTGACTTAAAAGGAAATTCAGCTTTATCTTGGTTCATGGCCCTGACATTCCCAAGGCTCAGAGCTGGAGTTAAGGTTTGGCTGCCAGCTTCATGAATTTGCCTTGGTTGAAATGGTGTCTGTGCTCTTCTTGGAAAGATCTCAGTGCGGTGCACACACCTTCCCAGAGATTCTCTCAGCACTGGAGGATGCCGGGAAACAACAAAAGGAGACCCTGCTTAGCCCCCTGTGTGCTCCTGTCTTGGATGGGTTGTCTCTTACTTGGATTTGTCCTTGTCTTTGAAATTGTGGGTGTATTGCCCAGAGAAGCACCTCCTTCACAACAGAGGGAAGGGACTGTAGGTCTCTAGCCTCACCTTTCTTCAGGAGCCAAGGACTGGGGGACATCCTTCCCTAGGAAGGGATGGCAGGGGTGTGTTCTGGCTTTACTGCAGTTCCCCTGGTTGTGCGTTTTCTGTCGTAGGAAAGACATATGTGTCTGCTTCCCACCCATCTAAGGATAGCGCAAAGGGCTGTACACGTCATCCGGCCTCCCAGAGGTGCTCATGCCCGTTAGCCTGGCTGACTGTGATGTCAGAAGCATCCAGAAGGCGGTACCTGGTGTCCTCAGATAATAAATGCTTAGATTCTCTCACTGGCATTTGACTCTTAGAAAAGGTTTTATTGTCATTGAACCAGCTATTCGTGCATGCAGGAGTGTGCACAGCTGCTGCGCAGCTAGCTCCAGGCTGAGTGATGTTGGAGTGGTGACATGGCCCATGGTCTTAGTTTCTGTCTTTTTGGAGCTCACAGTTGTTAAGGGATGAAACTTACAGAGATAAATACATAGACAAATATAAGATATGTATAAAATGTAGCTGTGCCAGAGAAAGGACTGGGTGGTCTAGCAGAGAGTGAGGAAGAAGTCAGTCTAGATTGGGGGTATCTGAGCAAGCAGGCAGATATGTGGACCCTAGTGGAGACAGGTATGGACTGCATACAGCATGTTGCTGGAGGGCTAGATGGTGGAAGTTGCCAAGGTAGCTTCAAGCAAGAGGGTAAGACTCAGAAAGGAGTTCTGGAGGCTTCAAAGGGAAGGGGCACATGGGAGAGGCTTACAGAAGAGGTAGGGATTGTTCCATGAAAAAAGAACAGTGGTTCTTAGTGGAGGGAAGATGCGGTGTTGGAGGGGACTCCTGCCCAGCCAGGGTGGCGTTCGTGGCACACATAGGGCAGTGGCGAGAGGCGGGCCAGGGCTGCTAACATGGTTCATAGTTTTTAGATGCAAACCACTGGAGGGAGTAAGCCAGCAATGGACCAGAAAATGTTTTCTGTTTTGTGGGCTGGACGGTTTTATTCAATGCTGTCACTGTAGTGCATTATCGGCTGTCAACAGGATGTAAATAAGTGAATCTGGCTTTGCTATAATAACATGTTATATGTAAAAATAGTCACAGGGCTGGATTTACCCGTGAGTGGTCATTGGCCAGCCCCTACTCTAGAAGGATTATTCTGGTGGCTCAGTAAAGGTTGGTTAGAAGATAAAGAGAAAATGAAGGTGGGGAGGCCAGGGAAGACCTTGTGCTTTCAACAGATAAAGGAACAAGGAGGAGAAGGGTTTTATGATGTGTTCCTAGGTAGAAATGCCAAGATCTCATGACCAATTTGATGTGAAATGTCTTTCTTTAATGCTCAATGGACGGATTTTCTCTGTGAAGGAAGAAAAAAAAAATAACTACAAGCCTTTTGAGCATGTGACTGTCACACACATATCCTAGATCACCTGCTGGTCACCAGACCCGGTGCTTGGTGCCTTACATAGATTACTGCATTCTTAGGCATAATTCCTAAAAATTCTTAAGACTATTAAGTTCCCTTTTCTGTTTTATAAGATGAAGTTTGGGACTGATAAATCAGTTGTGCAAAGTCACCTTAGCTGGTAAATGGGAGAGCTGAGACTTGACCCGAGCTTAGTGTCCAAGCTGGACCGCTCCTGAGACGCAGGTTTTCTTCCCCACCTCCATAGTGTGGCATGGAGCCCCATCCATAGCTCACACAACCCGCCTGCTCCCTTTTCCCCTCAGTTCTTTTGAAGATTGATCGAGCCCTCTGTGGTGGATTTATCTGCACAATCACAGGTGGCAGGTTATTTTTCTGTGTTTGTAAGGATGGGTAGCAAAATTCAGGCCTGGACTCACATTTTTAACCTTATAACATGTGTTTGCACATTACATATTGCGATGTGGAGAAGACAGGTTGGTACTGGGTTATGGGTCATGGAGTCTTCCGTTTAAGTCCCATCTTCAAAGACTACTTCCACAAGAGGGCACATTTGGAGGTGCTGAGGTCACATTGGGGCGGCAGAGGGGGGCAAACACTGCCACCCACAGCATAACCGTTTCCTAAGAATTCAGTAGCTTCTTCAGATCAAGGGGACTGAGTGAGTTTCGGTCCCATTCCAACACTAATGTGTCTCTGTATGTGATCATGACGTCATAGCTGCTGCTTGGTATAGGGACATTCTGCCCAGTTTCAGTCCCATTTCCGAGGGCCTGTGGTCCTAGCTGCTCAGCCTTTGCCCTTGTGGGGGGTCTGCGGGCCACACACCCTGCCGCTGCTTCCTAGTGCCCCCTCCTTCTCTCTGCACTTTGATCATTCACTTCAAGGATGTGAAAGTGAGGCTGTAGAAAGTTCCTGTTCATGCAGAGTTCTTATACTCGGCCCCGGGGAGTAGACAGGGAAACAATTGAACAGAGAAGTGTGCTTGCTGGCTCCTGTGCTCCTGCCAGCTTGATGTCCTGCATGGCTTCCTACTGCTGAGTCCAAGAGGCCCTCAGGACCTGTCCCACCCGTCACAGATTTTCTTTCCCCTCCCCTCCCCTCTCTTCCTCTCCTCTCCTCTTCTCCTCCTTATCCTTCCCCTCCCCTCCCTAACCCCTCTATTCTTCTCCTCCCTTCCTCATCCTTCCCCTCCTCTCCCAGCCCCTCCCCTCTTCTCATTTGATCTGCTTGCTGTTCCCCTAATGTACATTTCTTTCTCAGAGAGAGTCTCGTCGGTCCCCACAAATGTTCTTCCAACTGGGACACACTCCCAGTACACACCTCACTCTTGACTTGAACTCTTATACTTCCTTCTTTGAGCCTCATCATCGGAGCTACCTTTCCCAGAAAGCCCAACGGTGGCCCCTCTTTTCTGCCTTCCTCTCAGGGACAACAAGGTCACCCCCCACAGGGGCACTGACTGAGGGGCACTGCCATTGTTGCCCCGGCCCTGGTGTGATGCTGGGCCGTCCGTCCCTCAGTGCTTCCAGGACGGAGGAGTGGGTGAGTGAATCCTGTGCTTCTGGCTCTGCTCCTGTCATGCAGGCTGCCCTTTTCTGTCCGTTTCCTTTCCCCAGCGGCTCAGGATGTTCCTTGTGTTGCTGACACCACAGCTACGCTGGCCTTAGTGGGTCGTGCCCACAGTTGGCCACCCCTGACCATCACCTCTTTGATCTACTTGCTTGTCTGTGTAGGAATAGGGTTTTCAGGGGAAGGCAGAACTTCCTTCGTGGCTTCCTTGTTTCATCTCTCAAGCTTCTCTGTCTCCCAACTCCAGGAACAGAGGATGCACAGCTTTGCTGCTCCGCTGATAAATTCAACACGCATCATTTGGAGCTCTCAGCTTACATCTGGGGCGGTGCCTAAGGCATGCTAACTCTTGCTGGCTTCAGCCCTCTTACCAGAAAAGATCTGTTGCTCTTATCTTGTCTTGCTTAATATATTGGGCTTCTCCCATGTGTTAAATTGTACTGTGACTTTTGAAAAGTTTTATCATATGTTATATCAGTAATAGATCCAAAGAAGCCAACATTTTGTTATGCATTTGTTATTTACTTGATAATTCTAGCTTATTATGTAGTTCATTAATAAGAACAATGAGAGTGCTGTGATGAAGATGAAAATTTGAAATTGAGAGTCTGGGAGGACAGTTCCGTCTTCGTTACCTGCTCATCGGCATATGCACCCCTGTGCTTAGTATTGACTGTTTTAGTTTGAGGTGAAACTGACAGCTGGATATGGGGCATGATAGCACTTTAAGCAGGATACCTTAATTCTTTTTTTCTTTTAAGGCAGGGTCTCCTTCTGTAGTCTAGGATAGCTTTAGTGATACATGCGTAAGTTCACTTAGTGATACATAGCGAACCCACTGTGTAGCCAAGGGAGGTTTCCGACTTGTAGGGATCCACCTGCCTGAGCTTCTTGAGTGCTGGGATCACAGGCACACACCGCCATGTGCCCCAGCCCCAGCTGTGCCACTACACCCGGCTCAGGCTATGCTCATTAAAATGATCTTGAAGGCTGCTGGAGCCGGCAAGGTCACCAAGTCTGCCCAGAAAGCTCAGAAGGCTAAATGAATATTATCCCTGACACCTGCCACCCCAGTCCTAATCAGTGGCAGAAGACCAGTCTCAGAACTGTTTCTCCCAATTGGCCATTTAAGTTTAATAATGAAAGACTGGTCAATGATAACAATGCATCGTAAAACCTTCAGAAGGAAAGGAGAATGTTTTGTGGACCATTTTTTTTTGTGTGTGGCAGTTTTTAAGTTATTAGTTTTTAAAATCAATACTTTTTAATGGAAACAACTTGACCAAAAATCTGTCACAGAATTTTGAGACCTATTAAAACAAAGTTTAATGAGAAAAAAAAAAAATCTTGAAAGGCCAGGGATTTAGCTCAGTGGCCCAGCAATTGCCTGGCAAATGTGAGGTCTTGAGGTCAATTCCCGGCACCAAAATAAAATAAAATACAATTTCTAAATGATTTTGCAACTTGAAAGTGGAATAGAGGGACAGTTGGTTTTAATCTTTTTTTTTTTTTTTTGTACTTTAGGACAGGGTCTACAAGATCTCACTACACAGATTGGACCTAGTGATTATCCTTTTCTCAGCCAGAAGTGCTGGGATTACAGGCATGTACCACCACACCCAGTCTCAATCTCATGCTCAGTGAGCCCCAGGAGTGGAGCCACCACGGCATGGCAGGGATGGAACCCTGATGGCTGCACTTGGTTTCAATGTTGAATCACTAACACTATGTAACAATGTTTGCATTCTTTAGTTTTAGAGGATTTAACAGAAAGGAATAGGTGAATAGGTTCTTTCAACAATTTTATGTCTGGCAGCAAACACTACCCCAAATTGTATTGTGTCATTATGAGGTGTTAATTATGTTATTAAATTTTTCCCCAGAAGCTCCAGGGCCTTTTTCACATTAGTCATCACTTATTTTAGCAGAGCGTAAGATGCTTAAATTTGGAACGTTGAGCCCAAACTTCAGTTGTCAGTCTCATCATTGTTGCTTTACCTGTCACGGGAGCCCTGACAGAGTGGACCTGCCTTTCTGATTGGGTCTTGTTCAGATCCGTGAAAGTCTGCCAGACCACATAAAACTGAAACAAGCACTGAAGCGACCAATCCTATGTACGCTAGTGTGGCGTACTGTGTAGTCACTTAGGGTGTGGCTTGCCAATACGTCTTGATAAGAGCGTGACTAGGGCATGTGTTCAGCGGAAGTCAAGAGTTGTGCTTCGCATTGTCATTGAGCTTGGTACGTGGAAGCCAGAGTGCTGATAGGGTACTTGCTTGTGCAGATTTCCAGCGTGAAAAGACTTGCAAGGATCCAAATGGTTGAAAGACCTTTTTGGAACTACAGGTTTCCTAATTAATGACACATCTGTGTTCAGACATATTCACGGTTTTGGCAGGAGAGCCCGTATGCTGAAGTGGGCAGGAGTATATTAACCTCTGGCCTTATAAAGCGATGAGGTTAGTGATTGTTCTTTCAGGGTTTTTTTTTTTTGTTTGTTTGTTTGTTTCTTTCTTTCTTTCTTTTTCTTGTAAAAAGACTTTGTGCTTGGTAAGCACACAGCTCAACCACTGAGGTACACTTCCAACTCTTGATTGTTGGGTTTTTTATTTTTATTTTTTTAATTTTAGGGAAGGGTCTACAGGGTGTTCAGGGTCTCACTACTGGATCAGACTTGTAGTGATCTGCCTGTTTACAGCCTCCCAAGAGCTGGGCTTACAGGCGTGCGCCACCATGCCCAGTCTCAATTGCTGTCTCAGTGTGCCCTGGGGGCAGGGCCAGCAAGGCAAGCCTGGGGGTCGAACCCCTGGTCTCTGCACCTGCTTGTAGGCGCTTTGATCCACTGAGCTGTTTGGCCGGCCCCTCCAGCTCTTGATTGTTTACATTTGCTGTGACATACCTGAGTGTACCTGTTTTCAGTTAAAAAAATTCTTTCAAATGTAATTTGAACCCAATATTTGTAGAGCCTTTGAAAGGCCCAGGTTGACTTGCATTGCGTTGGAGTAAGACAGTTGTGGTCTCATGTGGGACATTTAGCAGGGCTCCCTGCTGTGATCAGATGAATATGTGCCCAGTTCTGGGCTTCTCAACTCCCAGTGTTCAGCGGGGCGAAGTGAGTGGGCTCAGAGCAGATCTTGTGTATGCATTCCCTCACCCCCCACTGAGAATGGATTGGAAAGGGCTCAGGTTCAAGCTCCTGCCTTCCCAAGAACCCACATAGCCAGCTGCCTGCCTGCAGTGTTCCTTTACCACAGCTGCCTAAGGGGCTGCTGAGCTACCAGATCCCCTGTAGTCAGGGTTCTTGAACCCCTTGTTGGCTTCTTTTGAATCCCTATGCTTCACTCTGGTTCCAACCCCTGAAATGTCTTTACACATTACTTCCCAGTCTGTGAGGCCAACACAGAAAAGAGAACTGAGAATGTTCTCTGTTTCCAACTGCATGTTCCTCATGCAGTAGTTTCCAGAAGTTCTCCACATCTGTAGGAGCCTCAGGTATGCTGGGCTGGGGAGGCCCAGAGGAGTAGACTACAGTCTTTCCTGGAGGAGCACTGGACCGGAATAAAGTGGTGGCTAGTGGACAGCCTCTTTTTAATGTCTTGACATAAGGGTCCACATGTTCACCTGCATGTTGCACTTGTGATTCTAGAGGCAAGAAGCACGTGCAGTGTGTGGCCAAGATCTTCCAGTGACTTTGTAGTGTGGCTGAAATTCTTTTATTTCCTATATGGTACAGATGTGACTGTCTTCCATTCCATACTGGGGTCTCCTGCCGGTCTCCTTGATGGTCTTGCTGTTCTCCTGCTGACACTTGCAGGCTGGTGTTTCTAAGATCCTCTCCCTGGCTTTTTTCCCTTTACACCTGATATTCCATCTTGGGTCACTTCATTTAGTTCCATACCTTTTGTGTTACCTCCCAAATGCCTTTCACTGTCACTCTGGGGTCACAATAAGACTCCATTCTATCTTCCTGAAGTTATACCCCAAGCTTTTTATGATATTTTTAACGAACTGGTCAAGCTCAAAGCTCTTGGGTTTCCCTGTGCCTCCCTCATGCAGAAAAATCTGGTGTAAGAACAAAAAAACAGGGGCTGGGGAGACGGCTCAGTAGAATAAGTGCTTGCCTGGCAAGTGCAAGGGCCTGAGTTCAATCCCCAGTTCCACAAAAACAAAAAACAAACAAAGAAAACCCCTTCCAACCCAATGGGAACATTGCAGAGAACATAATTTCACTCAATGAAAAACACCTGTCTTAGTTACTTGTTTGCTGAGACCAAATGCCCACACCCAAAGTTAAAGGAGGAAAGGTTTATTGTAGCCCAGTTTGTAGAGGTTTCAGTCCAAAGTCAGCTGGCTCTAAGGCAGGGTGGCGTGACAGGGGGCATGGCAGAGGTGAGACAGTCCATAGCAAGGCAGGCAGGAGGCAGCAGCGCAGCACTGGCAAGCAGTCGAAGAGCAGAAGCAACAGCAGGCAGCTTGTCTCTCCCTTTATTTCCATCCGGGCTACATTAAGCATTTGATGGTGCTGCCCAATCCCAAGGTGGGTCAGTATCACATTCTTAATCCAGGCACACACACCCCAATCCAGCCTTCAAAACTCCCTACCTATAACCACATGCAGTTTTTTGGGGGGCATCTAGGTACAAGCCATAACAGACCATAAAAGCACAGACTTATTTGCATTTAGAAGTTTATATTAAAAAAAAAGGAAGAATTATGCATGCTAGGGAAAACTGGAGAATGTTCTTGCAAGGGGGCAATGTGAGGTTGATCTTCACAACTCGGAAGTACACTGATGCCGAAGGGTGTGTTCCAAGCAGAGCAGAAAGTAGTGTAGAGCATTCTTTTGGATTCTCACCCCTCTGTCTCTAACCTGTAAGCTGTGGGGTTGTTGGTGGGAAGAATACGGAGCAAAGCGATCCCATCTGTCTGTACATTGGATTACGCTGAAAAGGTAGATTAAAGAGAATTAATGAAACTCTTTGATTCATAGTATCACATTTATGTTATTCTTTCAGTGGTATGGATCCATTGATGGTTTTAGAACATAAAAGTGGCATTTTTTTTTTTTTTTTTCCGGAGCCAGGGATTGAACTCAGTCCCTTGCGCTTGCCAGGGAAGCGCTTATTCTATTGAGTCATCTCCCCGGCCCCTGAAAGCAGCAATATTTTTATCATTTTTTTATCATTTTCTTTTCTTTTTTCTTTTTCTTTTTTTTTTTTTTTTTGCAGAACTGGGGATTGAACTCAGGCCCTTGTGCTTGCCAGGGAAGCACTTATTCCACTGAGCCATCTCCCTGGCCCCTGAAAGCAGCAATATTAAATATCATTTTCTGAAGCTTAGACTGGCACCACTATATTAGTTATGGATTAGAAAGGGTAAGAAAAGGAGAAATGTGTGAGATAGGGGAGAGATGGGGGGATGAAGAGTTAAAAAGGCTATGAGGTAGGATTTTCAGGGAGAACGAAGGTCCATGGTGGTCCTCAGGTTTGAGTTGGGAGTTTAGGATGCTGAGCATGTTGTCAACATGATATAGAACAACAGGATGAAATGGACTAGACAGGTGAACTTATCACATGTTGAGCTGTATAGATCTCTAGGAAATACAGGAGTATCTAAGATGTATACCTCCTCTTCAGCATTCTGGACTCCCTTTCATGTCTACGGAGTTCTTCTCCTTGCCCTCTTCCCAGCTGGGCTAGCCCCTCCCCCACCCCTGGTGGCCAGACTGGCCTGACTGGAAGTAGTAACTGTTTCAGCAGGCCCATGAGGTGGACACAGGGCTTAGGGCACCGATCCTGGTGGGCTAACCTAAGGCTGAGGATGGCAGCTATGCTTCTGATCTCTGATCTGTGCACTTTCACTCACAGGACTAGCTTTTGATAATTCCTGGCCGTTCTGAGAGTGTGTTTGGCACAAGCGCTCCTGAGTAGGAGAAATAGCAGGCAGGAGAAGGAACGTGCCTCTGTTGGCAGGCAGGTGTGAGGCCACTGCTCCCCATGGACTGAACCCAGAGGTTGAAAGTTTGTCTTTTAAAGATAATTGTCTGGGTTGTATTTGACTTACCAGCCTTGGAGACATCTTTGTAGCTTTTGGTTATTGATGATGTTTAAGTCCTAGGGTTGGCTAACTCTCTGTCTGCAAAGATTAGTGCCCAGTACATATATAGGATCAGGGAGGAGCCCTGGATCCCTCCTCACTCCCGTGTGCTCCTAAATTTGCGCCCACTCCTTTCGGGACACTCTGAGAAGTATAAAGAGTCTGGGAGTTGCACAACACATTCTGCACCTTGCATTCATTTGGGATCTTTGCTAAACCATCTGGCTTTCCTATATATGTGCCTTTTATTTCTTCCTCTTGCCTGATTGCTCTGGCCCATGTTTATGGTATTATATTGAACAAGAGTGGTAGTCAGGGACATTCTTGTTTTGTTCCTTGTAGAGAGAAAGCTTTCAGTTTTTCTCCATTTAGTATATTAGCAGTATGTTTTTCATAAATGGTTTTTTATCAAGTTCATATTTACAGATGATGTAATTTTCTACCTAGAGAACCTCAGCAATGCTATCAGAAAACTCCTAGAATTGGTAATCAAATTCAGGAATGTATCAGGGTTCAAAATCAACACACAAAAACAATAATGTTTCTATATACCAATAATGAACTCATGAAGAAAAAAATTAGGAAAATAGTATGTGTTAGTTATTTTTCTCATTGCTGAAGCAAAGTGCCTGACCCTCAAAGTTAAAAGAGGAAAGGTTTATTTAGTTCACACTCTGTAGAGGTTTCATTCCTTAATCCAGTGGCTCCAAGGCAGGGTGCCACATGGCAGAGGGGCAATAGTTCACGGCACCGGAAGGCAGCACAAGTGATGGGAGAAAGTGAGACAAGCCACTTTCTGTCCCTTATATTGAATCCAGTCTACTGGGGTTAGGACAGTGCCAGTCCAATCAGTGAACTGATTCAGCAGTGGCCTACCCTTAATCCCAGTACTCTTTTTTTTTAAAAAAAATTTATTTATTTATTTGTGTGTGTGTGTGTGTGTGTGTGTGTGTGGCCAACTCAGCCCACTAGGGGGCGGGGCGGGCTGGCATGTGGTGCTGGGGGATTGAACCGTGGTCCCTGTGCTTTGCTAAGCTTGTTCTAAGTAGGTGCGCACTGAGCCATCTCACCAGCCCCAATCCCAGTACTCTTAATCCCAGCATTGCGTTATGAATCAATCACACACTCTAGATTCAACCACCTTGGAAAAAACCCTATGACCACATGAGGCTTTGGGGGCTATTGGGACACAAACCATAAGACGATATCATGTAAAAGAGCATCAAGAAAAGTTAAAATGAACTAATCTAACCTGGGAAGTTAAAAGACCTTTAAGGTAAAAAATACAGTTCTCTGAAAAAGGTTGAACAGGACACCAAAAAATGGAAAAACATCCTGTTTCTGGATAGATAGAAAGAGTCCTGTCAAAATAGTCACATTTTCAAAACCAACACACAAATTCAGTGCAATCTCGATCAAAATACTATCAACATTTCTCACAGAACTGGAGAAAACAACCCTAAAATTCATATAGAACAAGAAGAGACTCTTTAGCAAAAGCAGTCCTGGTTAACAGTGTAAAGCAGGAGACATTACAATCTTAGACTTCCAGTTATATTACAAAGCTATAGTGACAAAAATGGCACGGTTCTAGGACAAAACAGACACAGATCAATCGAATGGAATAGAGAATGCAGAATCTCAGACTTAATAAGCTGTCTGATCTTTGACAAAGGGGCCAAAAACATAACACTAGAGAAAGGTAGCCTATTCAATCAATGGTACTAGGAAAACCAGCTAGCCACATGCAGCAGATTAAGTCTAGATCCATATATGTCTTTGGTACTAAAGCAAAATAAAAATGGACTAAAGATCTGATGTTAAAGCAGAGACAACCTGTTGGAAGACAGAATGGATAAAACTCTTGAAGACGTCAACATAGACAAGAACTTTCTGACCAGAATCCCAGTGATAAGAAATAGTTTACAGAACCAACAAATGGGATCATGTCAAATTACAAAGCCCTCTGTACAACAAAGGAAACAACCAAACAGTAAAGAAACAACATAGAATTGGAAAAAATTGCCAGCTATTTCTTGGACGAAGGATTAATAGTTAGACAATACAAAGAACTCAAAAAATTAGACCCCCTTTCCCAAAATAAAAGATCCAATAAAAAAGTGGGGCAACTGAAATAGACTCTTCTCAGAACAAGTACAAATAGTCTATAAGAACAGGAAAAAGTGTTAAATATCTCTGGCTATTAGAGAAATGCAAGTAAAAACAACAGTGAGATTCCATCTTAGTCCAAAAGGTATGGCTATCACCAAAAAGTTAATCAGAAATACTGATGAGACTGGGGCAGGAGGAGAGCTTCTGCACTGTTGGTGGGGTGTAAACTATTACAGCCATGTTGGAAATCAGTAGGAGATTCTTCAAAAAAATTAAAACTCGGAATTTTGACTCAGCTATGTCTGTTCTAGGTATCTCTCCGAGAGAATTAATCATAAATATAGTAACACATGCATTCCCATGTTTATAGCGGCATGATTCATAATAAGTAAATGTTGGCGTGGCCTGTATATCCGTCAACAAATGATGGATAAAGACAATGTGTTTGCACACAGTGGAGCACTGCTTCGCCATAATGGAGGATCAACTTGAGTCATTTGTAAGAAAGTGGATGCACGTGGAGTCCATACTATTGGAATAAATCAGACACCAGCTTTAAAAGCACATGGTTTCTCTTATATAAGAGACTCAAAATATACATAAAGGACAAAATAAAAGCTAACAACAAAAACAGACAGATCTTTTGCAAAGGAGAAAGGCACCAAGAAATTGAGAGGCGGGGAGTGGAGGAGAAGAGGGTGGAAAGAAAATTGGGATGTGTTGTGTGCATGGACCGGCTCCCATGATGCCTGTAGTCCTTGTGTTCTGAAAATATCATCTAATAAAAAATTGAAAAAAGTTGTGGCACCCACCTTTTCAGGGTCTGGACCTTCCTTAGGATTCTCTGCCCTCTGTCCTTGGTGTGGTTGGACATTTGACCTCCATGCCACACTGGAAGTCTTTGGATGGATGGCACTAGTGTCTGCTTCCTTGGTTGGTTTTGCTGCCAGCTGCCTTTTAGTTCCACCAGTGCCCTCATTCCGTTCCATGTGAGCTTCCTTTATGTTTATGACTTGGAAACTGCAGAAATAAACTAAAGCAGGAGGGCTGGGAGCATCCAGAGTTTGCAGGACTGATTTAGTTAAACATCTTCAATCACTTCATTCTCATTCTGAAGTCTTCACGTACTACAAACCATTCCTGACCACACTAAATAAATTTTGCACACACAGCTTGAATTACTGTGCAATCTTATCCCAGCATGGCTTTCTTAGAGATTAATATTTCACTAAAGTATTCCTCTGGGTAGGCTGAAGCCAGCAGCTGTGGAAACTCAGCATTGGCTTTGTACAATGAAACTCTAGGATAGGGCTGCTTTTCACATATTTTGGACTTGTTACTCATTTGATAAAGTAAGCTCTCTTGGCAGAATCTGTGTGGTACAAGCTATAGCTTGTGTTTCTATCTTATTTAGATACCAAATGATGAAAAATATGGCTTTAAATAGTATCCTGTGCCAATGGCACATAGAGATTACAAATACTATTCACTGAGCACTGCTATGGTTTGGCTAAGATTTGGGCCCCAAAGGTTACGTGTGGAGTCATGGTCTCTAGTTGGCAATGTGGGAGGTAAAGGACCTTGGGGATTAGCAGAAGTACCTTAGGTCATTAGGGGAGTGTCCTTGGAAGGGATTAAAGTAGTTCTCAGGGGCTCTTAATTCGAGTCCCTCTTTGACTTCCTGTCTGCCCAAGGGGTTGCCTGGTTTGCATGCATTTCCACTTTGTAGCGATCTAGAGACCTTTGCCAGAGTGTACTATTTGGATTTCAGTCTCTAAAAACGGAGCATCAGTCAGTGTGACTTCTTTTTTAGCCTATTAATATGGCAGATTACATCATTACTTTCTGAATATCATGTAAGCCTAATCTGCTTGGAATAAATTTGTAAGACAAAAATCACTCATGGAATTTTACATCCACAAGTAAAATTCAAGTTATTGAATTTTACTTGTGGATGTTATGTGAAGAATTTTCTGTGTCCGTATTCTTGAGGATTTCTAATTTTCTGGGCTTTGGTTTTGGTTTGTAGTAGTGTGGGTTGAACTCAGGGCCTGTGCATGCTACCCAAGTGCTCTTCTCCTGAGCTGTAATCCCAGTTTACATCTTCGAATTTTGTTTTGTTTTTGTTCAGGATTATAAGAGGGTAGTGCTAGTTTCATAAAACAAATTGGAAATTCTTTGATTTTCTAGAAGACACTGTGGAGAATGAATGGTAATTCTTCTTTAAGATCTTAATAAGATTTTTCACTGAAACAATGCTGGTCTACCAACTTTAATAGTTATAATATTATATAAATTATCTCTGTCATGTTGGATGAGTTCTGCTATTTGGTGCTTTTTGGAATTGGTCCATTTTGTCCAAATTATAGAGTGCATGTATGGTGTTACTAGTATTCCTTTATTATCCTTCTATCTGCAACTGACCTCTTGTTTTATTCCTGATATTGGTAATTTGTATCTTTTTTCTTTTTCTTAGTCTTGCTACAGGTTTATGAATTGCAAATTTTTTTTTCAAAACAATCTCTGATAATTTTTCTTTTCCTTAATGTTTATTTTATCTGGTTGATACTGCCTCTTTTTTTTTCATTAATTTTTTTTTCCATGATATACAATTTTTACCCTGTTTCATAAAACTTACTCTATTGTTACATTTGAAATTAGTTTTATATGGGCAACATGTATTTTTTTTTTTAAATTTTTATTTATTTGTGTGTGTGTGTGTGTGTGTGTGTGTGTGTGTGTGTGGCCAGCTCAGCCCACCAGGGGGCAGGGCTGGCTGGCATGTGGTGCTGGGGGATTGAACCGCGGTCCTTGTGTTTTGCTAAGCTTGTTCTAAGTAGGTGCTTTAGACCACTGAGCCATCCCTTCAGGCCTGGGCAACATGTATTTAAGTCATGTTTTTAAATTTGTTTCCCCAATAGCTGTTGGCGTATTTTGATCATGTACATTTAACCTAATTATTAATGTGTTCAGGCTTAAATCTGCCATTTTTATTCTTGTCTTTTTAATTTTAGTATTTTCTCACTTGTTTTCAATTTCTTGTTTTTCTTTTTCTTTTTTTTTGGTAGAACTGGGGATTGAACTCAGGTCCTTGTGCTTGCCAGGGAAGCGCTTATTCCACTGAGCCATCTCCCCGGCCCCTTCAATTTCTTGGTTTTCATGGGTTACTTGAAGATATTTTACAATTCCATTTTGATTTGTACATAGTGGGTTTTTAGCTTTTGTGGTTCTTTTTTTTGTGTGTGTGATCCTGGAAATTAAACCCAGGCCTTGCACATGCTACACTAGTATTATATCACTGAGCTTTCCTCAGTCCTTTTTATTTTTTGAGACAAGGCTAAGTTTCTTTTTTTTTTTAATTTTATTTTTATTTATTTGTGCGTGTGTGTGTGTGTGTGTGTGTGTGTGGCCAGCTCAGCCCACCAGGAGGCGGGGCTGGCTGGCATGTGGTGCTGGGGGATCGAACCGCGGTCCCTGATGCTTTAGCTAAGCTTGTTCTAAGTAGGTGCTTTAGACCACTGAGCCATCTCTCCAGCCCTCTCGCTAAGTTTCTTAGGCTGGCCTTGAACTGATGATCCTCCTGCCTTAGCCTGCCAAATAGCATATGCCACCAGAGCCAACTGTTTCTGGTGGGTTTTTTTGTTGTTGCTTTATGTTTGTTTGACACAAGGCCTCACTGTGTCATTCACGCTGCGCTTGAACTGACTATGGTGGCCAGACTGACCTTGAACTTGTACAAAGCTCCTGCCTCAGCCTGAATACTAGGATTATAGGAGTCCACCTGAGTGATGTTGAGTCTATCTCTTCATTTAGTTTTCTTGGTAGTTGATGTGGTATTACATTGTATACACATAGCTTAGCACCATCTGCTGGGGTCATTTCACTAGCCTGGGTGAAGCGAAGAAACCTTAGCTTTACCCTGCTGTGTCCCCTTTGCTTTCCTCCATTTATAATTGTCATAGATATTTCCTTTCAGTCTATTTAGAACTATATCAAGAATTGTTAAAATGTTGCACCGTCAGTGAAATAAAATTAGAAGACTCATGAGGAAAAGGAAAGAGTATTGTGTTTACCCATATTTTTGCTTTCTTCCTTCCTGATATTCCAGACATATTTTATCTTTTTCTTTCTGTTTAGAAGACTTCCTATAGTTACTGGGGCAGGCCTACTGGTGGCATTTTCCTTAATTTGAGAAGATCTTGATTTCAGTATTATTTTTGAAGGATCCCCCCCCCCAACTGGGTTGAGATTTTACAATGACAACTCTTTTTCTTTTAGCATCTGAAATAAAGGTATTACCATTTAGTGCCTTTGGCCTCTCTTGTATATATGTACTGGACCAATTACTTTAAAGCTAACTATATGTTCTGTATTAATGTTGGTATTCTATTATTTTGGTATGTAATTTTTTTTTCCATAAAATGAAATTTTTAAAAAAAAGATCCTTCCTCTGTCATTTGAATTGGCCTTTCCCTACAACTAGGATGTCATTTTTCTCTGGCTACTTTTGAGATTTTTTTTCCCTTTGTCTTTAATTTTCAAAAATTGAATTAAGATTTGTCTGTCAGAGGCTGGCGAGATAGCTCAGTGGACTAAATAAAGTGCCTGCTTCAGCAAGCTTAGGCAGGCGCAGGTACTGCGGCTCCATCCCTGGTGCTGTGCCAGCCCCACCCCCAGGGCAGGCTGAGCTGACCAGAGTCTGGGCGGTGGCAAGCGCCTTTAATCCCAGCGCTGGGGAGGCTGAAAGCAGGAGGATCACCATGAGTCTGAGCTGCATAGTGAGACCCTGCAGCAACCCAATACATTTAAAAAAAAATGATAGAAGATTTGTCTGGCATTGACTAGGGGTAGTTTACTCTATTTGAGGTTTGCTTACATACCTATTGGCTATGTTTCTTTCCCAATTTGGAAATTTTTAAGTGGTTATTTCTCCGATTACTTTTCTTAGCACGGATGTTTAAAAATCTTCCTCAGATAGTTCTAACCTCTCTGTCACCTTAATGTTGGCAAACATATTTGGCTCCTCATTGTAGGCTAAGAATGGGAGTTCTGGATCCTGCGTGGTCTCCTTTGGTAGTGAGGAGAGTCCTGACTTTTCTCAAAGCCTCTTCCAGCCCCCCAGCAGGGAAGGGGAGGGACACGAAGGTATTTCTGGGTAGGAATGCCCTGTGTTTTGAATGTGTTCCCTGAAGGTCATGTGTGGGAAACACCATCCGCAATGTGGCAGTGTTGGGAGGTGAGGACTAGTGAATCATGAAGGCTGTCCTCACAAATGGGGTCAATGTTGATACTGCAGGTATGGGTGAGGTAGTGAGTGGGTGGACTTGGTAGAAAAGCAACTTGAGCCCACTTTTGCTCTTTTGTGTGCCCTGCCTCTTGCTTGGCTACCTTCTGCCATGAAATGACACAGCACAAAGGCCCTCACCCCATGCTGGGACCTCAGTGTTGGACCTTGTAGCCTTGAGAGTGGTGGAACAACTTGTTCCACCAATTACTCAGGCTGTGGCACTGGGATGAAAGGCTTGGGTCTCTGCTTGCCTTCTTAGTCCTCAGTCTGGCATGGCCATTGAGGCTTCTTCTTTTGGTTCCTTGAGGGTGGAAGTCTAGGCTCTTTAAATTTTTATTTATTTATTTATGTGTGTGTGTGTGTGTGTGTGTGGCCAGCTCAGTCCACCAGGGGGCGGGGCTGGCTGGCATGTGGTGCTGGGGGATTGAACCGCGGTCCCTGTGCATTGCTAAGCTTGTTCTAAGTAGGTGCTTTAGACCACTGAGCCATCTCACCAACCCCAAATTCTTTTTTTTTAAATTATTTATTTATTTATTTATTTTGTGTGTGTGTGGCCAGCTCAACCCACCAGGGGGCGGGGCTGGCTGGCATGTGGTGCTGGGGATTGAACCGCAGTCCCTGTGCTTTTGCTTAGTTTAGCTTGTTCTAAGTAGGTGCTTTAGACCACTGAGCCATCTCACCAGCCCCAAGTCTAGGCTCTTGCCTCAGGCTTTGCGGGTGTGGGCGTGGGTGAGGCCCCCATTTTTTGGCTGGAGTAGAGTGAGGGTTTAAGAGTTTCCTACTTTGACTAAGAGAAGAAAGAGGACGAAAAAGAGGAAATAGAAAGAATTAGGGTGTTAGGCACATGTGGCAATTCCCCATGACGAAAGTAGTCATTATGTATTCTAAACACTATGAAATGAAAAGTGAAAAAAGAAAGATCAAGAGAAAAATGTCAATAACCAAAATCTGGACTAGATCTATTTATTTTCTTTTTTCTATTTGACATCTCTTTTAGATTTCTGTGTTGTCACTGAGACTGTTATGAAATATAAAGAGAAGACAGAAAAATAAAAGACAAAAAGATTTAGGGCCGGCCAGATAGCTCAGTGGTCTAAAGCAGCGGACTTAGGCAGTGCAGGGACCAGGGTTTGATCCTGGTGCCATGCCAGCCCCACTCCCAGGGCAAGCTGAGACGAGGCGACTGAGACTGGGCGTGGTGGCACGCACCCATAATCCCAGCATTTGGGAGACTAAAAACAGGAGGATCACTATGAGTCTGGTCTGTGCTGTGACACCCTGTAGACCCTGTAATGAATATAAAAAAAGAACAGAAAGGTTTGGGAAAATAAGTTTCCTGCCCTGATAATGCCTCTTTGCTGGTATTTTGACTGGAGAAAGCAGGCTTTTTGTTGGGTGTTTGTGTTTCGTTGTCTGCACCTGCATTTCTAATTAGTTTGTTTTTTTTTTTTTGAACTGCTATGCAGTTCAGGCTGGCCTTGAGCTCACTTTGTAGCCCAGAGTGGTCTCAAATTTGCAACAGTCCTCCTGCCTCAGCCTGCCAAGTGCTGGGATTATAGCCATGCACCTGTATTCCTAGGCTTCTAGTTTCTTTAACCACTTCACCCCCTTAGTATTTCATGCTCAGCATTCTTTAGGACTGCTGAACCCCCTAGTCAACCTTTCAGACCATGTCTGGCTTCTTCAACCCATCCTCTATCCTTCTGCAAGTATTTCCTTCCTAGAAAGCAGAACTCCCCATGTCACTGTCCTGCTGGTATTATTACCCAGAAGTCCAAGCTCAGCCTTCACAGGTACTGTTCATCTTCCAAACCAGCTTTGCTTTTTCTGCAGCAGTTTGTTCTTTTTCTGTTCCTCTGCTTCAGACCCATCATGTACTTTACCTCATGTCCCTCTTTCTGCCTTTCTTTACTCTTGGAAAGAATAGTTTAGAAGTTAAGTCACTGGTGTTAGGGTGCCTACCGTGAAAGTCCAGCCTTAACTGGAATTATCTAGCTGGGTGATCCTGAGCAGCTGTACCTCCTCATACCTTGGCCTTTTCATCTGAAAACTGGAAATTATATCACCTGCATCACAGGATTGTCATGAGGCTTAGAGTAAATATTCTTCATAAATCTTCCAGCAAATTGCATGGTTGCAGAAGAAGCTCTCCATAAATGTGAGCTGTTGGTATAATTAGAAATTAAATTAACATTGTATAGTTCAGGATCCAATTTGAATGTTGACCTCTATGAAGTCTTTTTTTTTAATTTATTTTTTTATTGAGAAATAAATATAAATGAGACAGTTTCACAGCTTATTAATAGGACAGTTTTGATAATCAATACACTGTACATTGTTATCTTCTTAGTGGTTATCCATAGCACAATAAGCAGACAGGCTATTCTGTCCAAACACTGTTAGTACACCTCTTTCTTCTCATTGAGTTAAGCGAAAGTAGCTGTAAATTTATCCTAACTATTTTGTATATATAAATATAAAATGATCTTTCCTTTGTATCTTTTTTTTTTTTTTTTTGGGGTCCTGTCAGAGGTGAATATTCTATTGGCATCTAAATACTATAGGTGTTTGAATTCAACTAAGCAATCTAACACTGTCTAGCAGTCTATAATATTAGTGGGTTTTCCTCAGAAGTTATTGACTTGAGCCTTTTACAGCTCATCGTATTAATATGGATTTACTTTATATACCTCGTTTTTATACTTTTCTGCTGGATGGTTAAGACCAAGATATAACAAGACCTATATACCAAGAAGTGTAGCTTTCGTATCTGATAAGGTCAGCCAGGTACTCTCAGGATTTATCCTGTAGCCCTGTACCACCTTTTGTACATCCTTTTGTCAGTGTCTGACATGAGGATGAGTCATGGCCATTGCTTGACCAATTTGCTCTCTGTGAAAGCTTGAGAAAATGATTTTTCTCTCCATGTGACTCTCCCCAGGCTCATTTTACATCTATGAAGTCTTTATGGGTTCTCAGCACTGCTGCCCCATTGTTGGAATTAATTGTTCATTTCCAAATGCCCCTGCACCACTTAATTTACATTGTCTTTATTTAGTTTGTATATAACTAGGTTGCAATTCTGTCTCACTGTTCACATTGATTGTTCTGTATATTCATTCATGCAAAGGAAGCACTTACTGTGAGTCAAGCATTGGATCCAGAGGTGACTAAGTCATGGACGTTTTCTTTAGGGCATTCTCAGTTCCTTGTTAGCAGCAGAATGCTTTATGAAATAAGTGGATCTGGTAGGGTTTACTAAATATTTATTGCCCTAAGACAAGCAGAACTTGGGCTATGTGGCTCCAGGCTGGAAGATATCACAGCATATTACAGATTTAGAATCCTTCGGTAAGCCATTCCTCACACGGACCTCTGCCTAGTGCTATGTGAAGGGCCCAGCTTTGCGTTAGATCCTTACTTTGTGTTAGATCCCTACAGTAACAGTACTGGGATGCCCATGATCTGTGGTTTTGAAGTGCGTCTCATCTGGGGCTGGACCATGTGCAAACCCCCCAGCTCTGTGAATCAGCTTTTGTGTTCAAAATAAAACTCTTGTCAGTGTCTCTGGAGCCATATAAATACCACTGATGGTTCAGAAACTGTGATGCTCTCTTAAACCCTGTGCCTGGCAATCTTAGCCCCACAAGCAGTTGTGTGCCAGGTACCGTGCCGGGAGCGATGGGACACGAGCTCCTCAGCAGCCTGCTCAGGTCCCTGTCGTGGAGCAGTCGGTCACTGGGAGCACAGGTTGGTCATTTCTCCACAGCCAACTTGCCAGCAACAGAAGGCACTCACAGAAGAAGATTCTAGAGCTGCGTCAGAGAGTGGCAACGATGAATGTGTTTGAAGTGACAGGGAGTATCTTGGGGGAGATGAATGCAACAGGTTTTTTAATTACAATCCATTTTGAAAAGAAGTAAAACACTTCCTGTATTTTTCCGTCATACCTCCTATGGGAAGAAGGTCCTTGATCTTAGCCAAAACACCGAGAAATGATGCTTTGGGAAGAAGATGATGAGAAAGGCAGACACTGAAAGAAAGTTCATAGATACCTGTACATATGAAATTTCTACTTGTCCTTCCATCTGTTCATCTGTCTGTCCGTCTGTCTGTCATTCTGTCTATCTGTTGAGAGGTGAGAGAAGAATAAATCATGATAAACCACATCCTGCAGGAAGGAGAACATGATTTGCTCAAAAGTACAGGTAGTAATTCTTTAGAAGCAAGAGGCAGGAAGTTCAGGATGAGACAGGAAGGTAAGACTTTAGAACTCATGAAGATAACGTGTTTTCTCAGGGAAGTTTAGAGGATGGAGAGGTGTGGATAAAAGATCAGGCTTAAAAAAGGGCGAGGTTTGGTATGTTTTCTCTAGGGAATTATGAAATAAGGAATTAGGATGCCAGGGATACAAACAGGGACCCGTAGCAGCATTGAAGGTAATTGATTGAGTAAAGCAAATATTTGCAATTAAGTAAATAGAAGTGGTTCTTTTTTTTTTTTTTTTTTTTTTTTCATTGAAGCACTTAGCATAATATGGGCAGGAAAACAGGCAGATGAGAGTTGGTGGGGATTGGGGATTGGGGCTTAGGCCTAGGGCTGGCTGGGGCAGGCACCATTGGGGTGCCGGGGAAAGCACTATGTGTTGCAACTATGATAGGCGGGCTGCATGGAGATAGCAGAACTGGAGATGAGAGTGTTACACTAGACTGAAGGTGCAGAGGATGAGAAGTCTCGAGAGGCTGGGGAGCACCCTGACTTTGATTCCAGGCATGGGAGAATGGGACAGGAAGTTCTGGTTGAAGCGTGAGGCTTCGAGTGGGTCATTTCTCAGACACTGAGTACCAGCTCTTTGCATTTATTGTGGGAGGCTCTGGGAGCATGAAGTTATGGTGTCTCTCACAAAGGAGCTCACCTTAGGAGGCTCTGACCTCAGAGGTGAGCAGCCCACCTTCCCGGATCATGGTGAGGCTCCTGGATATGACTTGCTACACATTGCTGGAGCAAATAAAACCAAGTGGCTGACAGGCTGTCACACCAAGGTGCTATCCACAGGTACTTACCATCCTGTGAAGGGTTCCCTCTTCTCGGTCATTTCCCTGTGGCTCCACCTGTATGTGGGAGCTGCTTTTCTGCTGGCCCCTGTGCCTCTCGGGCTCCAAGTGCCTGCTCCTGTAGTGCAGAGGGCCAGCGAGCCACCACGCCTGCCTTTGCACGTAGGCACGCTTGTCTGTGACAAGCTGCCAATTTTACACTTCAGGTTTCCTTTTTCTTTTGTCCTTACGTTCCTGACTATTGAAAAAGGACTTAGAAAGGTGCTGCAAACCCTTTCCAGAGCAGAAGCAGCTGAGATGATTATCTAGAAAGCTGTAAACAGGCACAAGTCAGATGCTGCAGGCGCTGGCAGGATGCCACAGGGGCAGAGGAGGGAGTGCGTGTGGTGCAACTGCTCAGAGCTCCGGGAGCTCCCTGACTAATCGCATGCTTCCTCCACACTTAGAGTGAAGCTCTTGACAGAAAGGGGCCTCCTGGGCTGGGTGGGGCGGAAGCCGTCCATCTAGAAGAACAGGCAGGGGGCATCCACACATCAGCAGTCACAGGGTTTTGCTGCCTGCACACAGTTGCGTGAGACTTCATTTCATGGTCCATCGGGAGTGCTGCTGTCTCAGAACTGAATTCTCTCCCTTCCTGCGCCAGAGAGGTTGTGCTGCTGACTGCTCTGAGGGAGGGGCCAGACTACCATAGCTGGTTAGTGAGTTTTGGCTGAGGAGGGGGAAGAGGAAGCACGTGTCTTTGCTTTCCTCCCCTTGTTTCCTTCCTGCAGTGACCTGGAAGGCTGGGCTCTGTACCCCATGCTCCAGATTAAACTCTGGGAATAGGCTTTGTGCTCTGAGGGGAGGCTGCCCTTCCCTCCGCGCATCCACACACTCACTACCAAGGCTTTTCTATTGAGTCGTGACCATACCAGATCCAAGGCATGATGTGATCTCCTGGGCGTGTGATATTTATTGTGTTGTTTCATCTTTTAGAAGCCATCTGGAGCCAACCAACTTTAGAGTCCTTCACTGGCTGAAATCAACACCATCAGGGATGACCTGCTCTTACTGGCTAATTCTCTGCTCCTGACAGCACATCCGACTCCAGGTATCTACAACAATAAGATCATACTTCCTAAGCTCTATGTAATGAGACAGTCACCTGCACATGGACTTGGATGTCAGGGAACGCTCACTACTATTCCTGAAATATAAGATGAAATGTATTATTGTCAGATACATTTTGCTGTAGCCTTTGCCAGCCACTGCATACACACAGTGTAAATCAGTGGACTGTTGGCCTCAGAGAATATACATTTGCAGCAGTGGGAATGAGATTACCTCTAAAATAGAAGCCAGTCAGTTGCATCCAATTACCCATTCTGTCTAAGAGGGTTCACAAGACAGAGTTTATTGTCATTTTCATCAAGAGAACAGCATGGGGTCAAGAAGACACTATACTGGGGCAGAAGTGTTGGGAAGAAGCTGTTTCTTTTCACTGAACAGCAGCCTGTCCGTAATTAGATAAAGGAACTTTGAGCCACGGCTGAAAGGAAGCTGTTGTAGAGATAAGAATTGGGAGGTGCCGCGATGCTGGTCCACCAATTCTAGAATGTTCTTTAGAAATTATTTTTCCCTGGAGAGGTGTTGGATCAATCCAGTGCGTTCTCAGTGGCAGAAAGCCATGGCAACTCCTAGTCGTAATTCTATCCCAACCAGTGTTGGTTCACCGTGTATAATTTTGGAGATTTGGTTCACTGTGTATGCATTTGGGGACTGTGTTGCTGCGACTCATTCTCCCAGAGTCCAATCATTTTTGGTCACAAGGAACACTGAGTTGCTGGCCTAGGGTTGGCCTTGTGCTGCCCTCATCAAGGCCCTGGAGCTGCCAGGTGCCCCTTCTTTGAACATGTTTTTATCTTGGTGATGCTATGAGTGTCATAAATCCTGAGACTCATTGTGACTGGTCAACAACAAAGAAATATTTGTCCAGAATAGGTTTTTCATCTTGGCACGGTGGTCATTTTGGACCCATGTAGTTCTTTGTGGCCAGACTTTGCACTCTGTAATGTAGGATGCTCAACAGCATCCCAAGCCCCTCCTCTCTAGATAACAGTCTCACCACCCACAGTACACAGAGTAGCTGTAACAACCAAAGATGTCCTGAGACATTGTCAAATGTCCTCTGGAGGGAAACACTGCCCTGGGATTAAGAACTGCCACTATTCCAGTAGCTAACCAGTGGTGAGGGGCTTTCTGGAGGAGCAGGATAACACTACACTTGCAAGAGGAGCGTTTTCAATTCCAGGAGCAGATGCAGACATAGTTCTGTTGTAGGGCACACTGTCAATGAAAGTGCAGAGCCACCTGCAGCACGTCCAGCCCTGTTAAAGGACTGGTCAGGGGGAAGGATTTGAGTGTGGAGTTCAGCTCTGGGTTCATATTGTCTTGATTACTTTTCTCTCCTTTGTGAGACAAAATATACAACACTCAAAATTAAGGGAGGAAAGGTTTATTGAGCTCACAATTTGTGGTGGTTTTAGTCGTAATCAGCGGGCTCCAAGGCAGGGTGGTGTGGCCCAGGGGCAACAGTCCATGGTGGCTGAAGACAGCAAAAGCAGTAGGAGCCAAAAGGGGGAGCAATCATCTTTTTTTTTTTTTTTGATACTGTATATTGGCTATCCACCCATGCCCACACCATGTCCCTGCCCTTCTCTTCCACAAGCTGAGGATGTTTACAAAGTAAGGACCCTGGTTGCTGCTGAATCACTTAATTGAACTTTGAAACTTCTCAAGTTGACACAACGAACAACATCCTAGAGCAGTATGGACGGGTCCTTTTCACCCCAGGAGGTACAACTGCTCTGTTACTTAGTTAAGATTCTAGACTCAAGTTGATACTCTGTATCAACCATAACACTATCTAACTTCCCAAACCTGTCTCACTGGCAGCATTTCTGAATGAATTGTCTCTGCTGAGTCCTGTCTTCTAGCCAGGTGTCTTCACTCAGGTACTCTGTTATCCCTTAGAAACCTGAGCTACAGAGCAGAGGCAGTGAGGAAAAGCCCACCCAGCCCACTTCGGGATTAGGAGGAAGGCATTCAGTTGAAACTTGCCCAGTCTTCTGCTTCTGTAAAAGTACCTAAACTGAAAGGGAATCACAGAGGTCATGTAGAGCAGCACTTGTCGCAGTCAACCGGGTGTCCTGTGAAAAGAGATTCTGGTGGTGTGGAAACTTTTGCAGATCTACAAGCTACCACGTAATGTTATTGCAGCTGTCTTAGATCATAGCTTTAGATGTAAGGATGCAGACCAGCCCTCTGCAAACTGTGGTCTATGGACCAAATTGAGACCTCTGCCTGTTTTGTAAATAAAAAGTTCTGTTCTGTTTGTTTGTTTTCTAAATACATCCACAGTCATTCATTGATACATCTGTGGTTGCTTTTGTACTGCATCATAAGTTGAGTAACTGTGACAGAGACTGTGTGGCCCTCAAAGCCTAAAATATTTGCTCTCAGCCCTTTCTGCAAAAGGTGTGCTAACCTGTGTTCTCAGGTGACTTGTACCATGTGGACCAGGGAGGCTTTTCCGTGGAGGTCATCCTCTAGCCTGAGCCATTCCTAGGTTGTCTGTTTTCAGCCTTGGCTTGCCTTGGTTGTCCCCTGGCTCTTGTCTGGGGCACCTGCAATCCTCCCTGTAGGCACTGAAGGCGTGGAAGCCCAGCAGGAAAAGCCTGTGCCACTGTGAGCCTCGGGCCCGCGTGTGCTCCTTCCCCTCAGAGCCATCCTCAGCTGGCGCCCTTTTAAGCCTTGGGTGGCTCCACCTTAACGCTGTCAGAAATGCTCCCTGAGGCTTAGGAATATAAACCTCATGCTTGACTGCTCTGAGACCTTCCTTTTATGGCGCTTCATACCAGGTGCTCCAGCAGCTGAGAGTTGTAAGCTGCCTCTTCTGTTTAGGAGACAAATGTGTGAGCTGAGCATTGTAATTGCAATATTATGGGCATGATATTAGAAGACAGTTTGCATGCTTGTTAGCTGAAGCAAGGCATCTGCAGGGTTCATTTTGCACAAACAGATTTTCCATCTATTGATTTTTTTCTATTAGCATATAAATATATATTATACTTAGAGTCCAGATTTTCAATATAACATTTTATTTATTTATTAGTATTTTTCAGTAAGGGTCTACAGGGTCTCACTACGTAGATCATACTTGTAGTGATCCATCTGTGTGTAACCTCTCGAGCTGGGACTATAGGTGTGCACCACCATGGCCAGTCTCAATCCTTGTCTCAGCATGTCCTGGGGGTGGGGCCAGCACAGCATGCCAGGGATCGAATCCCGACCTCTGTGTCTGCCTAAGCAGGCGCTTTAATCCGCTGAGCTATTTGGCCTGCTCAGCTACTTGGCTGGCCCTCAATGTAACATTTTAAAATTAAATATGTGATGTAGATTAAAATTTTATTAATTTCAGTCAGTTAACGGGTTTTTTTTTTCCTTCTCCTTTTTTTGAGACAGTGTCTTGCTATGTGTTCCAGGCTGGCCTTGAACTCGGTGTGTTGCAACTTAGCCTCAGACTTTCTCCTGTAACCTCCCAAGTGCTGGAATTATAGGCATGCGTGGTCTGATTTTAATTTTAATGTGAGTAAAACATAGCTCTATTCCCATTACTATTAACTGAAAACTAAAATTTGATTGCAGAATTCTTTAAATGAAGTTACTTTCAAAACTTACTAGTGTACCTCACCAATAATTTATTATTAGTGGAAATAGTATGAAGTTTTAAAATGGTGAGATGATATATATGAGATTATTTGCCATCTTAGCTTATTTTTAAGTGTACAATTCAGGGCCGTTAAATACACTTACATTATTTTGCAACTCTCACCACTATTCATCTTGATTTTGCAAAACAGAAACTTTGGACCCTGTGCCTTTTAAACAGTAACTTTCTTTGCCCCACTTGCCCCAGCCCTTGACCACCACTGCTCTGCTTGCTGTCCATGTGGACTTGCCTGCTTATTTCACACCTGTGGTGTCATCCAGCCTTTGTCCTTTTGTGGATGGATCATTTCACATAGCATGTTTCCAGGCTCACCTATGCTGTAACTTTTATTTTTTAAATTTTAGGGAAGGGTCTACAGGGTGTTCAGGATCTCACTACTAGATCAGACTCATAGTGATCTGCCTGTTTACAGCCTCCCAAGAGCTGGGATTATAGGTGCGGGCCACCACACCCAGTCTCATTGCCATTTTAGCTTACCCCAGGGGCAGGGCCAGCACAGCAGGCCTGGTGATCAAACCCCTGGCCCTTGAGCCTGCTTGCAGGTGCTTTAATCCACTGAGCTATTTGGCCAGCCCATTTCCTTACCTTTTAGAGCTCTAATAACCCCTTAGATATGTACCACCTTCTGTCTGTCCACCTGAGGATGAACACTGAGACTGCTAATACCTTCAGCTAAATTATATGTTTATGAAGTCTGCAAAAAATATATACACACTTCAGGCAAAGAAAAACTTGTATAAGTTCTTTCTTTCTTTCTTTCTTTCTTTCTTTCTTTCTTTCTTTCTTTCTTTCATTTGCCTGCTCAGCCCATGGCAGGGCATGTGGTACTGGGGATTGAACTGCAGTCCCCCCCCCCACCCCCCTTGGCTGCCTGAGCTTGCCTAAGCAGGTGCTTTAGACTGCTGAGCTATCTGACCGGCCCTGTATAAATATTTTAACACTAAACTTATTGAGACATTAAGAGATTCATACAAGTTGCCTTCCTGACATGTACTAGTAGGGTGAACTCTGCTCGGTTATCCTCGGGCAACGAGATTGCCGCACATGCATTTTCAATTTCTGCTCTAAGGGCCGGCAGTGTGGTGGGTTCTGTATGATGTATAACATTCTCTTGGTGTTCCCCATGAGGGTAGCAGCATCTGTTGAGAAAACATCATGCGCCTTTTCCTGAAGTGCTTTTACGTTTTTATTCTTTTGCTGGACTCTTTTTTTTTTTTTCCATAATTTTATTGAGAAACAAATAGCAATGAGACAGTTTCAAACCAAATTGGTAGGACAGTTTCAATAATTAACACA
>NW_004524634.1:6940979-6941920 GCF_000260255.1 Octodon degus | reverse complement strand
TTTTCTGGTTTCTTTTGTCATTTATTTCCAGTTTCATTGCACTGTGGTCAGATAATGTGCATGGGATAATTTCTGTTTTCTTGCATATACTAAAGTATAACCTATGGACCAGTATGTGGTCTATTTTAGAAAATGACCCATGTGCAGCTGAGAAAATGTGTATTCAGCTGTGTTTGGCTGCCACACTCGGCATATGTCCGCCAGGTCCATTTGTTTCAAGCTCTGGTTCAGTTCTGTTATTTCTCCTGAGTTTTTGTCTGGTTGACCTATCTTTTTGGGATAAGGGAATGTAAAGGTCTCTTGTTAAGACTATGGTATTGGATATTAGATTTTTCATGTCCATTAAGATTTGCTTTATATGATTGGGTGCTCCTGCGTTTGGTACATACATATTTATTAGTGTTACTTCTTCCTCTTGAATTTTTCCCCTAACCAGTATGTAGTAGCCTTCTTTATTTCTCTTGATCATTCTTTGTTTGAAGTTGAGACTGTCTGAGAATAATATTGCTACCCCTGCTTTTTTCTGAGATGCTGGCGCATGTAATATTTATTGTGTTCCATCCTTTGACTTTCAGCCTATGAATGTCTTTAAGAGTTAAATGTGTTCTTGTATACAGCATATTGTTGGATTTTGTGTCCTCATCCACTGTACCAGTCTGCTTCTCTGAGTGAACTGAGTCCATTTACATTGATGGTTAGAACTGAGATGTATTGACTTATGATTGACATGTTATTTGCCTGTTGTCATTTATTCCTTTTTATCCTGTGTTTAATTGTTTACCCTATTTAGTTGGTTGCTTCTGATCTCATTCGTGGAATTCTGATCATTTTGGTCCCTCTCTAGATCATCTTTCAGTAGCCTGTGTAGGGTTGGCTTTGTCATCATGAAATTCTTTAACTGTTCTTTGTCATGAAAGTATTTCACTTCTCCATCAAACTTG
>NW_004524634.1:6908691-6940405 GCF_000260255.1 Octodon degus | reverse complement strand
CTTCATGCGATCTATTTCTTTCCTGTATTGCTCATTCAAGGAATCAGTCAAGTTTTCTAATCTCCTCTATTTTTTTTTATCAGTATCTTCTTTAGAAGCAGTTATTAATTCTTTTACTGCAGTGTTTTTTTCAGATTGGCTTTCCTCCCTATGTTTCTGTAGTTGATTCTTTACTTCAGATGGTATGAGTTCTGAGAATTTTCTTTTTATTTCAGAAAAGAATTCTGCTCTGAGTTGCTCTATAACTTTCTGCTGTTGATTATTTACTATTGACCCTATTAATTTATACATTTGAGCTGAGCTAATAGAAAAGAATTCTGCTCTGAGATCCTCTATGACTTTCTGCTGTTGCTTATTTACTATGGATGCTATTAATTCATACATTTGAGCTGAAGTAGTGTCCTCTGCACTTGTTCTGGGTGGACATTGGGTTTCCTCCATATGTTTCTGCATTTGATTCTTTACTGAAAATGTTATTAATTCAGGGATTTCTTTTTTCATTTCCAATCTGAGTTCCTTTATCTTTTTTGCAGCTGTTTCTTTATTTCAGAAGCTGTTGATTTATTGATTGCAGCTGTGTGATTCCCTATGTTTTCTGTGTTAGTGTCCTCTGCACTTGTTATGGGTGGGCTTGGGTTCTGAGATTGCATTTTGCTCCTTCTCGTTGTCATTTTGTGTAGCACTGGTGGTCTTTTACTTTTGTTGTAGATCTTTGGTGCAGTTATAACCTTAGCACCTACAGAAGTTCAGGTGCAGATCTACAAAGTTTGGATTTATCCAGTTGTGCCTGGCTTGGGCCTGGATGATGTTCTCAGCTCCTTCCTGCTGCTGCCCTTGTGGATAAATCTGTTGTGCCCCTCTGGCAAGATGTTCTACTCCTGGACTAGCTGGGTGGTTCTGTCCCCTATACTCTCTGCAAGGATTGCAACTGCAGGGTTTCACCCCAGGCCTGAGCTGAGTCTGGAGGGGATAAGGTGGAGTAGTGCAGAGAAGCAGCTCTCCCACATACTCACTGGGCCTGGGCTAGCACTGGATCTGGGGGATCCCGGAAAGAAGCAAAAATTTCTACTAGGTGGACGGGGTGGGGGGTGCTGCGGAGTGGTGGGGGGCGTCCCAAGGCGTTGGAAGAGGGTCTTATCCATGTTGCACCTGGGTTGGGACCAGTAGGTCCTGCCAGCGCAGGGTAGCAGGAACTGCTGGACCCTAGATACCTAGAAATGGAATTGCCTGGTCTTGGTGATAATCGTATTTCTTTTTCGTTTTCTTTTCTTTTTCTTTTTCTTTTTTTTTTTTTTAAGGCACTACTAGACTGTCTTCCCTAATAAATAGCTCTGCAGTTTTAGCTTTCCACCATAGTGCCCAAGTGCTCCACTTTCTCTGCTTCCTCTCTGTGACTTGGTGTTTTCTCTTTCTCGTTTCTTTTGTTTCTCTTTCTCTGCCTTCCTTCTTTTCTTCTGATAGTACCTGTCCTACAGGTGAGCTGGCATCTGGCTTTAGTTTTGCTGTGCATCTCTCTACTAGTGATGTTGAGCATCTTTCCAGGTGACTGCTTCTAGGTTCCTGAAGAAGTGTCTGTTCAAGCCCTTTGCCCAGTGTGCAGTTGGATTTGTTTGGTTTTGGTTTTTGGTGAGTCATAGGAGTGCTTTGTGTAGTCCGGACATTAAGCCCCTGTCAATCAGGTAACTCCCAAGTATTTTCTCCATTTGGTACATTACCTTTCCATTCTGTTTCATTGTTTAATACACAGAAGGTTTTAATATTGAGAGAGTCTGTTTTGTCCACTTTTACTTTATCACTTATGCTTTTGAAGTTGTTTCCAAGAAACCAGTTTCGAATCCAATGTCATGAATTTCTTATCTGTTTTCATCAAGAGTTTTAGCTACTATATTTAGATTATCAATCCCTCTTCCTCCTCCTTCTTCCTCTTCCTCCTCCCCTTCCTCTTCCTCCTCCTCCTCCTCCTTCTTTTTTTTTCTTTTTGAGACACGGTCTCACCCTGTAGTCCAGGCAGGCCTTGAACTCACTGTGTAACCCAGAGTGGCCTTGAATTTGCATGGATCCTCCTGCCTCAGCTTCCGGAGAGCTGGGATTACAGGCGATTCTGCTGTCTCAACCTCTCAAGTGCTGGGATTACAGCCATGCATCACTATGCCTGGTATGGATCCAGTTTTAATGAATTTTTTATGAGAAGAAAGGTTATGAGTCCACCTTCATTCTTTTGCATATGAACATCGAGTTTTCCTAATTCTGTTTATTAAAAAGAGAACTTTACCCCATTGTGTGGTTTTGACACCAATGCTGAAATCATTTGTATATGTAGTTTTTTGTTGTTGTTGTTGTTTTTTGTATTTAGTACAAGATCTACAGGGTCTCACTACATAGATCGAACTGATAATGATTCTCCTGTTTTTAGCCTCCCAAGCACTGGGATTATAGTTGCATGCCACCATGCCCAGTCTCAATAGCCCTCTCAGCATGTCAGGGGGTGGGGCTGGCTCAGCATGCCGGATTGAACCCTAGCCGCTGTGCTGTGCCAAAGCAGGCACCTTAATAAAGGTTTATATTTTGACTTTTGTTTCATTGATCCAAATATTTGTTTTATGCCAGTACCAGTTTTGATTACTGTAGCATTGTAACAAATTTTGAATTAAAAAATGAGAACTCAAACTGTTTTTTTTTCCTGAGTATTTCATGATTGTATGGGCTATTTAGGGTCTCTTGAGATTCCATATACATGTTAATATGTACTTTTTATTTCTGTGAAAAAAATCATTGGGATTTTGTCATTTTCTTAGAACTTTTGAATTTGCTCTTGAAGGAAATACCTCCCAGGTACCTTTTATGTAAAAGAAAGAGCACAGCCAAATGCACAAAAAGATAAAAGAGTTTGGTGCAGTTGGGGAGCTAAAAGTAATGCAGCATTATGGGAGCACTAGGCGTACTTGTAGCTTGTGTCCTCATGTGAGTGAGTTGGGCAGGAGATGAATTTGGAGCAAAAGCTAGCATCAGATACCATGCAAACAGAGGCGTGCTGCACTAAGAAATTAAGTGGGAGCATTGGGCTGTACAGTGAAGTTAACATCGCTGTACTTATGGGAAGATGACCCTGTTCCTAAGGGTGGGACTAAGCTGAGCAGGAAGAAGGTGTCAGTAAAGAGAGAAGTAGGAGACTGTTGCATGACCCCCAGAGGAGTGAGGAGGAGGAGGCCTGCACTGTGGTAGCACTGGTGGAGATAAGTAGGTGGGAATGAGTCTAGGTAACCCGACGCACACCAGGGGTTTCATTCTCTTGGGTCCTGGAGGCCTCACACCTACTGAGAAGCCAGAGTGGAACTCTGACCACCCACTTGTGCCATTCAGCTATTACCTTTTAGGACTCAGGGAACTCGCCACAGCAGCTAACTCCCCTCAGAGACCCCCAAGCTTCCAATCTTCATCCCACTACTCTCAGGGCTCTGGTTGCTCCAAGAATTTGTGGTTATTTCTGTCTCACTTGTGAGTTGATCTCTTTTTCCTTAGTTTGGTCTCTGAAGCCTGTTGGAATTTTCTAGAGTGAGAATTCTCTTCTGCTGTGACCATTTTATCCACCTTATTGGACTACAGCTGTCCAGGACCGCTAAGTGGGGCCCGTGTTACTATTCTCTGTGACTCCCTAAATGCCCACGTGTCTTGCCCAGGCATTGGGTCCTCCATTCTTCTAGTCACCCTGTGGCTCAATTCCTTTAGCTCACAGCAGCAGTGAATTCAAGTTATCAGGGCTTTTGGCCCTTCTCTCTGTGAAGCCTGTACTGAGGGAACTGGGTATGGTGATGTTGGATCTGAGGAAAATCCTAGTAAAGGCAAGAGCTTCTATCATCATAGACCACACATCTGGACACCAAGATGCCCATCCTGGTTCTGACCCCTGAGTGGTTCTGTCCATGGATGATGTGGAGCAGACACTGGACCATCATGGTCACAGGTGGAATCGTGGAGCTCAAGCAGAAAGCAGGCTGAGGTCTCAAATTTGAACAAGTATTTTAGAACCTAATCTCTTTGACAGTTTTGGGATAGCCAGCCCTGACCTATTGCCAGAGGTACACAGTTTTTGACCCCAGCAATGAGGCAAACTGACCAAGGTACACAAATGTTGTCAGTGCAGGCTCCAGGGAAATGAGAAGTGAACTGTGGCTTGGGGCTAAAGAGCAGTGACTGAGGAGATGGTGACTGGAACCCGATGGGCTGTTCTTCAAAGGTGAGCCGGGAGAGTGCAAGGCAGAACCCCAGGGAAGGTGAAGTAGAGTGTGAAGACTAGAAGGTGGAGGCAGATAGGCTAAAGAAAGGAGATAGGGGAAGTGGGTGTAAAGAATTGCTGCTTCCTTGAAACAGTCTCACTGGAAGAAAGAAGACACCCAGGATCTTTGTGGCTCCCTGGCTGAGAAAGATGGCTAAAGCTCAGGAGACTGGGCCTGCAGCTCAGGGATAGAACACTTCAAGGCTCTTGTTCTTGAGCCTACACGGCCTCAGGGAGCAGGATTGTGTCATCACTCACTTTGTTTCCAAACAGGAGGAGAGAGAGAGAGCGCCAGTCTGGTGCCGCTGACTGTCTGCAGGATCCTCCTCTGGATGCCCCATGAGGCTGCCCCTCAGCCCCACCACAGAGCCGGCGATCGCAGAGCGCACGGAGATGAATTTCCTCAGCAGCATCCTCGCAACCTATTCCTTTGTGTCCAGTAGGTGTCTGGGGTTGGTTGGGTCAGGGCTGAGGCGGAGGGAACATCTGTGGTCCTCTCCTAGGAGAGAAACACTGTGTAGCAGGGGTTCTGCTCTGCTGAGGAGTTAAGGTAGATAAAGGGTCCCAAGAGCTTTATCTTGCTGGAAATGTTTACTTTCCTTCCAGCACCAGTGAGTGAGTTAAACCCGGGGCTGCTGTTGGCTTCTGTCATTAGGCATTTATTCTGAGGTCTGTGGAAGAACTGGTGGAGAGCTTCACCCCAGCCACTGCTGCTCTGTCCTCAACCTCACATAGGTTGTGAGAGTGTGTGTGTATGTGTATGTGTGTTCTGTGTTTGGGTGCTATGTGAGGTGTTTGGTGGGGGAGAGACAGAGATAGAGAGACAGACAGAGACAAAAACAGAGGGAGAGAGGGAGGGAGGGAGGGAGAGAGAGAGAGAGAGAGAGAGAGAGAGAGAGAGAGAGAGAGAACATCTGAGAGTGACATTTGCCCCTTCCCTGGTTCCAAGTTGTGCTCAAGGAAGCTGCTTTCTCCAGATCGTTTCTGGAGACAGATGCTGTTTATATATAAAAACAGCCATTTAAAAATGTATAGTAATGCTTCCTGTTTCAATGATCAAACTGCTTCTGGCATGCTTAATTGAGCTTTTAATTTTTCGGAAGTTTGCTTTTGTTCTATTTTAGCTGATGTCTCTGGATAGCGTATGTAAAGGAAGCCACTGAGTTCTGATTAGATTTTCTGCAGGCGAGGGCTGGTTTTACTTTCTGATTCTTTCGACAGGGTTCATATTTTGGTGACCGAAGAGCGCAAATGTGAAAAAACCAAACAAACAAAAAAAGGAACCTGCGTTTTTATCAACACAGTGGCAAATCTGAGCCCACACTGAGGGGCAGGGAAGCCCATGCCTTCTCTTTGTGAGGGGATCTTGGATCCTGACTGATAGCCTCACTGTGGAAAGGGGACCCTCTCAGGGCTTTCCCAGCTCCTCCCTTTGTAGCTTTGTACTGGGGAGAAAGGACCCGTAAGCTGGATTGGAGACGTTTGAAACTAGCACCACGTGCTCCTAAGTGTTGGATGTCCTATGGCGACTCACCACAAAAGGTAGAAGACAGAGAAGGTCTGCAGTGTCCTAGGTGCTTAAGGACACCTGAAACTGACCTGTTGCAAGAGAAGGGCTACATAGTGAGTTCAAGGTCAGCCTGAACTACCTAGCAAGACAATACCCTGTCTCAAAAAAAGAAAAAGAAAATGTCTTTTGTAACACCAAACCCAGAGCTGGACTTTGGAGCTCCACTCTGCACAGGAAGTGCCTGGCAGTTTTCCACTTAGGGCAGCATGACCCCGAATTGGGATCACTGAGTGTGGCAATTCTCTGGATGGCCTGGTGTTTACGATCTTGTGATCTTGTCAAGTCTGAAAGTGTGCAGCGCCCTCCGGCCTTCCTTCTCTCCACCTCCTACTCTAGAATTAAGTACTGCGTGGGGTACAGGAAGAAGTGCTTCTTTGAAGTAGGTGTTGGGTTAAGAGGACAGGGTAATGCAGAGGGGTGAGCACAGTGGCTAAAGGAAGGTATGTCAGCAGATAGGCCTGATTGAAAGTTGAGTTGATTCAGAGGTGGGCAACGCTCCTTTAATATAGAGAAAAAGAATAAAGAAATTTTTAAATATGAAAGTGAACATATTAGGTGTGGATAATCACTGTTTTTAAAGAAGAAAATGTAAATGCTTGGGAACAGTGACGGAAAGTATGATAGGACAAAATTGTGGAAAATCCCTGTGTCTGTTTGCTCCCTCACGTTCTGTTCCTGTCGTGCCTGGCCTTTTGTTAGTCAGAGGCCTCTGACCCCTTCTGTTGTCCTCCTCACCAGGGCATCAGTTACCAGATGGTTAATCTTGAGAGTGAACCCAACTGGATGAAGAGCTGCCTAGAAACTGGGAAAAGCATACTTGAGGGTTTGCCCATAAACAGCTGGCCCGTGGGTCAATGAACTAAGTGGGGCAGAGCTGCCCTGACTATAGGTAGCACCTCCAGTAGTCAGAGGGCCCAGAGAAGGAAAAGCAAAGGTGGCAGGAGAGACCAGCTCGTGCACGGGCGCACTGTTCTGTCCTCGTGCTGGAGCTTTTCTCACTGCTGCTGTTGTCCACGTACTTCAGGCTCCAGACTCTCCAGCCTTTGAATGTAGACTTTCGCCAGCAGCTCTCCAGGGAGCTTCCAAGCTATCAGCTCTGCACCGGGGCTGCAACGTCATTGGTCCCTCTGTCCCTCTTGTTTTGAGGTTTCTAGATTCTTGCAGTGAGCAACTATTGCTTTCCTCCATTCTCCAAGTGTACATGGTAATTCGGACTCTGTGTAATACTAACTTCCCTCAAATTGTAGACATAGTGTCTATAATTATGTATAACAACCTTACTGATACATCCACCTATTCCTCTGTCAGCTTCTGATTAAGTCAATCTATGAAACAAGGATGAATCTTACTTATTTTGTATGTGTACGTGTGTGTACTTGTCTGTGTACACATGCACACATGTGTGTATTCTGTGTTTGGGGCTGTCTGAGGTGTTTGGGAGAGAGGGAGAAAGAAAACATGGACATCAGGCCAGTCTGACGTTTGTACCTTCCTTGGTTCATAGCTCTGCTCTTTCAGAACACAGCTGCCTTCTCTTCAAGGTGAGACCAGGTGTTCATTGGAAAGGAGCCGTTTAGAAATGCTCCGTGGTTTTTTTTTTTTTTTTATTTTTGAATAACTAAACTGCTCCTTTGCTTCTTGAGTTTTTAAATTTTTTATAGTTTGATTTTGTTTTTCCTGATGCGTTCAGGTGTTATATGAAAAGGAAGGGTGTGAGATTTGGATTCGATTTCATTTTGACCCGGGCTGGTTTTATTTTCTGATTCTCTAGAGCGAGTCGGTATGTGGTGACCTAGGAGTGGTGACCCGAACTCCTTCTGCAACCAAGTTACCAAGTGCTGCTGCCTTTGGCAGACTGAAGCGAAGGGAAACCGTGGCCTCTCGCTTTTGTTTTTCTGTTTGCCTTTGGGTACATCTTGTTCTTATTCTGCATAACAGAATTTCAAACCTTGACTATTCCAATAATGTAAAAAAAAAAAAAAAGTTACTTAACACAGTGCTCACTAAAAATAAACAACAGGTGACAAGCCATTGTTTTATTTTTAAGACAAAATCTCAGTATGTTTCTAGCATACAGAGGGCTCTTATAGATCCTCAAGTATCCCAAAGGAAAAGGCGACAAAGGGTAAGAATTAGCAGTTTGCAAGAGGAAAAATGCGAATTGCCAATAAAACACAAATAGTTTAAATTCTAGCCAATAAATGCAAAATGGAAACAGCAGTTCAATTTGCATTTCTATTTTATAAAAGTCTTAAAGCGCTGAGTGACTAGGCCTACACAAAACTTCAGTTTTGGGAGAAAATGTAGAGCTCTGAGGACTGGTATACGTTGCTAATTGAAGCGTAAATTGCTGTAACCACTCTGGAGAGTGGTTTGGCAGTATCTATCAAAAGCTGTAAAAGGGTCTGAGTTGTGCTATGTAGGTGTTCCAACTCCCCATAGGAACATAATTGTTACACAATGTGGCATGTACTGATAAAAGTAAAAACTGACAAAATGTGTATCATTTATTTAGTCGCTCGCCCCACTGCTGGGAATTTCTTCTCAGAAAATAATTATGCATCTAAGCACAAATACTGCTGAGAAGAGTTAAGTCTCAGAATTGTTTATATAATGAAAAATAAAAAGTAAATATTAATTGAAATAGCAAGATAATTATAATTTGTTATTAAATGACTAAACCAATTACTACAGAGAGAGTATGCTATATAATTCCATTATTTCTGTATATTCATCTCTAAAGTAACCATATTTAATTCCAGTTTTTATCTGAGTACTAGGATCGTGTGGATTTGTATTTGTATTTCTTATTTCCTTTTGTTTATCTATACTAAATGTTTTATACATTTTGTTTAACTTACTACGTATTTTATAGCTTAACTTTTTTTGTAATAACAAAGGTATTTTATTTTTTTAAAAACATTTATTTATTTATTTAGTGTGTGTGTGTGTGTGTGTGTGTGTGTGGCCAGCTCAGCCCACCAGGGGGCGGGGCGGGCTGGCATGTGGTGCTGGGGGAATCGAACCGCGGTCCCTGTGCTTTCCCAAGCTTGTTCCAAGTAGGTGCTTTAGACCACTGAGCCATCTGGCCAGCCCCCTAACAAAGGTATTTTATTAGAATAATAATTTTCGCATGTATCATATGTGAGATAATTACCATTCTTTTACATTTTCTGACTTCCTGGTCTGTGCATCTAAGTATTCTGAAAAGGACCACTTGGCTGTACTGTTGGATTCCAAATTCAGCCTGTCCTAGAATGCAGTATTGTTGTCTTTACATACGCTTTCTGGAGCATCGTATAATCCAGAAGAAGGGTTGTCAACGTTTGCTGCCCCTTCGTCACAGCCTCTGTGCCCTGAGTGAAGGCCAGTGCGCTTCCCCTGTGGCTGCTCTGCCGCATTTCCTCTTTATTCCTCCACCACTGATGTGGTTCAAGCCCAGATGCTTTTGCCTGCTTGTCCGAACCGCCCGGATGCTCTTCCTGACACCTGTCTCGGCTTAGGGTCTGTATTTCGCAGGAAAGTGATCTTCGCATTCCACAGGGGAGATGTTGCAATCCTTCTCACTTTTCTGAATCTCTCAGTGGGTCTGCACTGTCTCTGGGATAAAACCCAAGCGCTTCTCTGTAGCTTAACTGCTAAGATTGTTTTTCAGCTAGAAATATTACAAAAACCTCAGCTAGGACTTATCTCACTCACCCATATTCTTCCCATATGTGTTTTGCATCTGTCCGTCTCAGCATTTGAATTGGAGAAATTAATGTTTCAAGTTTTTAACTATATGTAAGCAACCCATTGGATCACAGACCTTTTTTTTTTTTTAATTTTAGGGAAGAGCCTACAAGGTGTTCAGGGTCTCACTGCTAGGTCAGACTCATAGTGACCCACCTTTTACAGCCTCCCAAAAGCTGGGATTACAGGCACGTGCCACCATGCCTAGTCTCAATCGCAGTCTCAGCATGCCCAGAGGTGCGGGGTCAGCACAGCAGGCAGGGGTATCAAACCCCCAGCCCCAGCGCCTGGTTGCAGGTGCTTTAATCCACTGAGCTATTTGGGTAGCCCTTGTAAGCAACCCGTTAGAGCTAGAATATAATACTTTATAATGAGGACAATAATGCTATTAATGATAATTACCTTATTAATGACTTCTGATGGAGTTGTTTTAAAGGACAGATGAAACATTCACTCATTTTAATTTAATAATTTGCATATTTAAGATGTTTGCCTCATTCACCCTTCTATTTCCTTTAAAAAAGTCACTTTCAGTGAATTTGGCGCTGGTCTTTGTACTTCCACCCACTGAGAACATTTGATACTTCACACCTACTTTCTTCTCTTGTCCTCTTGTCATCTAATAGAGGTCATGTTTTATTTATTTATTACCTGTTTCTCCTACAGTGTAAACTCTGAAGAACAGAGAAGTTTTTGTTTCTTTGGCAACTGCTGTATTGTCCGCATGCCTGCAAGCTGTCAGGTGCTCAGTATATGAGGAAGTGAACATGGGTCAATAACCCAACAGCATAGAATGACATCCAGCAAGTAGCCTAAGCCCAGAGCTGCCCCATCTCTCTAAATCCTAATCCTGAACTGCTATTATGATTCAGTGAATCCTTCCAGAGTTCTTTACACCGACACGGGGAAGTATGAGCACGCAGTCACCAACTGTCCCATTCCATACAGAGGAAGCACGTCAAACACGGTTTTCTTAGGTTGTCCTTTTCACTGGACAGTGTGTCGTAGAGAGAGAAGAGTATACAGAGCTTCATTCTTCTAGCAAGCAACATATTGTTTCCTCATACAAATGGACCATCCGTATTTTAAGCAGCCCCCTACAGATGAGCAGTAGTTCAAATCTGCTAAAACAGAGCAACATACTGAGCTGCAGTAAATAGCCATGACGTGTTCAAGTACTTTTGCAGAATAAATTCTCAAAAGTAGAATTGCTGGATTAAATAATTGTGACATATTAATATAACCATTGCCAAGTTGCCATTTAAAAAGTTTTATAAAGTTATTCTTAAAAGATGTATAAGAAGCCCCTACAGGTGTAGGGGCTTCTTCTACTTCAAATTTTTGGAGTTTTGACAATATGACAAGTAAAAAAATGGTATCTCAACTTGATTTAATTTATGTTTCTGTTGGTCAGGAGTCAGCAAACGTTTTCTATAAAAGTCTGGAGAATAAATATTTTCTGGTTTGTGGGCCAGCCTCTGCTATACCAATTCAACTCAGTGTTTTATCGCAAAAACAGACATAGGCAATATGCAGGACATGGCTGTGTTTCCATAAAACTTTTTTATGGAAAGAGGAAATCGGCCAGATTTGGCTTGTGAACCGTGGTGTACAAATGCATATTTTCATATGTTGGAAAGCTCATTTTATTTCTTTTGCTGTGAACTGTTCATATCTTTATCTATGTACTTTATTGTCAGTCTTTTTTCACGATCTTCTTTCTGAGTGTTCTTCATATACTGGCCCTTTGTGGCTCTTAGTACAACTTTTTGTGTGTGTGTATGTGTCTTCTAATTTTGTTTCCAGTAATTTTATCAATGCCAAAGCTTTGGGTGATCATTTAATTATGTATTAGTCATTTAACCAATATTCCTTAAATGTAAAACTGCAGGTATTACAAGCCATGCTGACTACTGGTGTACAGTAATTGGCTAGAATTTAAATCCCTTCCCTGTTGAGCTTGACATGAAGTTATCTCAACAGTGAGGGGACACAGCCCACCATAACTCAATAGGTGCTACTACAGCATGTGAGAAAATGGTGTAGTTTCTTTTTTTCTCTCCTCCCCGCCTTTTACAGTGTAATTCCTGTGCACACTGAGGACTTTTTAGTCCATAGGCCCTAAGCATTGCCCAAAGCATCAGAAGCTCACAGATTGGTGGACGAAAGTAGCCTTTTCCTGAACTGAAATTTGTGAAAATTTTTTGGTGTCTGAGATATTTCCTGCTATAAACAGTTTGATGAAAGCAGAACATGGCCAATGGAAAGAAAATCAATATACCACTTTTGAAAGACTGCTTGGCATTGAGTGTCAAGAGTCCTAATGTGTATCCTATTTGACAGAGAGATTCCTTTTTGAGAAGCCACTGTAAGGCAATAGACAACAAACAGGCAAAAAGGAGAAGTAGCATTCCACATGAAAATGTTCCTTCCTAGCTCCCTTGACTCCCAAAGTGTTAATGCGCTATTACTATGGCAAAATACGCAGTGAACTTAGAAAGTGGAAAGGTTGATTTTCGTTCGCAGCTCTAAAAGTTTCAGCCTAGCGTTGCTTGTCCCTGTTTTGGGCTTGTGGCAGCACAGTGCAAAGTGGCTGGAGCCCATGGTGGAGGCCCATTCACTTCACTGTGGCCTGACAGCAAAAGAGAGCAGGGCCTGACAGTCCCACAGCCCTTCCACTGCAGGTGCTCACTGAGCTAACTTCCTCCCACTAAGCTCCACCTCTTTTTTGCGGAACCAGGGATTGGACGCAGGTCCATGCGCTTGCCAGGGAAGCGCTTATTCCACTGAGCCATCTCCCCAGCCCCAGGCTCCACCTCTTAAAAGGTGCCACCACCTCCCCAAAGGGTCACAGACCGGAGCCTTTGAGGTACTTTCATGTAAGCTGCAGCACAGGAGAGCTATAAAACCACAGAACTTCCCCCTGCTGCTGGGGAAATGTGGGTGGAGCAGGGTGAGGACTAGGAAATTGGAAGGTTTCTTGTGTAGTGCTTATAGCTTAGGAAGTGGAGAAGAGAAGAGGAAAGGGGTGAAATCCAGCAGTAGAGCTGGCGTGTTCAGGACGGACATTCTGTAGTTCTTCCTGAGGAAAACCCAGGTTAGAATGGAAGGAGGGACACTTCCTTCAACATTACAGGGAGGATAGAAGTATTTTGGGGAGTTGTCCTATTCCTATGTGAGTGGCTGTTAGGCCTTATGAATTCAGAGAAGGCATTATGCTGGGGCTCTGATTCCGCCAAGCCCTACTGTTGTCCTTAAAGCCATTTGAATACTGCTTCCTGGATCAGAAGCCTTGGGGGCAACAGAAAGCCCTTGAGGGGAAAAATGCTACCTTTGCCTGGGGATCTGCTGACCTGGGCTGGGCTGGTTGGTGCTACTTGCTTCTGAAGAGCCTGTGGAGTGTAATCGACCTTCAGGGGTACAAATGAACTTAGCCCCATGACCTCCACAGAGGACTTCTTCCTGCCTATGAAAACAATGACCTTGCAGGAAACAAGATACAGCAATACATTTATTTTTATTTATTAAGGAAAAATGAATGACAATAGCCCTCCCCACTCTGCTTCCTGGGTAATTAACAGCTGGCTGGATCTGGTCAAGTCCGGGGTGGATCTTTGGCCAAGAGGAAGTGACCTGGAGCAGAAAATATGAGAGGAGAAGAAAACACAACCACTTTGGTGCCCCACTTCTGATTTCTGCAGAAAATTAATGAAGAAGCTTGGTAGAAATGATACTAGCTGTGAAAATCTGCCACAGAGTTACAGCTGGGGATCCAGTAAAGCCCAGTAAACTCTCTTATCTTGTGTGTTTGGCTTTCAGGACTTCTCTGAGATTACATCTTGGACATAAAGGAGAAAAATGCCCTGATCTGGGAGGCCAGGATGGGGTAACTAGTTAAATGGGGATGAGCATACCAGTTTCCAAAACAGAGTTCAGAACTCTATCTTCCAAGTTAGGCCTATGCAGTAAGTGAGGTGAGGCTGGGATGGAAACGTTAGGATGATGTATTTTACTACCTGCAGTGTCAAACACAGTTGTGAAAACATGGATATGTCTCAACCCAGCCTCATCATTTAAACATAAATGACAATATTTGCTCTCTTGAACTATAATAATGGGTAAAGCTATTTGACTAGCACAGAGTATTAAGTCTGGGCAAAGATTCATTGAATAAAAGTACATCTGTCTGTCTGTCTGTCTATCTGTGTGTCTGTGTGTCTGTCTGTCCTCTCAGGTCCCAGTGTTGAAGAATGCAGGCATGTAGAGATTCCACTTGTGATGGGCTTGGTAAGCGTCTTAGTTACTTTTCTTGTTACGGAGACAAAATACTTAGAACACCCACCTAAGGAGAAAAGGTTTATTTAGTGATAGGTTCTTGGTGCAGCAGAGAAACAGGTGGAAGGAAGAAGGGAAAAGGGCTTTATTTTCTTTGAGGACATGGGAGAGAATGTGGGAAAGGATGAAGAATTTTCTCTCTGGACTAGACAAAGGGAGGCTGAGGCATTTATGACCTTGTGCCAGGGGAGGGGTTTGAAAGGGATGTTTAGATAGACCTGAGAAGCTGATTGGGGTCTTCCCTGAGATGGTGGGAAGGGTGAAAGTAAATTATGTCCTGGGCTGAGTTGGAGAAAAAGGGGGAGGTGGTCTTGGGAAGATGGGCTGTTGTTTTAAGGGCATCAGCCATATTAGATGACCACCATAATGATTTTAGCAATTCATACTAGGGCCAGAACCTATTATTTATCTCATAGTTTATACAGGTTCTGGTTCATAGTTGGCTGGATGCAAAGCAGAATGGTGTGGCAGAGAGGTATTGCAGAGGAGAAGGAGTTCATGGTGGGCAAAAGGTAGCAAAGCAAGCAGGGGACCTTAGCAGCTTCCTTCTGTCCCTTCCATATTCTCTCTGGGCTAGTGGGATTAGGGTGGTGCCACACCAATCAGTGGACTGACTCATCACTCACACACTCTAGATCCAGTCACCTCTCAAAAATGCGCCTTCTGACTGCACGGGACTTCAGGAGAAACATCTAGACACAGCCATGATGATAAGTGAAGAAGCTGCCCCGATTTTTCTGTATTGTCTATTTGGGGTTATTTATAGGTATTATTTAATTTTTACTTCATTAGAGTAAAAAATGGGATAATGCTGAAAACCATTATGGTCCCAAAACACTTGGAGGGAAAGTAAAAGTCTCCCAGAAATAGAGATGAGATTATGGTGCCCCAGACCATAATTTCAGCTCCAGCAGAAACAAGGCCTTGTGGAATACCTTGTGGACACTTGAGCTCACAGTAAGTCTTAAAAAGGCAGCCTGTCTCAAGTGCATTTCTAATTTATTAATGTAGATTGGTTGAATGATGTTCTAATGCTAAGCATTAATAAAAGAGAGGTTGGTTTGTTGGGTGATGTGGACCTTACAGTATAACTGACCACTTTGATCCTCTTTCTCCCAGTAAGGATCCAAATAGATTAACTCTTGACTGAGGAATTTTATTCCTTGAGTTTAAGGACTGATGGCAGACAAAATATGGTGTCTCTGTAGCCCAGGTAGGAGAGCTAAAGGATAAAAATCGGATCTTCCACAGGAAATGTCCACAGAATGCCAAGCATGGTGGCTCTGCTTGCTCACCCACGTGTCCTCCTCTTGGAGAGTCCCCTCTGCTGTCTGTCCATGTCCAGCTTCCTGGGGGAACATCTCCTTCAAGCAAGCTTATAAGAAGCGGGCCTGTCTATCTCAGGTGCACTGCATTCTAGCTAGAAAAGCTGTGGCTGCATTAGAATTGGACCAATTTGTTTAGTTTAATAAAGGAGGCAAAGCCTGCCAGTCCCAGTGATCCAATTATGGGGTGCAGTGTGTGTGTGTGTGTGTGTGTGTGTCTGTCTGTCTGTCTGTCTGTCTGTCTGTCTGTCTCTCCAGGGTCTACTGAGCAGCACAAACTTATCTCTAGTTCATATACTCAGAAACATACTTCTTAAGTCAAAGCCCATTCAGGATAATATCTCTCTCTCTCTCTCTCTCTCTCTCTCTCTCTCTCTCTCTCTCTCTCCCTGTATTTAGGGTAGGGTCTATAGGGTTTCACCATGTAGATTGTATTGTAGTGATTCTCCTGTTTTCAGCCTCCCAAGTGCTGGGATTACAGGCCTGCGCCACCACGCCCGTGCTGTCTCAGTGCATCCCGCGGGTGGGGCCGGCACGGCAGGCTGGAGATTGAACCCGAGCCACTGCATTCTGCCTAAGCCAGCCCCCATTCAGGATAATCTTAATTCTTTTCCTCTGGCAGAATTTTCACAGTAACTTTCTGTAGAGAATTTTTTTTAGTACTGATAATGAAGTAGTCATCAGTAGAATCTAAGAAAACTTGTTTAGATTGTCTCGTAATGTCAAAAGGGAAAATCAGATTTGTGAAGTTCAGTGCACATCATTTGAAGCAGCATTATGTTAACTTAAGAGAGGATGGCCCAGTTTTATTGAAGGGTAATTATCCATGGGAAAAATTCCAGAGGCTTCGCTGGTGGTTCAAGCAGAAGAGTCAGGTACAGTAATGAAGAGGAAATACTTGTGAGCTGAGAATGAGTAAGTACTGAGGCCTTCAGTCTGTCTGGAATAAAGGCTCTTGTGAAGGCATTTGGGATATGATTAAGGAAAGAGATCAGATCCAAGTTTGTGAGCTCCTTAACATTCCTCTTTTTTTTTTTTTTTAATTTTAAAGAATATGTCTCATAACAGAAGCCCTAATTTAAAATGTTGCATTGATAGCCATGAGAAAAATGAAGTGGGGGTAAAAAAGCTTGGACTCCAGTTGTCAAGCTCAGCAGCTGCAGGGGTTGCCCAAGGATGGGGAAATGGCAGGGAGAAGTGGGTGGAAGGTAAAGAGGAATGAGTGAGATTAATTAATTCAGTAGATGGAACAAGGATGACCCTGGACCTAGGGCTTAGACAGTTGGTGGATTGAAGGGAAGCCTCAGACAGAATGGAACCATTGAGAGAGAAGGAAAGAGAGGGGAAAGGTAAGAGGAAAGAACTGAAGGAGGAAACTAGATAGATTGGGGTAAAAGAAGGTATATTCAATAGGAGATCTAGTCTACATGAAGTTGGAAGTTACAGGGGAGTTTTTCAACATGAACTATTAAAATGTTTAGGAAATGTGTTTCTCGAGGTGACGTCTCCTTAGTTTCTGCATTAGTAGCTAAATGCAACTTCTTGTAAACATGAGGTTGATTCATTGAAAATCCTACTGCCAGTTTTGAGTTTTCATAGATGTAGTTGCTGAGCAAGTTTGTTCACATAAATACATAGAGAAAAACAAAAGAGGCTTTCTTATAATGAGGTCACTCAAGTCTTTGAGTTCAATTTGTATTCTATGCCCAAAGCAGAGTGATCTGTCATCCTACTTTTTTTTTTTTTTTTGATGGAACCAGTGATTGAACTCAGACCCTTGCGCTTGCCAGGGAAGCGCTTATTCTACTCAGCCATCTCCCTGGCCCTCTAAATTATTTTTAATGGTATATTAGATGGTGTTATGTTTTGTGTCTAGTTCTCTCCCCAAAGCCTCATGCAGTTATTGGCCAGGCTTCTAGAGATTGTGATTAATTCGTGATCCAATGTGGGAGTGTGGGTGTGAGTGTTACACTTGCCCTGGGGTGGGTAATCTGCAGGTAATGTAAGGAAGGGACCGAGGCTTGCTAGCGCCTGCTCCTCCCTTTCCTATTTGCTATTTCCCACAGCCATGAATGGCTGCCCTCTGTCATGTGCCGCTCTGCCTTGGAGCCAGCTAAGTATGGACTGAAACCTCCATTAATTGTGAGCTAAATAAACCTTTCCTTCCTTAATTTTGGTGTCAAGTATTTCGTCCCAGCAATGAGAGAAAAGTAACCAACATAGACGGCAATGGGAGTTGGCTTCTCTTTTGCTGTTTTGCTAGAAATCAAGAATTAGAAATGGGCCAGCCAAATAGCTCAGTGGATTAAAACACCTGTTTAGGCAAACACAGGGGCCAGGGTTCAATCCAGGGGTGCCCTGAGACAGGGAGTGAGACTGGGCAGGGTGTGTGCACCGGTAATCCCAGTGCTTGGGAGGCTGAAAAACTGGAAGGATCACTATGAGTCTAATCTTTGTAGTGAGACCCTGTAGACCCTGTTCTAAATACATTAAAAAAAAAAAAAATTAGAAGCAGACTTGGAAAAGAACATACTGCCCAGTCATGAGAGGCAAAATTTGTCTTCTAACATTGACATTAATAATTTGAATTACTTTGTTTGGTGACCAGTTTTGCATCTAGGCACAGACCACTGAGCTATGGGGTCAGGATGTGCGAGGCAGCCAGACTCTTGTAGACAGGAACCTCTGGGAAGGGTGGGACCCAGGATGCGCCAGACCTGGGGTGTGAGGCAGCAAATAATGAGAAGGGAGTGGGCTTCAACAGTGGGCAGATTTGGGTTTGTTTGCTTGGTCCTTTCTAATTGCCATATGATTTAGGGAAGTTATCATACCTTGTCTTATCCCTTGGGTTTTATTTTATTGACAATAACTCGAAAGGAAGAAAGGAGAAAGTGGGAGAAGACAAAAGAGAAGAAAGAGAAAAGGAGATTATTTTATAGCTTGGCTCTGATCATATAATGGAGTTAATGAAATAATTATATACTATCAATAAACAACCACATCAACTTCAGTAGGTATATACCATGATAGTCCTATCCAATAATTAAAAATAACTTGTATACACTATGCAATAATAGAAAAATATTATTGATATAAATACACAGATCTGAAAATTTCTCGAAGAAATCTGTATTATTTTCTTTTTTTTTTTTAATTTTATTTATTTATTTATTTGTGTGTGTGTGTGTGGCCGGATCAGCCCACCAGGGGGCGGTGCTGGCTGGTATGTGGTGCTGGGGGATTGAACCACGGTCCCTGTGCTTTGCTAAGCTTGTTCTAAGTACGTGCTTTAGACCACTGAGCCATCTCACCAGCCCCTGTATTACTTTCAAGTTGAATCTTTTTTCCTAGTTTTTATTTCTTACAAGTATACATTTGGAGGCATACCAGTAATCATTACATTTCTCATGAGGAGTTGGTACGTGTACATACAGATCTTAGTTCTGTTTTTCAATCCCTCATATGGAATATGGAAAGTTAATTCGCTAATGTCTGCCTTGAACCTCTTAGCTTGGTGATGCCCTGTGACTGAGATTAGGCATGTTGGGCTGGGGAGACAGCTCAGTGGCATAAACACGTACCTGGAATGTACAAGGTCCAGAGTTTGATCCCCGGTACTGCAAAAAACAAACAAAACAAAACAGATCAGGCATGTAGTCTGTTCTCACTCATTCCTGGGAAGGGACAACAGCTCCCCCAAACCTCCCATTCTACTGAGTGCATCATACCGGGATCACCACTGGGCTCACTAAGCATATTGCTCATCAAGAGAATAATTATATTATTTTTCCACAAGGAAGAGCTCAGCTTTTTCCTCCTCTTTCACTTGACTTGATGATCTCATTCCTAAGTGTCCACACTGGCTATAGATGTGCAGTTCACTGTGTAAGATATCTGTTGCTATGTACAAACTATCCCAGAACTCATGGGCTTAAACACAACATACATTTACTTCTCAGTTGCTGTGATTCAGAAATCTGAGTACCGCTTAGCCGCATTCTGTGGTTCAAGGTCTCCCACCTCCCACCAGGCTGCTGCAAAGCCGGAGACCAAGGGGTGATTCACTCACAGGCTCATCCACAAGGCTTCCTGCATCATGCAGGTCCTTGAAGGCTGTTGCTTGGAGGCCGCTCTTAGATCCTTGATAGCTGGGCCCCTCTGGATGACTGCTCTCATGGCCGCTGGCTTCCTCAGAGTTAGAGAGTAAGAAACACCAGGGAGCTTGGGCAAGATGAAGCCGCAGACTTACACAGCCTCATCTTAGACTCATCTGTTGCTTTTATCACATTCTTTTTCTTCCAAGTAAGCCCCAGGGCCAGCCTTTAAGGGATGCTGGTTGCTGGAGGCTGCAGACACCAGGAGATGGGTTGTCCCAGCAGCTTCCTGTCACAGTGATTAAAAAGAAATTCATGGGGTTGCCTGAAGAGATTCACAAGCAGAAAACGTTGGTACAGGTGCAGACTCTTCAGCCTCTTCACTCTTAAGCAAGAACGACACCTAAGCACAGATGCTGTGCATACAGTGCAGAGAATTACAATTTTTCTGTCTTTTAACTTTTCATTTGAAAATAATTGCAGAGCTAAAACTGAAAAAGAAAAATAGTCTTATGTCCTTATTTGTCAATAAAGGTACTTAGAAATTTGTCACACAAGAGGGCAGCGTTAGTACTCATCAAAGCTTGGGGTCTGATAAGAGGTGTGGACGGTTCTTCCTATTTGGTGTGCATGTGAAGTTTTCCTCTCAGATGATTTTTTCTTCCCCTCCCTCAACCACCCCTCCCCTCGCCCATCCCTCTCCCCCCTTCCTCCTCCCCCCTCCTCCAGAAAACCCGGAGCGAGCAGCTCTGTACTTCGTCTCTGGCGTGTGCATCGGACTGGTCGTGACCCTGGCTGCTCTGGTGATGCGGATCTCTTGCCACACTGATTGCAGGCGAGGTCCCCGCAGGAAGTTCCTGCAGGATGGGGAGAACAGCAGTGACAGCAGCGACAGCGAGGAGGACAGCTCGGACACCACGTCGGACAGGTCAGTGCGGAGACACCGCCGCTTTGAGAGGACTTTGAACAAGAATGTCTTCACGTCGGCGGAGGAGCTGGAGCGAGCCCAGCGGCTGGAGGAGCGAGAACGCATCATCAGAGAGATCTGGATGAATGGCCAGCCCGAGGTGCCCGGCACCCGCAGCCTGAATCGCTACTACTAGGGGCGCAGGTGCACCCCCTTCCCCCGCACCCCTAGAAGCAGCCTGGAAAGGGGAAAGTCTGCAGGGGCGGTGGGGACAAGGAGCTGAACCCAGCTCTGCTAATGTTGTGGCGGCAAAGAAAAGCAGGACTCGTCAGCTTTTTATCCAGCACTGATTTCTCCTTTTGACTTTATCTGTGGAGCAGAAGAAAAACCAGGTTGGTTCATCAACCTTTCCAGGGCTTGGAATGGTGCTGAAACCGGGTCTCCAACACTGTGGATGGAGATTTGAGACACGGGGCTATGCTTTCTCCATTTCTGAGGATCTCAGAAGTTTCTGCAGACTTCATTGCTATGTGTTATTCCTTTACGAAAGGAAATATTCTTATAGTATGAGAGCTGGAGGCATCAGGGTGACCTTGACCCAGGAAATGCAATTTTCTAAGTGACTCCTGCTGTGGAGGTGATTCTGATCTAGATAGCATGATCCGTGCTTATTATTTAAGACTAATTTTTTTTTTTTTAATTGTGTTGCAATGGCAACCTCTCCATTTTAACTGGCACCTCAGGGATTAAAATCCTATTTTTTAATATAGTCCCCACCTCATTCATGAAAATGAATGGAATTACTGTATTATGGGAGATGTGTCAGTGGACTAGAAAAATGTCAATAATCTCAGAGGATGAAGGGTTTTTATTTTAAATAGTTTATGAAATATATATGTATATGAACATGCATATTTGAAAATGCTGCATAAGAATAAAAGTTGTGTATCATCCCTCTTTGGAAAGAAGAAAAATTTATCATTCCAAATAATCGTAATTTCAAACTTTTTTTTTTTTAAAAAAAGGATTTCCAAGAAACGGATGGATAATGAGAGGTGAGAGCTAAAGTGAAAATAAGATGGGATTAAAAAATAAATGCTACATGAAATGTTTTTTGTTTGTTTCATGTCTATCTTACACTTAGCTTAAATGAAAGCCTTTTATATAGGTAGGTATAAGCTTTTGCCAGGCCCTTCAGGATTAAAATGCTTCCTGTGTGATTATGGGCTTTTCATTTTCTGTAGATTGCAAGTTGAGTCTCAGTGCATGTGAGTCATTGTTAGGCAGACAGGAATGGAAGGCATACCCAATGCTAACGTTAAGATGATGGGCCCCACATGCAGAGAGGAAGTTGGTAGAGAGAGAAGAGTCAAGACTGCTGTATTAGACATGACTTGAAGAAGAGGAAGCAGCATCCTCTAGGGGGTTCAACAGGAACCGTGAGATAGGTGGCTCCCTTCTCCCAAGGGCAGGTTCCTTGGGCCGCCTATCTGGATGTGCTAAAGCCTGCCTACTGGGAAGATTTCTCCTGCTCATTGATTTTGTTACTAGGTTTAAGGTGATGTTCAGAGACTTCTTCCAATGGGCTCTCCTTAACCATTCATTCTCAGTTATAGGGTGGTTTTTGTTGCTGTTGGGGGTGGGGGGTTTGGTCACCATAAGAACCAAGCAGTCATCATCTGTGGTTGACAAGGATGGCTAAACCCTTTGATGGGTGGCCTCCATGATTGGCCTCATTTTGGCCAGAAACAACTGTCAACATTTTGTTCAGTTGGTATCTTTAAATTGTGATCCCTATCATTGTAATTTTAGTCTTATAGTGACAGCAGTAGGAATCATTCCCATTTTCCTGGACTTTTAATTGACATCATTTGTCTTGTTCTCTGCCTCTTAGAAAAGAGGTACAATTGGGAGCTACTTTTATCTCCAGGATGTATCCAAAGCTGATTAGTAGGAAGAATTATGATCTTTGCTAAGTAGTGGCTACAGCAGAAGAGCTTGAGGAGGCTCTGGGCACATGGCTTTTACTGTCCCTGCCCTGTTGTCCTTATGCTTTTCTACTGAGTCCATGTTGCTCTCATTGTTAGTGTGGTGGAGATATTTATCTAAGCCACAAATATACTAGGTAATAGTTTGACCAGCTGCTTTGCTTCATAGAATGAGAATTCCAGCCTTTCACCTTTCCCTGTCATGACTCACCCAGTTTGATGTTTCAGGATTACCACTCCCCTCCTGGTTTTGTTTCTATGTAGGCTATTTGCATCTGCAACAGAAAAGATTCACAAAACCTGAAAGACAGATTTGGAATGATTGGGCTCAGGGGTTCAAATGCTGTCAGAAGTTGGTCTTTCTCAGCTCTCAGCTCTTGCTTTTTTACCTGCTACTGTTCTTATTTTTTTCTGCTGAAGGTGAAACTACCACACTTTTACAACTCTAAGCATATTGGGTTGCTGAGACACAGTACCCAGTGCCCACAATTTAAAGAAGGAAAGGTTTATTTTGTCTGGCAGTTTAAAGAGGTTTCAGTTCATAGTGAGCTGGCTCTAAGACAGAACAGCATGACAAAGGGACATGGCAAGGAATAGCTGCTCATTTCATGGTGTCCAGGAAACAGAGAGCTAAGCAAAGAGCTGGAGGGAGATTCCCTTCTAGGCCACGGCACCAGTTACTGCCTCTTCTGACCATCTTCTCATGTTGCATTTAGCTACAACAGGCCCATAACACACACAATCACCTTTCAAAAGCTCCACCTTTGAGCATATGAGGATTCGGGGGGGGGGAGCATCCAGGTAAGTACTAACCCAACTCCCACTCAGCTCACAGGGTGCATCTGTGCAGAGTTGGTGCACTTCACAGCTTATCTAGCTCAGAAGTCAGCAGAAGATAGAGAAGTCTTGAAAGAGATGCTTTGGGTGCACTTTTCTTGGTCTTACATGGTACTGCAATGAAGCACCAGAGGATAGGTATGAGAAAACTTCAGAGAGAAATCCTCTTCAGGTATGAGGAAGGCCCCACCAACTTCTACCAGACCTGCAGTGATCACCATCAACTCAGTACACCTAAACCACTTGGGATTACTTGCCTAATTGCTCCACAATTTGAGCATAAAATCACAGGGAAGGGTGCTGTGGCCCGAGTCATGCAGCGTGCTCAACCATGGTCCAGTTGTGGCCAAGACGTCGGCCTGGCTAAGATGAAAATAGACCCAGGATTCTGAGCTGACACTTGCAGTGGTCGCTGCACCTCTCCTGTAGTTTATCTTGGTTCTCTTATTCTGTTAGCTCACCAAAAAAGTCAACTTAAGGGAGGAAAGAGTCACATTTTCAGCGGCCTTAGTCTACAGTCAGCTGGCTCCACTTTTAGGACTAGTGAGGCAGAAACACCAGGGCACAAAGGCACAGCAGATGAGATTCCCAGCAGCCAGGAGCAAGGGAGAGAAGAAAGAAAGGAGGGAAAGAGAAAGAGCTAGCAGGATTTCCTGTTTCATTTCATTCAGACCACCACCCTACTGGATGGTGCTGTTTACATTACCGCAGGTCTCTCTCCAGTTTACTGTTCCATGCACCCCTTGGCTCTAGAAATATCCTAATGGACACACCAAAAGTATGTTTTACTAATTTCCTATATTGCTTAATATTAACAAGATTAACCATCAACTTATCATTTCTTTTGATATTTTTACTTTTTTCTTAATGACCTCTACTCTCTCACTCTCTTCAATATGAACCCATCTTCTAACCTTGAGCCACTGATCTTATTTCACACATCTTGAGGCACCTTATAGAATGATTTGCCCACTCATTCTCTCTCTATCTCTCTATGTTTCTGTCTCTCTTAATTTCTCTGTATCTCTCTTTTGTCCCTCCTCCCAGTAAACTTTCAGACTCATGGCCAACTGGCCCTCCACCACAGGAGAAGGTCCTCACAGAGGTGTTCGGCAAATTCTAGATGTTCCGGCTGTCACTGCTTTGTGCAGGTTGCTCTCTGGTTTAGTGGCTAGCGGCTACTAATTCTAACGTATTGGACTTCATCTTCCAGCCAGCAGCACCCCTGCCCTAGTAGTAAGAGAAGAATCTTGAAGTGATTACAGTCCTGTCACCTGACTCCTGCCAGTCATGGTCCCAAACATCATACAATAGAGCCCTTCTACCATCTTAGTCACCAGGATCCAGGAGCAAGTCACTCGGTGGTAGTTTTACATCACTTGTTAGACAGCCAGACAACTCTGCTGTGGTTTCAGTGTCCTCTCAAAACTTAGGCTGAAAGCTTATTGCAGTACTGTTGTAACGTAGAAGCTTTCAGAGGAAGGTAGGTCACAAGGGCTCTGTTCTCATGAATGGGTATCTTTACTGTGCTGCTGGATTCCTGATAAAAACAGTGGGTCCAGTCCAATTTCTCCTTAAATTTTGTTTTTTGTATTTGTAAGGGAAGGGTCTACAGGGTGTTCAGGGTCTCACTACTAGATTGGACTCATAATGATCTGCCTGTTTATAACCTCCCAAGAGCTGGGATTATAGGCGAGTGCCACCACGGCCAGCCTTAATTTCTTGTTCTTGTGAGAACTTAGCCTTCTGCCATGTTATGATGGCAAGGAAGCCCTCACCAGATGTGGCCCATCTGTGCTGCCTTTCCCAAACTCTAGAACCATTAAGTTCTATTGTTCTAGTGCATTAAGTTCTATTGTTTATACTCCTTCAATCTGTGCCATCCTTTTATACCAGCAGAAAAGACTAAGACAAATCTTATATCACACTTTTTTTTTTTCTGGGACTTACTACTTGTAATCCCTGCCAGTGAATGACAAAGTAAACATAATTATCCAAGTCAGAAACCAGAGACCCTTTAAGACTCCTTCATAGGTAACCAATTACCAAATCTTTCCAATCCTTAATACGTGCATTGCAGTGGTTAATCTTGTTTGTTACCTCTCCTAAATTGAGCCCCCTAGACACTTGGTAACTCATGCTTCCGGCTATCTCTGTGAGGATGTTTCCAGAGACAATTCGATACAGTTAGCAAACTGAGTAGAGCGGCCCAACTTGAACATGGGTAGTACTGTCCAGTAGGCTGAGACCTCAGGTAGAACAAAAAATGAAAGAAGAGGGGAGCTCATTCATAGTTATATGTGCTTCAGTTGTGAGTTTCTTGTTACTGCCGTCAAATGTGGGCATCAGACTCTGGATTCTTCATCCTTTGAGTACAGACTTCTACCAGCAACTGTTCCAGGGCAACAGGCCTCAGCCGCAACCTGGGGTTCAATTCTTGGTCCCTCTCTCTCTTGGACTGAGCAGCTACTGGTTCCTCAGCTGTCTGGGCTTCAGATGGCCATCGTGAGGTCACTCAGCCTCTGCTCATGTAAACTAATGTGATAAATCCCCTCTTTGAATTATACATGCAGACACACACCCACCAAAGTCATCCTGGAAACAGCTACCCAAATATCCAGATTCAGCGCACAGCTGCCTATGTAACCATTCCTTTTTTAAGCCCCTCATTTTCTTAATATTACTTATTAAAAATGTCCAAAAAAAACTTGATTGCATGCTGTCCTTCTCACATATCTCCCACACTGATTTTTTTTTTTTAAATGTATTTAGTGCAGCGCACCCCAGGGGTGGAGCTGGCCCTGCACACCAGGGATCGAACCCTGGTCCCTGCTTAGGCAGGCGCTTTAGTCCACTAAGCTATCTGGCCGGCCCTTCCCATGCTGATTCTTCTGCCCTTCCTTGGCTCCTGTCAGTGGCTTACAGTTCCCTGCCACACTATTTATTCTATTATGTCTGCCTAAAATACTTCTCCCTCATTCTTTTTCTTTCAGCCTTCTACCTATCATTAAGATTCAAGACCTGCATTTTTTCCACCAGGAAGCCTTCCCAAGGTTTCCCCAGGATGTTAGGAGGTCCTTTAATTGCACATATCCTGTGCTCACTGTGTTCACTACTCTCGCCATAGCGTTGTGAGACATTTTCCTGTGCCTAAAACGAAGAACATCCATCTCACTGTCTTGCCCGAGCTCATTATGAACTCGCTATTCTCCTGCCTCAGCCTCCCAAGTAACGGGAACAACAATTACTTGGCACAGTGCTAAGTCAGACTTTTAAGTTCTTATACTTTGCATGAAGGATTTTTGCTCACCTCCCTTTCTAATAATGCACATTTAATTCAAAGCCAGCTTGTTCATTGCCTCTCCTTCCTGCATTAAATATTGCTTAGTTCTATGTTGTACATGACACTCCATTTTATTCTAGTAATCATCCACACGTACGCATATTTTGAATTCTGCTTGGTTGCAGCGAAGCGCATCCGGCAGTCCCTCCCCCATCGTAGCTGTCACGTGAGTGCCAGCCTCGCTTTACCACACTGACAGTTCTGAAGAACTAAACTTGCTCTTCTTAATCTGCTGCAGGCAGAGCAACGTTAGCCTCCTCTTATGTCTTCCATCCTCTTCCCAAGCTACATTGTGACTGCCCAGATTGAAAGGTGGACTTTAAAAAAAAAAAAAAAAAAAAAACCTGATGGGATAAAGGTAGTTGATCTCATTGTCAGGCAGCTCAAACAAGCCTTCGCAGCGCTCAGGCTACATTATTTCTGTGCTCTAAATTTTGGATGGAGCACTGCAAATACAGCCTTGCAGGGCAGGTGATCGATGGCTTTACCCGGTTCTCTCAAAAATCTGTACCATGACCTTGCTTTGTGAAATGTAGATTTGAAAATTTATGATTTTTTTTTTTTTAAAGTTTAGAAGTCTCAAGTTGCTTTTTCACTCTGGGATAAGAATGCCTTCCTTCTTTCAGATACACTCTAATGCTTCCATGGTGTCCCTACCATTTCTTGAACATGTCTGAGGGTCATTTTTCTGCAGCTGTCTTTCTGTCCTACGGTCTGAGCCTTTGACAGGTGTCCTATATTTTATTTACCTTTATATTTTCAGCATGTGTGCAAGGCCTGTCTGTCTCACAGTAATATCTCCTTAAATGTTTTTTTTCTGTCTGTCTGTCTGTCTTTGTTGAGACAGGGTTTCATTGTTGCCCAGGTTGACTTTGAACTCCTGGGCTCAAATGATCCTCCTGCCTCAACCTCCTGCTTAGCTGAGATTACAGATATAGTCTACTGCATCTAGCTGTGTTTTACTTGATAAAGGAATGAATGAAACTGCAGAGAACACAGTAGAACCTGCTACAGTGCGCTATGCCACAGAGTCCCCAGCCTTGATTTGTTTTTGTGATGAGGGTAAGTTCTCAAGTTATGAGTATTTATCTGCTTTTTTTCCCCCCCACTCACCATCAACCATTTTTTTGTTTCCCCTTTTTATTGGCACATTTTAGATATACATAATGATACCATTCATCATAGGGAATTTGTATCTGTACAGGATATAGCGTGCTGTTGGTCCCATTCCCCTCCTCTCCCATCAGCTCTTCTCCCCTCCCTGCATATTTACACAAGCTTTGTTTCCTTCAATTCTCCTTTCTTTGTTCCTGTCTCTTCCAACTGTAAGTCCTTCCCAGCGTCCCCTACTTTAACAGAACCGTGAACATGTGGTAGAGCTTTTGATGCATTTTCTAATTTCAGTTCAGCCTGGTGAGTTTTAAATTTTCCTTACAGCTTGAAAGCCATGGGTTTTTCTTCTTGAACTATAATGGCTGTTGTTAACCTTACTGATGGCCAATCTAGTCCTTCAGGGGTTGAACAAATGGAAGGAAACTTCCGAAACTTAATTCCCTGGAGTGCTACTGTGCCTTCGGAAGAGCCAAGTCGTATATCCCTTATTACTCCTGCTTTCAAGCCGCGTTCATCTGGCCTGAGACACTTGACCTTTAGACACATTTCATCTTCTTTTTATAGGAAAAGCCATCCACTGTGTCCCTGAGAGAAGAAACTAGTATGTGAGAGTCTTTTTCTAGCCATTGTTCCATTTAGTTTGCTTTTTTCAAAAGTCAACAGAGAGAGGCTTGGGCTTTACTGCTGGCAACAGTAAAATTAAAAATGACTTTCACTTCCAGCTATCATTTGAAAAACACAGGAACCCCTGAGGCTCCAAGAAGAAAGATTTCTCTGGGCCCAAGACCAGGACACATTTAGTCTCCAAATCCTAAAGCCACATCCATATAGGAAGAGTGATTGAAAATTTCCCTTTATAATCAAACCCATTTGTGTCTGTGGTTACAATCTCTAGCCTTTTTATGGAGAGTATCAGATGCCATATGTCCTGTGTGACGTCAAGTGTGGCAAATGTTTGAAAAGGCTACTCAGAACGGTCTCTTGATATTCCCAAGTGAATTCATTGAATGAGAATAGTACATCCTTACCTCAAGGATTTTGGTAGAAAAGGGATGTGTATTTTCTCCTTAATATGTTATTCTTACTTTGTGGCTTAGTGGCAACCTATCCAGAAGCCAAGAGAAATTTTCTGCCTTTTTGTGTACTTCTCCCAGTGGGCGGTGCCTCCTCAATACGTGTGGAAGGGTGAGTAGGCCATCCCTATGTGACAAAGGCAAAATAACACTGAATAAAATGAGCTTCCGAGGAAGTATTTTATAAGAAGTGGGGGAGCAGAATTGAGCAAATTACAGCCCATAGGCCAAATCCTGCTGCTGCCTCTTTACTGCTTGCTTACCAGCTAAAAATAGTTTTTGCATTTTTAAAAAGTTACATTGAAAATGGTTATCTAAGCACCTAACCATTTTCAGTGGTTATATAAACACCTATACTTGGTTTTTATCTTTTGGCCTGCAAAGCTTACAGTATTCACTGTACAGACATTTAGAGGGAACATTTTCTTTTCTTTTTTTTTTCTTTTTTTTGTTGGGGGGGAACCAGGGATCGAACTCAAGTCTTCATGCTTGCTAAGGAAGTGCTTACTCCACTGAGCCATCACCCTGGCCCCCTAGAGGAAACATTTTCTGATGCCCATTGTAGAGCAGAGTTCTGAGGAGATCAACAGAAACAGGACCAAGGCAAAACTTTATCTCCCCTCTCCCCAGGTGTGACTAAGGAACAATGATGCCTCTTCTTCACAGAATGTTCATAGCCAAATCCCCAGAGTCTGTGAGTATTTTATATTATACAGCGAAGGAGTGTTTGTACATGCAGTTGCCCTAAGGATTTCAAGATAGGGAGATGATCAGCTTGTCTGGGTAGTCCTGGAATGTAGGTGGAGGATGCTCAGGGTCAGAGAAGGGACTGTGGCAACAGAAGCAGAGGTTGGAGTGGTGCAGCCATGAGTGATGGCTCACAGGCAACTTTTGGAAACAGGAATAGGCAAAGCAACAACTGCAAAAGATTCTTCTAGTGTTGCAAGAAGTAATGCAGCCAGTGAACATCTTTGTTTTAATCTCACAGGACTCAATTCAGATCCTCTAAGAAAATAACTTTAAGATCCTAAATTTATAGTGATTTGTTATAGAAGTGTTGGGAACCCTGGGGAAGGTTAAAAAATCATCTGAACCCATTTTAAAGGGTAAAAAATGCAAGCTCTGTGTGACTGTTAGCAACAAGCAGGTTTTTGTTTTGTTTTGTTTTTTAGCAGCTTTGTGGTGTAGAGCTGACGTCTGGGTTTGACACCAGCCTCCGTTCAGACCACACAGCCAGTGCAGATTACCATCCCTGCCCAATTCCCCTACTAGCTCATAAAACCAAACTAGCAACAATACCCAATCAATCCCAAGGTGATAAAGATGAGACCCCTACCTGTTCCCCATCCTATGGCATATGATATCCAGTCAGGGGAAAGAGGGAATATGGGGACAATGAGAGGGGAGATGGGCAGAGACCTAGGGCAGCTAATGTGGCATGGCCGATGTGGTGGACTGCTATAGAAATGACCAGCTGGTTACTAGAAATTGCACTTTGTGAAACCCTTACAGTATTCTGAAACACTTGCTTTTCTACACTGCAAGCTTCCTAAGGCTACATAAACCTTAGTCCACCCTAGCAACAAGGTCAATCCAAAACAAAAGCTGAGACCTGGAGGGCTGGTGGCCAGATATCTCAGAGGACTAAAGCACCTGCTTAAGCAGGCAGGCACAGGGACCAGGGTTCGATCACCTGATGTGCTGTGCTGCCCCCCACCCCCCGCCTGGGGACATGCTGACACATGATTGAGACTGGCATGGTGGTACACACCTGTAATCCCAGTGCTTGGGAGGCTGAAAACAGGAGGATCACTCTGAGTCTGATCTGTGCAGTAAGACCCTGTAGACCCTGTACTAAATACATTAAGAAAAAAAAAAAAAAAAAAAAAAAAAAAAAAAAAAAAAAAAAAAAAAAAAAAAAAAAAAAAAAAAAAAAAAAAAAGCTAAGGCCTGGATTGGCTAAAAACGTCTATGAAGCCAGGTGACTCAAGGACACCCTTCAGAGAAGCTCACTTGGTTCCAGCTCATCCTGCTGAGCAAACTGGCTGCTCTGCAGCTTTGTCCCAGCCTTTGCAATAAGGAAACCTCTGCTTCACACTACTCTTGCTGAGTTCTGCATAGAGCAATCTTCAGCCTGGTTGCATTCATGCATTCCTACCCTGAGTGAGAGCAAAGAGAGAGATGGGGATCGCGCCACAGTAGACCCCTGGGGCCCCAGCCCCCCACTGCAGTGCTGCAGCGGTGCTAGGAAATGAATACTTTTATGAGCTCTGTGTTCTTACATGGAAGAAGAATCACAGGCTCCCCACTGTCTCCAAAAATATAGTGAGTTTTTCACATAGGCAAGCTAGGTAATAGAGAGGTAAGTTCATGGTGTGGAACACAGTGAATCCCACAGAGTGATGGTTCCAGAAAGCACACCTGTGGAAGGCCTCACATAGAAGATCAGAGGCACAGAGGAAAACTGTAGTGTAGGGAGTGGCCAACGCCAGGGGAGGTGGCCTGGGAGGTGAGCATCACATCACTGGTGCCAGCTTGCCTTCACCCAAGCGTACGGCTGAGGCCTAGTGGTGTCCCCACTGGCAGAAGGACAAGAAAGAAACAGCCCTTCAATGTTTAAGTGTATTTCTCTGTGAGCCACATAAACTGCAGGACTCCCTGTTCAAAATATTTTTCTCCATCTTCCTCTTAAATTCGGATGGATTCTCTTCCTTCCAACCAAGAATCTGTCACTTTTGTAATTTGCACATAGTGGTATCTTGGCAACCAGTTATCTGTGGTAGATACAGCATTTCTTACTTAAAATCATGTCCCTTTCCAGATATTGTCTACTAAATAGACCAACATTTCTTAAGACAGCATTGCTCCAATTATGTTCTCCAGGTCACCAGCTATCAGCCCTTGGAAGTGAAGAGTCTGGGAGGTGCCTTTAAAAAGCATGTTGCATTCAGAATAGAGAAGAAAACTGAAGTTTGAAATGAGTTCTTAATTTGCATGATCAGTCTTTTTTTTTTTTAATTTTTTTTAAAGTTTATTTATTTATTGTGTGTGTGTGTGTGTGTGTGTGTGTGTGTGTGTGTGTGGCCAGCTCAGCCCACCAGGGGGCGCGGCTGGCTGGCATGTA
>NW_004524634.1:6904625-6908591 GCF_000260255.1 Octodon degus | reverse complement strand
TGTGTGTGTGTGTGGCCAGCTCAGCCCACCAGGGGGCGCGGCTGGCTGGCATGTAGTGCTGGGGGATCGAACCGCAGTCCCTGTACTTTGCCAAGCTTGTTCCAAGTAGGTGCTTTAGACCACTGAGCCATCTCGCCAGCCCCTGCATGATCAGTCTTGAGTGAGATTGTAACATGTAGAATTCCATAAGGCTTTCTTAGACATTTCATTCTGTAATGAGAACTTTTGAATTATTAATACATGGTGTTGATAGAAAAGTGTGAAAATCCAAATCCACTTTCAGAAATTCTTTCCAAATCTTTGAATAGGTTTTGAACCTTGTGATCTAACTTATATGTGGGTGCGGTGAGCCACATGCCCCTTTTCCTAGCCTCCATAACCAGGTCCTTTAGCTGATGGCTTCATAAGCCTGACTTCTTTAGGGACCAGGCAAACATGAGTGTTGCCAAAGATATCCTTGATGTGCAAGATGTCCAACTCTCTTTTGCCTAATTCAATTGTGAGTGTTTGTGAGATTACTGGTTTTCTCTGGCTAAGTATGAAACAGAACTTTGAAATTCAACTTAGCCTATTTATTGTTTCCCAAAACCTTTTGTGGCTAACCTCATAAATTAAAGAATCTTTTTGCTACTGGGAATTAAACTAAAGACTTCATGTGTTAGGCAAGTACTCTACCATTGAGCTATATCCTTAGCTCTTTTTAAATTTTATATTTGAGACAAAGTTTTGCTGGGTTATCCAGGGTAGGCTTCAACTTTTGATCATCCTGCCTCAGTTTCCTGAGTAGATTGGATTACAGGACTGTGCCATGACATCTGGAAACAGAATCTTTTAAGACAGAAATGTATTCTCCCAGATTAGTAAATAGCACTCATCTGATACAGACTTTCAATTCATTTGAAAACAGTTTAAATAACTGTACAACAATTCCTTTATGAAATATATACAAGAGGTCCTTGGAGTTGAGTTCAAATAATGGCAAGGATGCTGGCAGAGAACTAAGCAGTGAGCCATCCATCTAGGAAGCAGCTAAAGCTTCAGAGGTAGAGTGATTCCAGAGCAGATAGCCTGTTGGCTAGCGCCATAGGTACATTTGGAGGAGTGGTAGGGAGTCAATCTAGAAAAGTGGGTTGGAGCTAGTTCCTAGAGGCTTAAACATTGAGACATGGCTAATAAGAGTGGCTGCTTGTCCTTAGCCATAGAGAACATGGAAGTTTAATGAACCAGCGTCCACTGAGAACTGCTTCAAAATAAGTTCAACTGTATTGGGAAGAATGGAGTCTGGTGGAAAGGGATTTAGGTAGAAGACCTTTGTAACCTTAATACTTATTAAATGTTGATAATGAACAAAGAACAGGAGGCTACCAGCAAAGACAACTATGAAGATCGAAGCCTGAATTATTTACATTTGTAATATCATTAAAATTAGAGTACTAAAATCAGTATCATCAGTGGGGTTAGTTTTTAGAAGGTGGGTTTTAGTTGATATCTATTGGTTTTACCTATTTAGCCTACTTTTCCCCTTTACACAGTTTTTCTGCAGAGGGCAAAGTTCCCCATTCTCAGTTTGGATAAATGAAATTTATCCATAGCTTCTGAGGACTTAGAGTTCAGTGATAAGTATTTAAGTAGTTTTTCACCTTTCAGTCACATGATAGGCTACAAGGTGATTACTGTTCCAAGTTAGCACAATTAAATTCAGTTGTGGGAATTTGATGGAACTATTGGAAAAGGCAAGTTCTCGCTTTCTTCTAGGCTTACTAAGCCAGTGAAGACAAGCTTGGTGCTCATGTATGCTATAATATGGACATACTGACATAGAAAGTCAACACACACTTATAAGTACACATACATGGATGTGAAAGAGACACAGGGGTAGAGGCAGAGGCGGAGGCAGAGAGAGAGAGAGAGAGAGAGAGAGAGAGAGAGAGAGAGAGGAGGGAGGAGGGAGGAGGGAGGAGGGAGGGATGGGGAGGAACAGGGTAAAGGGGGATGGAGAGGGACAGTGAGAGGGAGAGGGAAGGGGAGAGAGACAGAGACAAAGGCAGAGACAGATTTTTAAGTTCAAGGTCTTAAGAAGTTGAGGCAATAGGATTGTGAGTTTTAGGCCAGCCTAGGGGAGGTAGTAAGAACCTGTCTCAATATGAACTAAAACTGAAAAAAGAGAAAAGAATGAAGTTTTTATTTATGAAATTGGATTTTACCCAAGAAAACCTGAAATCTGAGTGTGCATACATGGCATACCAACACCGACCATTTCAAGCTCACAGTTAGGACTGACCAGCCTAGATAGCTGCCAAGATCTATTACTGCAAGTGACTCATAAACCACTCAAGAGATGCTATGAACTCACACAAAATAAGCATTATGAAGAGAAACACCATGTATTTGTGACAAGAGAAGACAACTGACCCTACATCAGTAGACTCTTCAATAATGGATAAAAGCTGTTCCTACATTCATTCTCTGTTTCACATTATCCACTTTGCTGCAGAAAAGATAGACACTTTCAGAACAAAATGGGTTTGTTATGCATGTTAACAATATCCAAATGTCAGTAAGGTCCTTGAGTTCTGAACGGGGGATTGTTAACATCTCTGTTGAAAGAATCAATGTTTGTTGTTGGTGAAGGAAGAGAGAAGGCTCTCTCATTTTATTTACGTCTCTGCTCAAATAATACCTCTCACAGGGGCCATTCCTCATTATTTTATCTAAAATTATCTTCTTTTTTAAGTAACATACAGCATGATCCAACATTATACCTTGTAGAGAAGTCTTACTGTCCATCTCTTTTGCACTATAAACTCTACAAGAAGCTTACTTTGGTATTCCAAGCTCCAAAACAGGACCTGTTCAGCAACCATTTGTTATCAGAGTCAAAATGGGCTAAACTAAAGTTCAGCTTTGAGATTGGAGAACTCTGAGATATTACAGCATACAGCCACATTCAGGCCTCTTGAATATTGTTTCTTTCTTTTAGTAAAAGGAGGATGGAAGCCTTTTATTTTGTGCAGAAGTACTGATAGCCACTGAAAATTAAGCTTTAGGAGCAGATGAACAAGCAAGCCTGACTCTCCTTTCCCTCTCCCAGAGACTGTGTTTGGAACAAACATGATGGGACCACCCACAGAGTGGGAGATTCCGGACAGCATATGTGTGTGTTCCACGCCGGCTCTTCTACCTTAATGCAAGATCTGTTTAAAAGAAATACCACAGTCCTGAGAAAAAGAGTTAGAGCAATGAATCACAACATTTAGTGACACTAATTTAAGGTTCAAAGGGTTTGGAAGGCCTAACTGTCAAATGCAGGATGAGCAATGTTGCGCTTAGAAGCCTTTGTTATGAATGAGCATGCCTGCATTTACCAAGCACTGGGACAGAAATACACAAAGGGAGACCTTGAGTGAGTTTATTTCATTACTCAAAGGGATTGGGGGCAGGATGTAGGAATCTCTGAGCTGAGAGTCACTTACTTCCCCACTTAACTCCACGCTTGATTTTTCTGGAAGGATCTGTTTTGGAAAAGAGAGATGACACCAAATCCACTAAGTTGACATGTGCTTTATGGTGACCAGGATCTGAGAGAGAGGGGAGGCTTCTGTGCTAGAGAAGAGAAATGAGCATTAATCGTTAAGGGTCAGGGAAGGAGTGGGAGCCTCTGGCCAAGCCAGAGGCGGAAAGCAGGGAGAACTGAAGGGGGACATGAGGCCCCACAGGTATGTGGGTGTCTGTAGTGAACAGCCACAAAAAAAATTGTCATGGAGATTGGAAACAGCCGATGGGAGGAGCTGATTCCATAACAATGTGACTGCACTGGGAGAGAATTAAAGGCTTAGTGGGTAGGAGTAAATGGACACATGTGTTTTATGTCATCATAATTTATATCTGCATAAAGCAGCCCCCAAAGTTATGGCAGGTCTCAAGATAGAAACAATTGCACTGCAGCTGTTAAAATAGAAATATATA
>NW_004524634.1:6900372-6904525 GCF_000260255.1 Octodon degus | reverse complement strand
TATATTAAACAAAAAGAAACAGGAAACAAAGTGACTCAGTTCCTGGGGAGATCTCATTATTTTAACTGGACGTTGACTTTAGCTCTGAAATTTCTAGTAGCCCCAGGGTGGGGGATGGGGAGAGGAGAATGTTGATATTGTGCAACCCTAGGGGAAAAAAAAAAAGCACTGGGCTGAAATGAAACCTTTACTTCTGAGGAGAACTGAATCGGGTGAGGAGGAGGAGACAGAGAACCTTGCTGAAGAAGAACAGTAAGGGTCAACAAAGGGAGGAGCAGAGCAGGAAGGTGCCAAGGCCACGGGGCTCTGCTGCTGGACTCGGCTCCTAACGCACTCGTTCTGGCCATACGAGTCTCAGCTCCTGTCTGTCCATCTGTCTGTCTGTCTTTTTTTCCACTGGTCTGCCTGCTGGTTGCACCATGGCCCGTAAGCCTCCCATTTCTGCCTCGCTGTAGATAAGCGCAGCCTTTTTTTTTTTTCCTTTTCTGGATTTTACTGTATGTTATATTGGCTGAAGCCGCAAGTCCGGGGAAAGGTGTTATCTCCTGCTGAGAAGGAAACACAGATCATCCCAGACTGCCGGGCCTCATCTCCCTGTTCCGTGGGCGGTGTCCTCCTGGTCCAGGCGCACCTCAGCTTGCGTGGCCCCCAGTGGGGAGCTCAGCCTACTTCCCACCTTTCCTGTCCTGTAGGAGACCTTGTGGGTTCCCATGTACCCGAGCGGGAAAGACGGGGTGCCACGCTTCGCCCTCTTCAGTGGCTTCCTGAGCCCAATCCACAAACCCTGTTATTATTCCTACCACACTTTCTCGTAATATACTTTGCACTTTATTAAAACTGTCAGTGTAGTCTGGCAAACGGTCTGCTGCTCCCCTCCCTGCCCGAGTTACAGGAACCATAAGCCGAAAAGGGCCGCCCGTGCCTGACTGGTTTGTTGGGTCATCCTCTGCCCCTGGCCGGCTGGCTGCCACAGAATAAGTCTTCAAACATCATTTCATTTTTTAATCAATATTTATTCAATCAACACCAGGTGTGGTAAGAATTTTGAGTGCACCAGTGAGTTATGGAGACAAATCACCTCGTTCTGGCAGAGCCCACTTTCTCAAGGGTTTTGGTAAGTGAGCGACTAAAGGTCAGGGAGAAGAAACAGGCAGCAATCAATTAGGAAGCAATGAGAGGTGACAAGACAGGGCCCTCCAGTCTTTCATTTCAAACTGGAATGTGACTGAGAGCATTTCAAGGAGTTTGCAAATCATGAGGCACCAGGCAAGGCTTCCTTCTTGTGGGTGGTCCTCAGACCACACTTGGAGAAACAGCCCTCAACACACACACAAGTGCTTGGCTTCTGCTGGGGGAGGCTTGGGAGGAGGCTATTGATGAATAGGATCAGGTTTCACATTCAGGTCAAAAAAATTGACCTAGGGAGCACTGGGCTGTAAAATAGTTAGAAAATAAATAAATAAATAAATACAACAAAAACAGGTAAGGCCATCTTCTATCACAAGTGGAAAGGCTCTGGCTGCCTTTGCCCTAAACCACCAGAACTCAGGCACTGAGGAATTAGCCAGCACCTGGACCACACTGTCAGTACAGCTGCCGTAAACACCTGTATGTAGACAAGCTTCCCAGCATTCCAGGAAGTGAGCTTGTGACATTCTTTATGGAGAGCCCCTGGTCCATACCAGTTTCTGATGAAAACCTTCTGCCTCCTACCTTTGCAATATGGCAGCAGGGAGAGAACTCGTCTCTTCCTGCTCCTCATGTTCTCTGAAACTTAAGGCATGTAGCTGAGTGGCTTGAAGGCACCAAATTTCCTTCGCTCTTTCTACCGCAAACAACTTCCCCAACTCACCCTCTGTCTCCACTTGATTTATCCACCTTGGATATTAGGGAGAGACCACTCCCCTTGGCCCTATCCAGCTCCTCCCTCAGCAATGGAACACTGAGTATGAGCTTCCCTGAGGTTGGCTTACATAAGCTATACTTGCGTCCCAGGCCCACAGGGACCTGCAGCATGATTATTCCCACTCCCACCCAATGGGTCTAAGGTCTGTAACACAAGCACCCCGGTTGTCCATCTGCCCCTGTCCTCTCAACCCCATATATCCCTTGCCTTTCTTCTCCCCTTCCAAAGTGCTGTTGTTTGAACTCCAAAGAGTTTAGGTGTCACCCCCAGTGACAGTGGTAGGCCTGTAGTCCCAGCTTTTCCGAGGCTGAAAACAGGAGGATCACTCAGAGTCCAATGTATGCAGTGAGACCCTATAAGCCCTGTACTAAATACATTAGAAAAAAAAAAAAAAAGAATCCCATTTTGTTGAGAAGGGCCATCTGGCTATATGCTGGTCTAGAGAAAACCAACTTTCTCTTTGTTCCAAAATATGGGTCACTGAGTAAGGCCAAAAATTACCCAAGTATGCAGGCGGGTCCTTCGAAAATTCCTTGTTCTCCAGTGCTGCATCAGAATCTTTTAAACCAGTACTGGTTGGGTCTCCTTCTATGAACCTCGCTTACCCTTTCTCCTTCCTTTGGCTTTGCTATAGCTAGAACATCTAAACGAAAACCAAAACTGACTCACAAGTTGAGGAAGGCAAAGTACCAATACTGCAGAGAGCCCTGATCTCTTCATAAAAAGCTATAAGGAGAAATAAGAATAAGAAAGATTAATATGAGAGTGCTATTTTAAAGATACCTCTTTACTACTTCTCCTTTTACATCATCTCAAAAATTTTGCTGTTGCTGTCCCTCTGGTCACAGGCAGAGTAGGATCCACTGCATTTTTCCCATCTTCTTAGGTTAGGTTTATTCTTCTAACATCATGTATACATCCTGTCACTAGACTAAAGTCAATGGCATTAGGGGATTCCAGGTAAGTGTTCTCTCTTCTGCCCACAGCAGCTCTGAACTGCATTAGAGAAACCCATTTGAAAAATCTCCATGGTGGGATCAGGACCCAGAATTTTCAGGTATAGTAACACAGGGACAAGGAGCCAGCTGGCAACTGTCCTGAAGGGAACCTTGCCCACTGAGGGTGACCCTGACTGTTCAAGACATCCCTAGCTTTAATGCTGAGGCCCCTACACCCTAGTCATATTGAATGGTTAGTCATTTTTCACTCGGGATCTCTATGAAGACATTAAACATTCATGTCCGGAGGCTCCCTGCAGACATTGTATGTCCACTGTCGTGGTAGGGACTGGACACTAGTGTCATTTGAAAGTTCTCCCAGGTAGTTCTGATTTTCAGCAAAGGTTTAAATGTACCTGGCATGAGATAATCACCTTGAATCAGGCCCATGACAAAAGAATGCTATTAGGATATAGCAAGAGATATGTTTCTGCTAGTTTTTAGCCTCACCCCACTTTCACAGAGCCCTTTGGAAATGAAGCCATGCATGATTTAATACTCTTCCAGCCTTCAAAAGATAACATAGAGGCAAATAAGGAAACACACAGAGATCTAAATAGATCGACTATCTGAAATCATTGCAGAGATATACTAACATTGTGCTTCGGCAGTTCCCCACAAAAGCAGATATGAACAATATCTTGCAGCCACAGTCTTTACCTAGTATTGCCTTATTCCTTAAGTATCTAATGCCAGTGGCTTAATTCAAACTGAAAAGGCATCTGCCAGGCTCAGCTGTGCCCAGTGATGTGCGTGCTTTATCGCTGGCAGCAGCACTTCCAGCCTGGGGTTCACGTTTCCCTTGTGTTCAGGATGCTCACAGTACACAGCGCAGTAAACCCAGCAGCCCTTGGCTGAACCGAGGATGGTTTTGCAGCAGAAAAATTAAGCTAAATACAAAAGGACAAAATCAAACCAAACAAAAATACTTAAGGAGCAGAAGGTGCAAAAAATTTCTTTGTTATTTCTCAGTAACTTTTTACTTATTTTGGAGGGTAATTTTCTCTACTTTTCAGCTTGTCCTCTTAGGAACCAGCATGAGAGTTCAGGAAAAGACATAACTTTGATATGTCTCATTCAGAAATTAAGAACCTTCTGGTAACCCTGTAGCCAGTATCGAGAGCTACAAATCACATAGTTTGGGCAGGTCACTAATCCTTTCTTTCTTTCTTTCTTTCTTTCTTTCTTTCTTTCTTTCTTTCTTTCTTTCTTTCTCTCTCTCTCTCTCTCTCTCTCTCTCTCTCTCTCT
>NW_004524634.1:6886927-6900272 GCF_000260255.1 Octodon degus | reverse complement strand
GGGATTGAACTCAGGCCCTTGCCCTTGCCAGGGAAGCGCTTATTCCTCTGAGCCATCTCCCTGGCCCAATCCATTGTTTCTTGACATGGTATTGTCCTCTCTGTGTTTATGGTCACTTCATTGTCAGGCTGCTGGGAAGACCCTTGGTAAGGATGGTTCAGATCCTGGGTCCAGCCTTCTCTTATACTCAGTAGCAGACATCAGTCTACTTTGATCCAGCCTTAAGGAGGAACTGGCCGCCAGCTGTAGATGAGGCTATAAATTCACTAAATTGGGGTAAGTTGAGTCAGGTATCTGAGGATTTAAAATTAATAGATGAGACATTTGTGTTCAGCCATAAGTTACTATTTAAAATAGCACAACTCTTAGAGGTCTGTCTTTATTTCAAGATTAACTCAATCCAGGCACCAGAATATCTTGGAGAATGAAACATGGATTGTGTGTCTACAACTGTACCGATTTCTAATCAATAATCTGATACTGATACCTAAGAATTCCTATTTTCCAAAGCTCCTTAACTGATTTTGGTCCATGCGATCTTTAAGCTTCACCTGAGGCCTTTCTCCTCAGCCATCTCTCTCTTTGGGGAGATTAAAAGACCACATGCCTGTGTTATGACCTGATGCAACTCAAAAGAAAAGAGGACAGCCCAGAGACCTTAGGTTTTCAGATAAAATACCTACTGAAGACTAGCTATTGCTACTGCTCTTCTGAGTTTCTTTCATGTCCATGTCTTCATTTGTGTAATTAGCCTTCTAACCTTATGAGGTGAACCACAGGATCTACTCCCCAAAGCCCACTTCATCAGGCACAAGAGCCAAAGGCTCTTTGTTGCTAGGGAACCATATCATTAATCTTCCAAACTGGAGCATCTTTGAAAGTCAAAGGGTGTACAATGTATTAGTGATCACACCAGGCAATAGGGATAAATTGGGAATCTCTGTAGGCAAAACATGATATACAAGGGGTGATCAAAGATTACCAACCAGAATGTTCAAGGGGTGACCCAAAAGTAGAGACCCTACTTACAATTAAAAATTAATGAAGTCAAATACATGTTGACACTAATCTTCATCAACACACTCCTTATCACATTGAACGTGTTTATCCCATTGCTCTTGCCATTTTCTGAGACAGTTCTGGAAGTTCTCTTTTCTAAGACGTTTAGGTTATAAGCATCTATAAAAGACTGTAGACGCTTATAGATTCTCTGCCACTGGCTGGATCATTAGACTGCTGGCTCTTCCCCAAAGTCAAATGCTTTGTATGGATTCAGGACACTGGCACAGTCATGGTAGTGCAACTGAAGACAGGAAATACTTCTAGAACTGCTTCAGAAAGTGTCAAGAGCTACAGGATAAGTGTATTTAAAGGGAAGGAGAGTATTTCAAGGGGAATTAATGACAATGTGTCGTTTCCCATAACACATTGTTTGAATTTAAATATTCACCATATATTTGATCACACTATGGATGTTGACACTGTTATTCCTTTCTAAGCATTACAGAGGCCTCCTGTTCTTTGAATCTATTAAATAGTGTCTTTACTTACTTTCTCATCCCTAGGACAAAGCACCTGACACCCACAACTTGAAGTTGTGGAGAGGTTTATTTTGTCTCGTGGATTTTTAGCGGATTCAAGTCATGGTCACTTGACTTCAAGGTAGTGACAGCAGAGTGTAGGGATCTGACAGAGGGAAGGAGCTTGCATCACGGCGCCCAGGGAGCAAAGCAAGGGGAGGAGCAGGCAAGAGAGACACCCATGTCACTCCTCCAGCACCTGCCTCTTTCCGTGCCTAGCAGCATATTCAGCTATGGATTCATCAGTATATTGATCTGCTGATAAATACAGTGCCCTCATGATCCCACCACCCCGAAAACCTCCACCCCTGAGCACATGTGAATTTTGGGGAACATTCTAGATCCAAATGATAATAAATGTTGGCAACATCTACCTGAAATTTTCTTACCATTTGCTGCAAGAGCTTCGATTATTTAAGTTTTGTAATCTGATAAACCCTATTTTTCTTTTAAATCCTCTTCACTATAACATATTTCATTCACACTGGGAAATGTACAAAATTATATTACAAGTAATATGGGGCCTTATTAGATACCTAACAGATACTGCTGGACTCGTTATATGCTATCTTCATTCCCATAGTTTTTTCTCTTGTAAGAGAATCACCATCCTGAATTATCATTGTAGGATTTATTATTCTCTTGTATATTTTTATACTTCACTACATATACACAAGTCATAACTGTCTCAGTTACTTTTCTCTCATTGGTGCGACCAAATACCCAACACCACAATTAAGGAAGGAAAGGTTTCTTTAGCTCACAGTTAGTAGAGGTTTCGGTCCATACTCAGCTGGCTCCAAGGCACAGTGGCACATGGCAGAGGGTGGCAGTGCATTGTGGTGGAAAGCAGCAAAGAGCAAAGGGACGATCAGCAGCTGCAGTAGCTAGCAAGCCTCTCTCCTGCCCTTACATTGTATTTGTGCTATCTGCCCCATGGTGGGTATAGCACTCACATCCACAATCCCAGTATTGGATCATGAATTAATCACAAACTCTAGAAGCCACCCCAGTGATTGCATGAGGCTTTGGGTGATAACTAGACACAAATTATAACACTGTCTCGTGTGGCAGTGTTCTCTTTGCTTTAAAATCATATAATTATATAGTATATATATTATATAGTATATAATATATATATATTATACTACATTTATTCTGCAACTTATCTTTTCTCACTAATTTGTTGTTAGAGATTTACTCATACTAGTATTTACTTTTTTTTTTTTTTTTGCGGAACCAGGGATTGAACTCAGGCCTTGCGCTTGCCAAGGAAGCGCTTGTTCTACTGAGCCATCTCCCCAGCTCCCTAGTATTTACTTTAAACAATGCATAAAAGTCCTCTGTAATTGACCACAACGTACTTATCTATTTGTTTGTGATTATCCAATTATTTGTTGTCACATACAATACTACTATGAAAATTCTGTCTTCTTTTAGAGCATATATGAAAATCTCTCTGGGGTTGCGATTGAAATTGTAGATTTGTGCTTCTTCAGCCTTCTGAAATATTGCTAAATTTCTCTCTAAAATGATTATATCAGCACACAGTCTAAACATCTTCAGGGAAAGCCTGGTTTAACCAATTATTTTAATCTTGTCATTATGCTATATGAAATGATACCTTGTTATTTTAAATTGGATTTCCCTGTCTACTAGTGATTTTCACACATTTGCATCTTTTCATACATTTGCTAGCAGTGTAGGGCTCTTCTGCGACTTACACATTCGTATACTTTGCCTTTATTTTTCCTACTGGGTTGTTTTGTAAAAGGTGAAAGATTTATGCCATCTGAAGAGAAACCAGAGTATACTGGGTTGTTTTGTTCTGATTGATTTGACTGATTTATGGTAGTTATTTACAAATTTTGAATACAGCCTTTTGTTGGTTATAGGCTTTGTAAATCCCACGGTCCACGGCCTGAATTGCAATTTCATTCATGCTGTGTCTTCTTGGATAAAGTTGTTTGTGATTTTGGTTAAAGAAGTCAGATTTATACATCTCTCCCCTCATTATAGTCCATGCTTTTTTCTGTCTTGTTGAAGGAATCCTACCCAGTCTAGAACCAAACTATTATCCTATATTTCTTCTAAATGTTTGAAACTTTTGCTTTCATACTTACATTAGAATTGATTTTTATTCATGAATGAGTGAGAGGTCTAATTTCACCTTTTTTGTTAGGGAGAACCAGTTGTTCCATGATCTCAGTCCACTCCCCCACCTCTCTTCAGGGCCATCTGTTTTGCTTAGCTGGTATGTCTTACAATTTTATTTCATTGCATTGTGAAGGCTGTCCATCCTTACACCTTTAGAATAATCTTTACTAACATAACTTTGTAATGAGCTCCGTAATGTGGTGGATAAACATCCTTTCTTCTTCAATGCTACTTCTGCTCTTCTTGGCATTGGTCTCTGCTTTAGGCAGCTCGTTGAGAACAGGTGTAGGAGTGAAGGTGCCTCTGCCTGGTTCCCGCTGGTGTAGAGTTTCCACTTTTTCCTCCAGAGACTTTGGGTTTTGCTTGGGACGCGTGACCACGGTCACCCTGACCACAGTGGGAAGTCAATACCAGCTCATACATAGACACAGAGCTTCATTTTCTAGCTGCTTCTCCTCCTCCTCCTTCCTCTTCTCAGTTTGGGGATTAAACCTGGTACATGCTCTGCCACTGTGTCACACTATCAGCCCTAAAATCATTTTTTTTTTATTCTTTGTTTTCTCCTTTTTTTTTTTCCTGAGTAAAAATATTACAGAAAGCAGCTTTATAATTTTGGTCCTAAGTCTTAGTGGACTAATTTATCCTTTCCCAGAGGGAAGGCCACATTTTAAAGACATCTTGCCCACATACATGGATTGCTTCTAAAAATAATAGATTCTTTTCCTAGCTATATGACCAAATTACAACTCCTGGCCATACAGAATGAATTTTTTAATTTTAATCAGTACCTTGAATAATTCTGCCATATTTCCAAGCTTAGCAACCACAGTTCTGCGTGGATTAGCTTACCATCAGTTTCACTGTAGTAGCTTGAAAGTAGATTTTGCTTAATTTCGTTGTGGTAGAGTGAAAGTTGATTTTCTGGGCCTGGGTAGTGCTAGTCCCTCCCCTCAGTCTCATCACCCCATTCTTCCTGTTTTCCCAGGAGGATGGAGCTAGGCACACCATGACCAAGCTAAACCCTGCCTGCCTGTCTTTGTATTTTCCCTGAATTGAGTCTGGTTGTGTAATTTTAAATGGTTCACACAAATCAAAAGAAGAATCATATTTTCAGGCATGTGAATATTATTTGTCATTCTGATTTCAGTGTTCATAAAACTTTTATATCGATTCAGTTCTGTGCTAGCTGTAGGTGCTTTAGCACTACAATGGCAGAGGTGCCTAGCGGAAATAGAGCGCAAATGATCCAGAAATCCAAATTATTATAACCTTTTCAGTCACAGTTTGCAAAACCATCACTTAGGGCAGCGAATAAGGAAATTATTTTGCCCCAGAGCAAAGATGGCACTTTCCGGGGGGCGCTTTGTGAGCAGTGAGTTCTCTCCTACTCTCTGGCACCTTTGCTAGCTCTCCAATGAACTCCTTGGGGGTCAGAGGATCCAGGATCAAAGCTACGTTAAAAATCTCTGCAGACCTCGGCCCCTCCAACCTTATGATACCAAACTTCGTCAAATTGTATTACGTTCCTAGTAAATGTGATTTACATAGAACTGTAAAATTTGAGTGAAAGTGCAATTTCCTACCTGACAAAATGTTACATTACCTAGTATATTAAAGCAATGATACACTATTTTTTTTTCCTGTATTTTAGGGAAGGATCTACAGGGTGTTCAGGGTCTCACTACTAGACTGGACTCGTAGTGATTCGCCTGTTTACAGCCTCTCAGGAGCTGGAATTACAGGCGCACTGCCACCATGCCCAGTCTCAACTGCTGTCTCAATGCACCCCAGGGATCGAAGCCCCAGCTCCTGAGCCTGCTTGCAGGTGCTTTAATCCGCCGAGCTATTTGGCCAGCCCTAATGATGCACTATTTGATATAGGGGAAAATGTAACTCCCAACCTGCTAGTTGTCAGATATACTGAGTTCATGTTCTCTAAAACTCAAGTGGAGATTAAGAGTAGAAAAATTTTTGAGAGAGCTGCTGAGAGATAGGAAGGGACCCAAATATGGATTGCCAAAGAGCCCACTTCTGAGAGGAAATTTTATAGAGCAAAATCAAGAGATGCCTACAATGTGGGTCAAAACTATTATCAATAAGATGACAGGTATAGCTGCTTAGGTATTGATCCAAAGGGAAAGCAAGTCATGTAGCAAGTGTTTATAGAAAGAATGGAAACTTTTTTGGGAAGGGATGGATTGGGAGGCCCTGTTCACCCACCTGGTTGGCTGATGTCTAAAAAGACTTCATTGGACCAGGTGATACCAATCACAGTATAATCTTTCAGTTATTGCCTATCCCTTGGGAGATGTGTAGGTCAAGTCATTTCATCTTTATCCTGATGTCTGGCCTCAGCAGATACACCTCCAGCTACATTATAATGTGTTCTCACCTAACCCTGTCTGACTGCCCATAATATTTCTACCTGACTTAGTAGTCTATAATATATTTAAAGAGGTATCCTAGCTTACAGACCCAGAATTAAGGGTCTTGCGAAGCAGACAATTGGGCTTATGTCGGCCTTACCGTTTACTAGCAGAATTACTAGCTGCTATATGCCTCAGCTTCTCCAGCTGTAACACAGATGGAAATTACAGCACCCGAGGAATGCTGAAGGGCAAATGAGCTGGATGCCCTCCATACAGAGCCTGGGGCACGGCGAGTGTCCCATGTGTATTTTTCTTTGCCTGTTTAAAGCCTACATTTTTTTCCTTAAACATTTCTTCGAAACACCAAAGGCCAGGAGACTTCGGGCACTCTGTGTGCAGCTCCTAAGGCTTAGACAGATTCTCTTCCACGTTTAGAAGGTACTGACCTCTGGGTTTTGCTGAAAGTGTGCTTTTCTTTGTATTTACCATCAGAAAAGCAAGAACAAGAACACGGAGAGCCAGTGAAATAGCTCAGTGGTCTACAGCCCCTGCTTAGGCAAGCTTAGGCAGCCACAGGGGATTGTGGTTCAATCCCTGGCACCACATGCTGTGCCAGCCTGGGCCTCAGGGTGGACTGAGCCAGCAAAAATAAATAAATATCAAGCATTGAAATTAGGGTTTCAACTCTTTTGCGAAAGGATTCAGAAAGCCTAAACCTCGCTTTGGACCCCTCTCCCCCGAGGTTAGCTTAATTTATCAGGAAACCGTATAAAAAAAATCTTATCAGTGAGGTAAAAATAGCCTGCATTTTTTTTTTTTTTTTTTTTTTTTTTTTGGCAACTTAGACTCTCAGGTAGTATGTCCTACAGTTTCTGTAGTTCAGAACCTCAGATTCTGGTTGAGATGTTATCGCTCAAAATGCTTTTTCAAAGGATATATTCTACAGCAAAATAATAGACCTGCCTATCACCACCACTGCAAATAGAAACCCTCTAACTCTTCTAAGCTAGCTAGAACTGCTCAGGATTGAGACCTGGGTCCTTCATGAGACTGTCTACCTTTCAATTGGGCTATGTGTTTCCATCTTTCTGTAACCCAGCTAGTCTCGACTGAAGAGAGCTTTGGAAGTAAAAGGTGCTGTTTGTTTTTTATGTCTGTTATTGTAAGTGGATTTCAAACCACTAATAACCTTATTATTTTTACATAAAACCATTTTCAACCTCTCTTATTACTAGTCCTCTATAAATTTCATCCTTACTATTTAAATTGTGTGTGTGTGTGTGTGTGTGTGTGTGTGTGTGTGTGTGTGTGTGTGTGTATTGTTTTTCATGAGCAGGTGAAAGGCCTCCCTCTAGTGGCCAGACCTACAACTGCTGCCTGAATTTAGAATGAAATCTAATTTGTACTTTTTATACTGAAGAAAATGTTTACATCTTTGGTTTAAAAAAAAAAATGCTTCACTATACATCTGATACACTTGATCTTTCCCTAGGATGAATTGTAACCAGAGGTCTTCCTTCTGCTTTACTTTATCCTTTGCCAAAGTGGTATGCTAAATGTTGCCATGACCCATCGCGGCGATCACTGTTCAGTGACAGGATATTGCCAGTTTCCTTTTCGCACTCCCGTGAAAAATGCGTAACGGGCCAGAGCACAGGGCTGCAGGCCCTCACCTAGCTTTGCGAGTGGAGAAGCTTATCCTAAAGCCAATTCGGCGGTGCATTCGGGTCACTCAACTTCAGCACTGTGAGAGCTGATTTCCACTGCGTCCTGATGCAGGGCTGTTGGATGAGAAATTCCGCAGCCTTTCTTCGCTTTTTTTTTTTTTTTTCTCTCTCCCACGACTCTTTATAAACAGGTGTTGGCCATGGTGAAACAGTGTGTTCATGGGCGGAAAGGCAGGAGTGGGGTGTGTGTGTGGGGGGGTGGCCGTTTCTCATCAACTTCGAGTAGCTCGAGTATGGGAATGAAGAACAAATGCTGCTGGAGAGGTCAGGAGGGCTTAGGATGAATAAGCGCTGGACACTGAGTTTAGGCTTATTTTGACTTAGAGGATCATAATCCTCAGAGCACGCAGAAGACAGGTGGATGTATAAGCAACTGAAACAGCTTGCTAGGAAAGTGGCCCATTGAAAGAGGGCGGCCACAATTTTACTCAGCCACATGGCAAAGTTTTTTTTTTTTTTTTTCTTTTCAAATAAGTCTGCACTTTTACATTTTGGCAGTTAAAATTTAAAATCCTTCAGTTCGGACTATCTTTGTTTTTTAGGAATAAAAATGTTTGAAAATATTAATAAAATAGTTCCAAGAAACTGTTACAGAACTGTTGTTTTTTGGGGGCACATAATTGTATTTATAGAATAATACAAGACAAAAGAAATGGAGTAATTGCTTACACCTCTGAGGAATAGGAAACAGCCAGGGCTAACCAAATAGCTTAGCAAGCCAGCGCAGGGACCTGGGGTTTGATACCTGGACCTGCCATGCTGGCCCCGCCTCCGGGGCACACTGAGACGGCAGTTGAGACAGGTCTTGGTGACTCGCGCCTGTAATCCCGGCACTTGGGAGGTGGTAAACAGGCGGATCACCATGAGTCCGATCTAGTGGTGAGACCCTGAACACCCTCTAGACCCTTCCCTAAAATACGAAGAAGAAAGAAAGAAAGAAGAAGAAGAAGAAGAAGAAGAAGAAGAAGAAGAAGAAGAAGAAGAAGAAGAAGAAGAAGAAGAAGAAGAAGAAGAAAAGGAACAGCTAGAACAGTTTAAGAGGCAGAACACTTGGCTGCCAGGGGAGGTCCATCCACACAACCCATACACTTCTGTCTCCCTACACAATGTTGGACTATCTTTTGAGACAGGTTACTAAACTATTGAAACACAAAGTGATGGGTCTTGGGCTAAGATATGGTGGATGGAAATTTACGCATTTTTGCTGTTTTTATGTCTGAAGTCATCATTAGCTGATTAACCCTCTTATTGGAAAATTTTAAGAATCAGCCTGTCTGCAAGGCATCATGTCCAAGTCTTAGAAGGTTAGTGTTTTTGACCAAACTCTTTTTAATCTGACTGTAAACCAGTGACTGTATGTGGTACATGCTAAATTAATTAGTGCAAGTTTTTCATTTTCTTTCACAGAAAAGGCTTTTTGTTTAGAAAAAAAAAACTATGGCCTAAACTACTGATGACAGATGACTTTATTATAGGGCAATAAAATGAAAACAAGTTAGCTCATGGTTCATTTTATTATGTTCCACAAGGTGACGCTGAAACCTATCATTTTTATGTGGAAGGAGTGAATCCGGATGAGAAATTCCAGAACTTCGCAAGAATTTGGGAATAGTCCTAGCATTAGAGCACTAAATTCCAGAAAGCTACTAAGTGCACAAAAGAAGGCAAAGGGACCAGGGAAAGGGAGGAAATTCTTCTTGGTAAAAGAAGAATCAACACAGAGTGACAGATGACATGGATGGGAAGGTGCAGGGTGTCTTGGAAACTGTTAGAAGGATTTCTAAGCTAACATGGTGAGTTGGGGCTCCCTGAAGGTGTTTTGTGAAAGCAATCCTCATGCTGATAATTATAGGATGAGTAGTAGCCCAGAAGAAGGTTTTTTGTTGTTGTTGTTGTTTTTGTTTTTGTTTTTTGTGGGGTAAGTAAAAAGGGGATGGGCAAAGGTGTGCACCAAGAAAGAAGGTCCAGAAGGTAGGAGTGAACTTAGTATGTCCCCAGAAGGGAAAGAAGTTTATTCTGGCTAGAGTTTAGAGTACCGAAGGAAAATGATGATATCAGAAGCTGGAACCATAATTAGAGAGAATGGATCCTGCGGGGCCTTGAAAATGATGTTAAGGAGTTGGATATTATGACAAAGTAAAAGGAAACCATAGAATAGTAATCAAAAACCTCATCAAGCAGCACAGATGATTGCACTTACATTTTGGAAAGGTCACTCTGTGGTAAGGATGATTGAACTGAAACAAACGCGAAGCAGAGGGATCAATCAGGAGTGTGTCACAGCAATCCAGGACAGCCTTGAGAGCTGGAAAGGAAGAATGGCAGTGGGAGTTATTCACCATTAGCAATGCTGAATACAGTCCGTGTTGCTATCTTCCAAGTAGTGGCTCAGATTTTAAGACACAGGCGTGGAAAACTGATCAAACAATATAAGCGCAAACATTTTTTTTTTTGCAATGAATAGAAATTAGAGTAATTGTCTTACCTACCCTGTGTGTGTGTATGCTTTCTTTTTGCAAACACATTTTCTTTCTTTCTTTTTTAACTTTTGTTTTTTTATTATTTATTTATTTATTTATTTGCAGTACCAGGGATTAAACGCAAGACCTTGTGCTTGCCAGGCAAGTGCTTATTCTACTGAGCTATCTCCCCAGCCCTCACATTTTATTTCATCAGATCATATTCAAATATATTTTGTATAATGTAACAAATAGAATTAGATGAGGAAAAAATTATTGATAAGTACTCAACTGGTAGTACAAAGGGCTGAACATTCTACAGAGTAACCAATCAACCTGATCAGAAAGAATATTGGCTTATCAACTGATTAATTAAAATTATTTTTAAAAGCTTATATAATGTAAATTTTACCAATACAAACAGAAATAGTTTTAAAATTCTAATTCTGCTTACAAAAATCAGTTTTAGGGCCAGCCAAATAGCTCAGTGGATTAAAGCGCCTTCTTAGGCAGATGCAGGGGCTGGGAGTTCGATCCCTGGGTCTGCCATGCCAACTCCGACCCCGGGGTGTGCTGAGGTGGCCATTGAGACTGGGCGTGTTGGTGTGTGCCTGTAATCCCAGCACTTGGGAGACTGTAAACAGGTGGATCACTACGAGTCCAATCTATGCAGTGAGACCCTGTATACCCTGTAACCCTGTCCTAAATACAAAAAAGAAAGAAAGAAAGAAAGAAAGAGAAAAAGAAAAAAATCAGTCTTTAAAATAAAACATGTTTAATTATCAGTCTAAGAGAACTGATGTTCTTGCCATCTTTTTATTATTACAGGAGCAGTAAGGTATGCATGAGTCTATCTTAATTTTACAATACACAGTAAAGTTCCATTACTAAAATGGTGATCTTAATGTTGCGCTAAGTCTTATGAGTCATCAAGTCTCACAGAGAGAAGAACTTTACCTTTCTCATTGTTTCCACTTTTTTTTTTTTAACTTTTCCCAAACTTAACCTTATGCACAAATCCCCGGAATTCTGATGTGTGAGAAGCTGCCTGGATGACTGGGGCACTATGCGGGACCCATCCATCATGGGTTCAGCAGCTGAGTGTGCCACTGGAAGGCGGGGCTTGGTCGGAGGTGACCCACCAGGGGCGTGGCCTGGAGGGGTGGCTCTTGTCCCAGTCTCCTTCCTCCTGTCACTGCTTTCTGTCAGCCTTGGGCTGCGTGCCATTTTCTCTATCCTGTGTGTCATTCTGTTTCTGTCTTGGAGTCAACCAACCTCAGACTAAAACTTGGGACCAAAACAAACCTCTTCTCCTTTAAGCTGAAGATGTTGGGTATTTTGTTCCATCAAGGAAAAATTAACTAACACAGACGATGATCAGATGCACATTCTTGCTTTAATCCATCGAGTGGACCTCTTTCTGCAGTGTTTGCTCACTTTGTGAGCTGCCCAGAGCCCAAGGGGCTTCGCTCTCTATTCCACACTAGTTATAAGGGTTTTGGATGAGAAGGTCTTATTTCTTTATCTACTAAACATTCCCTAGTTTTATGAGACAGGCCCTCCTAGCTTTCTTTGCTTCTTCTACATAAATTAGAAAACAGGAAACAAGAGATGGGAGGGCATTGCCATGTTGACGGAGTAGTGTCCTTGCTCCAGTGAGGGCTTCCATGCTCATTTGTCTTCTTCATAGAAGGCATAAGCACTTTCCCTCTTGAATTCCATATTTTCCTGCCCTTGCTTCACATTGCCCCTTCTCCTTTCCATCCTGTTCCTTGATAATATTATTTTTATTTTGTTCCTGTGATACCAAATTACAGACGCGAGCACCATCTTGGTCTCTTTCTTCCTTGAACTCCATGCCCAATTCCTGAGCACAGATAATTGTTTCTCCCTTCTAAATTTAATCTCTTCAATTTCTCCTTGGTACTTCTTCTTTCATCAGGATCTCAGCTTTGGGCACCTGATTTACTTCTTTCCGTTATTTCTATGCACCTGTAATCAGTCAGCCTCATTGCCACCTGAGGGCTATTTCTGATATGTGAGTTTCTGTACATATGTCATTTGTTGTTTTAACAGTTGGCCCATGGCTTACTCCCTTCAGAACAAAGTTCAAGCCACAACTTGCCTTGCTTCTGCTTGGCTCCTCAGCTTCCTGGGAACAGTACTATGCTCTTTGACTCCCAAACCCACTTGTATGCTTAAGTTTCTATTCCATTGCATGTGTGCCCTCAGTCTGGCAGGGTTTTTCTTTATTGAAAGCATGGCAGTCCTCATCCTTTGAAGCACATGCATCCCTTCCCCCACTCCAAATAGTTAATTTAAACCACCTCCATCATTCTTCACTTTTTACTTGATGTTATTTCTGAATATTGATCTTTCTCTAGTGTATAGGTATTAGAAAACCTGCTTTGCTTGTGTGGTTGTGAGCTCCTTGGTCATTCTTTCACTGATCTTGGTCTGCTAGAATATACTGTCTGCACTGATGAAGACAAACATTTATTATTGGTATAAATTATTGACCATATGAATAACTGTCTCTAGCATAGCTCCTTCTTTTATCCCTTGTACTAGTAAGGGACAGTGCAGTCATAAATGAGAAGCTCTCAGCATTTGGCCTACACAAAATAAAACTCCATGGAGATTTTCAACATCCCAGATATTTATAACTTCTAGGAGAAGTGCTCAGCATCCCTAGGAAAATGCAAATTAAAGCCACAGTGAGATATGAACTCACATCAGTTACAAGGATCTGGAGAAAACAGAGCTCTTGTGGATCTTTGGTGAAAGCATACCTCTAACAACATAGCAAAGTTCCTGTGGCCAGGAGAATGTCCGTTGTACAACCACTACAGAAAATGGCATGAAGTTTTGTTGAAAACTAAAAATAGAATTACCACACGATTTGGTTATCTCACTTATAATATGAAAAGGACTCAAAATAAATACATGAAAGGAGCATCTGTAATCCTGTGTTCATTAGATACTATCCACAATGTCCAAGGAATGGAATCAACCAAAGGGTCCATTAACAAATGTCTGGATAAAGGAAATAT
>NW_004524634.1:6884167-6886827 GCF_000260255.1 Octodon degus | reverse complement strand
CTCAGCCTTGGCTGTCACTGACAGATCACACTCTTCAAACAGAGCTGTCTCTGCTGAAATCCCTAAAGCTAAGAAAACAGAAAAAAAAAAAAAAACCCAAACTATTGTTAAGCTCCCTGTCAGAGGTGCCACTATATATATTCACAATAGAATTATATTCAGCCTTATTCCCTTATAAGGGTACCCTGTATCATGAAGAACATCATGGTAAATGAAATAAAATAGACACAAAAAGACAGTGCACATTGGCATGTAATATATAATCTGAAAGTGTTGTACTTATATAAGTAAAGAATGCAATAGTGGTCAGCGAAGCTGTGGAAGTGAGGGAGGAGCTGGGGAGTTGTTGATCAGAGAATATGAAGTTTCTGATGGACTGGAGGAAAAGGTTTTAAGCTTTAGTGCACTGTTGAGTGGATATAGTCAATAATAATGTATTACATGTTATAAAATAGCTAAGTTAATTTCAAATGTTTTTCCACAAAAACAGGTGAGGTGATGGATATCTTAATTAACTTGATTTAACCATCCTGCCTAACACACAGATATCAAAACATTGTACAGTACCCCATAAATATATTCCAATGTGACTTGCCAAACACATAATCTTTTTTTTTTTTAAAAAAGAAAAGCATGAAGATCTGGTCTCTCTAGTATATTTTCCTCATTCTCAGCTATCCCTAGAAGGCATTTTATTTTTCAGGATAGTAACATGGGACTTCGTGCATGACTTCATGGAAATTACCCCATAAGGTCAGCTAGACTGTGTATGACAATAAATGTCACTTAAGCATTTCTTAGATTTAATGAAAACCCACAGAATTATGTGGCAACTCTGGTGAGAAAGACCTGGAAGTGCTTATGACTTAGAGGATCAGCAGTTTGGAATATAGTTTGTAGCCTCCATGTGGTAAAACCTATAAATGCTAACGTGGTATTATCTATAAACTCTCCATTCACTACTGTGCTATAAAGAAAAAGATGACCTCTCAGGTCTAGAACAACTAACGCATAATCACACCAGCCATTTATGGAATATTATTGGGATTCTCGATTGCCAGGGAAACAGCTCAGCTGAACTCAGTGTAACACAAACAGGAAGTTGTCACAAGCGTGTAAGACTGTCTCAGCATCCAATCATGATGCCGTGGCTATGCCTGGGATAACTGGGCCCTGCAGGACTCTGGCTCCTTCCTCATAGCTTCTCACCTCCCTGAAGTCTTGATCTTCTCTGTCTCTTTTGGAGATCAGCATCCTGCTTTGTCTTTGGGAGTGAGAAAAAAAGATTTTTTTTTAAACAGTAGCTTAAAAACTGTTATTCTAAAAGTACATAAGATTAGATTGATTTTTGTATTTTCAAAATGCAAATTTTGCACCAGAAATATAGCTTGGAGGCATAGTGCCTGTGTGGCAAGCATGGGTCCTGAGTTTAATTCTTACTTCCAAAAACATTAAAAAAAAAAAAAAAAAAAAGAATTCACACCTTGGGCTGGGGATATAGCTCAGTGGCATAAGTGCTTGCCTGGCAAATGCAAGGTTCTGAGTTCAACTCCCAGTGCCAAAAAAAAGTAAATTTTGAGAATGCAAAACAGATAATGATTTTGGAATTGTCATTATGATCATGATACAAAACAGTTTTGTAGCCCCTCAAACTACCTCATGCCCCTTCATAGCTAGCTGCATTACACTCCCACTATAAGTCCTAACTACCTCTGGTATCTCTTTTGTTTATAGTCTGTCTCTTTCAAAATCATACAGTGTATACCTTTCTGATACCGGCCTCTTTCTACCATCATAATGTCTTTGAGATTAATGCAAGTCAAAGATAGAATTTTAATATTTACCTTTTTAATTTTCAGGAAAAGATTAATTTATATTTATATTATCAAATCCAAAAAATTTGGTGAGTTGCTCGGAGGCCCAATAGGGATCAGTGAGGCTGCCATCTTTGGAGAAATCTCAGATTGAGGGGATAAGAGTTGAGAGTAATTCTATTTGAAAATGTGCTCTTCTGGGTGGATCATCTGTGGCCAAGTGTGTCATGTGAGAACAGGACAGCTGTTATGGTACCTGTAAGAAGAGAGAGAGAGAGAGAGAGAGAGAGAGAGAGAGAGAGAGAGAGAAAGAGAGAGAGCTCGGAAATCCATCACTCAACATACCTCTTTCCAGACAGCCAGCCTGAAAAGCATGGTTTTCCCACTGCAATTTGTTTACTTTTAGAACTGTACTACAAACTGAACTTGATAGGAGTCACCACATTCTTTCTTTGTCTTAATGGCCACAGACAAGGGCACAGTACTCCCTCAGCCCTGTGACTTCCTTAGGTAGCGTTAACAAAGAGAGTCAAAGAGCAGACTAAACAGCCATAGCAAGCCCAACCTGCGCATTTTATTTGCCAGACATGTTCTCATCCATCATCTGTCTTTTCTTCTCTTGAAAGAGAAAGCCTTCTTTTTTGCTTGTTTTTCTCACCTGCTATTTTCCCCAATCAGTGTGGTGTTGCCTTCACAAGACATTTTTCTAGCCAATGCACAATAATGGCTGTGGCTGTGACAGATGAAAGATTGGAGCCAGGCTTCCACTCAGCCTTGGCTGTCACTGACAGATCACACTCTTCAAACAGAGCTGTCTCTGCTGAAATCCCTAAAGCTAAGAAAACA
>NW_004524634.1:6881544-6883011 GCF_000260255.1 Octodon degus | reverse complement strand
AAAAGCAAAAGACAATCTTAGAACTCCAGCCCTCCTATAATGCGAGGAGACAAGGTCATAGAAGAATTTGAAAGTCACACATCTGAAATTTCTAAAATGACAGCAACTGAAGTAAAGAAACAACAATATTAGGCTGTGGAAGAAATTATATCAGAAATAATCTTTCAGGTTAAAAAAACGAAATGACAACAATCATGAAAGAATTACTCAGGACATCAGAAGATATAGATTGAAAAATAGATGGGAATAGGAAAATGATGGAAACATTGAATGAACAATACAGGAAAGGATTAGAATACCTGAAACAGATATCCAGGAAATTAAGGATTCCATTGAAAGCTGGGAAAACTGCTTGAATGAAACTGCAGATAGACTTTCAGACCTTGAAGACAGAATTGCACCTTGTGAACATGAAAGGAAAAAAATCTCTTAAAAATAACTAGGAACAAGGAAATACAAATTCAGCTGCTGAAAGATAATGCAAAGTAAAACAATATAAAAATAATATGTGCCAATAAAACAGCAGGTGTCAACACAAATGATATAAAAAGATTATTTAGAGAATTAGTTCTAGAAATTTCTGAAGCATGGAAAAAGAATCTAACATACTCATCAGTGAACTCCAATTAGCCATAATCAAAGTGGATCTATGCCTAGACATGTAAGAATCAAGATCTTAGAAGTTCAGCAAAAAAATAGAATATTAAAAGCTGTTAGAGAGGACAAACAGCACCTATAATGGAAAGCCATTAGAATTAGAATCATGGCAGATTTCTCAACACAAAGCATCAAGCCAAGAAGAGCTTGGAGTAAAGTATTTCAAGTTCTGAAGGAAAACAACTTACAGCCCAGATTGACATACCCTGCAAAACTGTCTATAAAATTTAATAGAGAGATCAGATCCTTCCATGCTGAGGAACAGCTGAAGAAATTCAAGGCTACCAAATCAACCATACAAAGAGACCTGAACGATATTCTAGAGAGACAAAAATGACCACAACTTCAAGAACAACAACCAAAGGAAATCACCAAGCAAAGCAAGTAATTAAACAAAGGGGGAAAGTATGGAAATTACAGCACAAAAATAATATGGCAAAGATAATCCAATACATATTAGTTATAAGCATCAATGGAAATGGCCTCAAATCACCATTTAAAAGAAGTGGACTGGCAGAATGGATCAAGAAACAAAATCTAACAATACATTGTGTACAGGAAGCACACTTAACTCAAAAGGAAGTTCATAGACTGAAAGTCAAAGGATAGAAAACACTATTCCATGTGACAGGAACCCAGAAAAAACAAGTGTAGTTGGGGGCCTGGGCCTAGCTCAGTCCTTTAAGTGGCTGCTTCCACAAAGCTGTCAGCCTCAGGTGGCTGGAGTTCGAACCTCACACCTCTCCTGCTGGCCAAACGTGCCCTGAAGGCATGCGAGGAACAACAAAAAAAAATCCTTATAGGGGCTGG
>NW_004524634.1:6873412-6881416 GCF_000260255.1 Octodon degus | reverse complement strand
CACACACACACACACACACACACACACACACACACACACAAATTAAAAAAAAACAAAACAAGTGTAGCTATTCCAGTTGCTGACAATGTCAACTTCAAACCAAGAATGACAAAAAGAGATAGAGAAGGTCACTACATACTTGTTATGGGGAAAACTGCAAGAGGAAGAGATGACAATAATAAACATATATGCACCCAATGTAGGTACACCCAATTATATAAGACAATTTTTAGCAGACATGAAAAATCAAGTGAGCAATAACACAATTACAATGGGGGACTTTAATGTCACAAACAGATCAACTAAGCAAAAAGTCAGCAAAGAAATAACAGAACTAAACTAAACTTGTGAAGAAATACACTGGGTAGACCTTTACAACATTCCACCCAACAGCACCAGATTACACATTCTTCTCAGCTGCACATGGGATGCTCTCCAAAGTAGATCATGTACTAGCACATAGAGCATGATTAAGAAAATGTAAAATAATTGAAATTATCACATGCATATTATCTGATCATAGTGTAATGAAATTGGAAATTATTGACAAAAGTTGAAAAAAACTCCATAAACACATGGAAATTAAATAATGCTTTCCTAAACAATCAATGGCTCACAGATGAAATTAAAGAAGAAATTGAACAATATTTACAATCAAGTGAAAATGTAGATGCAACTTACTGGAACCTGTGAGATGCAATAACAGTCTAAAGAGAGACATGTATAGTGGTAAATTCTCACATCAGGAAAATAAAATGAGTACAAATAAACAATTTTCTGGTGTACCTCATGCTCCTAAATAAGAAGAGCAAATCAAGTCCAAAGCCCAAAGAAGGCAGGAAATTTTAAAAATCAGAACAAAAATAAATGCAATGGAGACAAAGAAAAAAATGCAAACAATTAAAGAATTGAAGAATTGGTTCTTTGAAAGAATAAATAAAATTGATAAACCAATACTCAATCTTATTGAAACAAGGAAAATAAAACTTTCAAATTCATGCAATAATAGTAGAAAGCATGAAGTTACTACATACCCTATAGAATTTCAGAAGATCGTCAATACCTACTTCAAAAATCTTTGCTCTCACAGGATGCAAAACAGAAAAAAATGATATATTCCTAGATACATATAAATTACCAAAGCTGAATCAAGAAACTATAAAATTCTTAATAACCCAATATCAACGAATGAAATTGAAAATGTAATTTTAAAAAATCTACAAATAAAGCAAAGCCCAGGCTATGATGGATTCATAGCTGAATGCTACAAGAAATTTAGAGAAGATTTAATGCTAATGCTTCTCAAACTCTTCAATGAAATTGAAAGGGAAGTAATTCTCCCAAACTCATCCCTGGAGGTAAGCATTACACTGATACAAAAACCAGAGAAAAATCCAACCAAAAAAAAGGAAAAAAAAAAAAAAAAAAAAGGAACTACAGGCCAGTCTCCCTAATGAAGATAGATGCAAAAGTCCTCAATAAAATACTAGCAAGCAGAATGCAGCCAATCATCAAGAACATTGTACATCGTGACCAAGTAGGTCTCATTCCAGGAATACAAGGATGGTTCATTATACACAAATTCATGAATGTAATACACCACATCAACAGAGCCAAAGACAAAAATCACATAATCATCTCAATAGATGGAGAAAAAGCTTTTGACAAAGTCCAACACTCATTCATGATGAAAACACTACAGAAAATTAGAGTAGATGGTCTTTAGCTCAACCTGATAAAAGCCACCTATGACAAACCAACAGCCAACATCATACTAAGTGGACAAAAACTGAAATCTTTCACCATAAAATCAGGAACAAGACAAGCATGTTGTCTGTTACCACTCCTATCCAATATAGTTCTGGAAACAGCCAGAAATATTAAAAAAGAGAGAAATTTTTAAAAACTATGGTTGGAAAGGAAGAAATAAAATTATCTTTATTTGCAGATGACATGATGCTCTACATAGAAGTCCCCCAAAACATGATCAAGGGACTTGTAGATTTAATAAACAAATTTAGTAGCATAGCAGGATACAAAGTCAACCTTCAAAAATCAATAGCATTTCTGTACACAAACAACAAATGCACTGAGAGAGAAATTAGGGAAACCACGCCTTTCACAATGACATCCAAAAAAAGAAAAATACTTAGGAATCAATCTCACAAAGGAAGTAAAAGATTTATACAGTGAAAATTACAGTACTCTGAAAAAAGAGATGGAAGAAGATTTCAGAAAATGGAAAGATATTTCTTGCTCTGGATAGGAAGAACCAACACCATGAAAATGGCCATAACATTCTCTTTTTTGCCACTTTTCCATGCTTATCTCTGGTAATATAAACAACTAATTTAAAGGCAACATTATGCAACACAACAACAACTGTTAAATTCTTATTATTTGTTTAGTGAAATTCTGTATTGTTTCTAATTTTTTAACTATTTTTTATTCTTTTTTAAAATAAATCTGTGTGCATCATTGAAAGCTTTGCTAGTCTCTTTTTCTCTTCAGAGAGAATATAGTGAAAGAGTTCTTTAAAAAAGAAAACCAAAACAGCATTCAAATTCAACTGTAGTGTTGGTACTTTGTGATAAAAAAGCAGATTTTGGGATGCAGCTTGGGTACTTGGTCTGTAAAAGGTTCGCCTGCCCTAAAATTTTCTTTCAATTTTCTTTTCTCTCTCTCTGTTATTTCTCTGACTCTCATAAACAGAAGGGCAAAATCTCAGTCTGTCTTGTGTTGTGGTTCTGCAGTTTGGTGGGCTGAGACCAAATGTCAATGAAGCACATTCAGTTGGTCCTTTGGGTGAGAGCCTAAATCAAGAAGGCGTTCCCTGGCTTGCTTTTTTGCAATCTTTTCCTCTCCCTTCCCCCAAAATGTATTCCTCTTGTCATTTTCTCTTTCACACACTGGCTGTCATTTGTCAGGAAACTCATCATTTAACTTTTATGATATTATTCATGAGGAGAGCTGGGGAACTAGAGGATGGATGAGTGGGAGCCTGAGTGTTCTTGGGGCTGCAAGAACAGCTCCTATTCTGTATGGCTGGCAAGTCGAGGCAACCTTCCTGTACACCCTTCCTGTGTGTTGCTGGAAAGAGACTTTTGTCCAGACCTTTGGATGGACAAAAGCCCACATCCGGCCAGTCTCCCTTGCTCTCTGGCCAGCAGCAACTTCACACTGTCCAGGGGGGAGGGTGTCACCACTCCCCAATCAAACTCTGCCTGGAAGGCCCTGGGTCTGTGCCCAGGATGTTCACAAGCTACCATTGCCACCACACCAGTGCCTGCAAAATCAGTGCACTGGCCATATGATATTTTTTCTGGGTCCCACTTGTCTTACAGCCTAAAAAGACTGTAAAGAAGCAAGCCAGGGAATGCCTTCTTGATTTAGGCTATCATCCCTGCCATGGCACAACTCCTCCTCAGCCACAGCAGGTCTCCCTCAGAGGCCCCAACTGTAATGTAAGTTCTGCTTGGGCAGCAAAGTGTGTGTCCCTTAAGTTTTCACCAATGTATTGGGAGAGAAAGGTGAATTGTACTGCAGCCATCACAGCCCCAGCCAGTCAGAGGTTAGAGAGCTTCCCTTCTCTCCCCTGTAAGCAGCTCTAAGTTGTTCTGAGGAAGACAGGAGGAAAACACTGCCCTGAGAGTGGACTGCACCTTAAAGACCCATGCCCTCAGGACACTATCTACCAGGCCCTCACATTTGCCAAGGGCTGTAGCTGTCCCAGCACCTGCCATGCATGGCCTTTCTGGGTCCCTGCCCATCTGCTCCAGCCCCAAAGGCTCACAGAGTGTTCTTCTGGGCTCTCCCTGGATGTATTTCTCTGTTGCTGGAATGTTTGCTTCCTCCTCCACATTTTTTTTTTGTTTTTGTTTTGTGTTGCATTTTTATTAATTTTTTTAATGACAAGCTCAGCTTCAAGTTTATCTCCCTATCTAAAACCTGAATGCCATTTTTAGTTACTATATGGACAGAGGCAGCTTCAGACATTTTTAAAAACATTTTGTAAGTTCTTTCCGTATGCTACAGGTTCCTAAACATAAAGAAATTTGAGGTGACTTTTTGCGTAAACTCAACCCTTATATATGACTTTTTTAATTTACTGTGAAAGATGCAAACACGTTTTTGCACACTTTCAGAGGGTCAGTGTGCGGAAGGACTGCAGCCATGTGCAGGGGCAGGAAGCCTTTTTGCTGGTTTTAGCAGCCAGGGTTGTCTGATCCTGGAACAGCTTTCTTTGTGACTGGTAGGGATGCCTGGACTAATTCTGGCAAAAAATTGAGACAGGCTGGGTCCCAGCCTCTAGGAGGCTGAGGCAGGAGGGTCACCACAAATTTGAGGCCAGCCTGAGCTACACAGTGAGTTCAAGGCCAGTCTAGACTACTTTTTTCTCCATAATTTGGTTGAGAAACAAATAGCAATGAGACAGCTTAAAATCCGATTAGTAGGAGACTTTCAGTAATTAATACATTGCATATTGTTGTCTTGGGGGTTATTCATTGTACAAGATCAGACATGATATCCTGTTTATAAAAACTTTTAGAATAAATCTTTCTATTCATTGACTTAAGAGAATGTAGCTGTATATCTATTGTAAGTATTTTGAATATACAAATACAAAATAGTTGTTCATTTGTATCCCCTTTTTGTGGTTAGTTTAGTCATTTAAATATAAGTGTGTGAATTCAGCAAAATATTTTAAAATACTGCAATAGTCCATAATAGTAGTGGGTTTTCCATAAGACTGATAATGTCAGAAGTTGTTGACTTGAGCCATTTATAGCTCTGCATATTAACATGACTTCACTTTTTATACTTCACTTTTCTGCTTTACTGTGGGATGGTTCAGACCAAGATAAAACAAGACCTATATAACAAGAAAAGTAGCTTTTTTATCTGATGAGGTCAGTCAAATCCCTCAGGATTTATCCTGAAACCCTGTACCGCAGTTTGTAGATCCTTTGTTAGTGTCAGCCATGTGGATGAGTCACGGCCATTGCTTGGCCAATTTGCTCTCTGTGAAAGCCTGAGAGAATGTTTTCTCTCCATGTGACTCCTTAGGTATACTCTATATCATTGATCATGTTGCTCTGTGGTCCTATAATCTCCTTGATTAGAAACTTTGGGACACAACTGAGTTATGTGATGTTCTAGTACAGGTTGTCCTATGTCCTGAGTCTTCACTGACCTTGAAAGGGTAGGGCCAAAATGTTGGCTATCCTCGTAGCCCTCCTTTTTCTCTAATTTTTGGTCTAAAAACTTAGGTTGTTAACCTTCCAGAAGAGAAGTTTATTGATATTACCCAACAACCCAGGCTGTTTAACTTAACCTTACTATCTGTCTGTGTATCAAATATCTTAGGCATAAGAAGGAACAGCTATTTCTCATCAAGTATTGTTATGTTAACCCTTAAGTCCCTAAAGAATATGAAGAAAAAAATAAAAAAATTAAAATATATTAAAAAAATAGGAATAAACAATTACATATTTTTACACAGAAGTTTAGAAATCTAACCATATAAAGCATGGTAGCAGCACAGTCCCGCAACACTCCTTTTCCTGTATCCTGCTTTCATTCACCACTCCTTCCTTTTTAAACAACCATCTACCCAAAAGACAGCATGGCAGCAACCAGCATGTTATGACAAGCAGTACGTATTCAGAAGACCAGAATGACAGGCACTCCAAGCATGACCCTAATCTTACACATTGCCATATTCAGTGCAGTTGCTTAGTTCACAGGTATCAGCATATATAGATAGTCAGGGTGAGAATCCTAGCAATTAACTGCTAGCTTTGAAAACCTTCTGAAGGTTCTCAGGATCATTGCCTCAACCATTTTGTACATATATCTGTATGGATTTGCCCCTGTCATGTTTCCTAGCTTTTTTCCTTGATCTCTCTTCATTGTCTAACCCTCAAGTTCTTGCTTTCCTTTTTTTAAAAAATTTATTTATTTTTATTTTTTTTTATTTTTTAAATTTTATTTATTTATGTGTGTGTGTGGCCAGCTCAGCCCACCAGGGGGCGGGGCTGGCTGGCATGTGGTGCTGGGGGATCGGACCACGGTCCCTGTGCTTTGCTAAGCTTGTTCTAAGTAGGTGCTCTAGACCACTGAGCCATCTCACCAGCCCTCTTGCTTTCCTTTTAATTGTGTTATACCTTTCTATTTGTATTTCTTCTTTTAAGTTCTTATACTAGGGAGACTATATGATATTTACACATATGTATCTGGTTTATCTCACTTATGAGTATATCTTCAAGTGGCATCCACTTAAATATGAAGACTTCGAATTTGTCATTCTTTTTAGCTGAGTAATACTCCACTGTATAAAAATACCACATCTTTTTCATCCATTCTTCAGGTGATGGGCATCTTGGTTGTTTCCAAGATTTGGCTATCACAAATTGTGCTACTATAAACATAGGTACACATATATCCCTATGATATGATGTTTTCAGATCCTCTGGGAAAATTCCCAGTAGGGAGATAGCTGGTTTGAATGGGATTTCCAGTCCTAGTTCTTTAAGGAGTCTCCATACTGATTTCCATAATGGTTTCACCAGTCTACATTCCCAGCAGCAGTGGAAAAGGTTTCCTTTTCCCCACAGCCTATCAAGCATTTGTTGTTGGTTGATTTCTTTACGATAGCTATTCTTCCTGGAGAGAGATGGTATCTCAGTGTTGTTTTAATTTGTATTTCATGGATGGCTAGTGATGTAGAGCACTTTTTAATAGATTTATTTGCTTCTTTAATTTGGTCCTCTGAGAAGTGTACATTCATCTCGGATGCACACTTATGGATTGGGTCTTTAAATTTGGGGGCCTTAATGGTTTCTAGTTCTCTATAAATTCTAGAGAGCAGACCTTTTTCTGAGTGCTTATTTGTCAAGATTTTTTCCAAATTTGTGCATTGTCTTTCACTTTGTTGGTAATTTCTTTTGACATGCAAAAACTGCTCAGTAAGAGGAGGTCCCAGTTATTAATTCTTTCAAGTGTTACCCATGCCATTTGATTTTTGTTCATGAACTCTTTGCCTACCCCTTTGTCTTCAAGAGTTTCTCCTACTTTGTCTTCCAGGAGATTTAGTGTTTCTATTTTAATGTTTAGATCTTTAATCCACATTAACTTTAGCTTAGTGCAGGGTGATAGACCTGACTCAAGTTTTGGTTTTTGGCATGTAGAGAGCCAGTTTTTCCAGCACCATTTGTTAAAGAGGTTATCTTTTTTTCCAGTGATCAGTTTTGGCCCCTTTGTCAAAGATATGGTGGCCGAGTGTGTTTGTAGAGGCTTCTGTGTCTTTTAGTCTATTCCATTGATCCTCAGGTCTATTTCTTTGCCAGGATCATGCTGATTTTATCACAGTAACCTTGTATAATTTCAAGTCAGGAATTATAATGTCTCCTGCCTTGGCTTTGTTGTCCAGGACTGCCTTTGCTATTTTAGGTCTGTTCTGGTTCCAAATAAATTTTAGGAATGATTTCTGTAGGTCTGTGAGGTATGCTGGTGATAGTTTGATAGGGATTGCATTAAATCCATACAGCAGCTTTGGGCATATGGCCATCTTTCAATGTTGTTTCTTCATATCCAGGAGCAGGAAATATCTTTCCATTTTCTGAAATCTTCTACAATCTCTTTTTTCAGAGTACTGTAATTTTCATTGAAAAGATCTTTGACTTCTTTAGTTAGATTAATTTCAAGATATTTCATTTTCCATGGTGCTATTGTGAAAGGTATTGTTTCTATAATTTCCCTCTCAGTGTGTTTGTTGTCTGTGTAGAGGAATGCTATTGACTATTGAGTGTTGACTTTGTATCCTGCTATGCTACTGAATTTGTGTATCAATTCTAGTAGCTTCTTGGTGGAGTTTTTTGGATCTTCCAAGTAAAGTATCATGTCATCTGCAAATAATGATAATTTAACTTCTTTTTTTTTCTTTATTTCTTTTTATTGAGAAATAAATATGAATGAGACAGTTTCACAGTTGATTAATAGGAC
>NW_004524634.1:6859644-6872887 GCF_000260255.1 Octodon degus | reverse complement strand
GACATGAGGATGAGTCACGCCATTGCTTGATCAATTTGCTCTCTGTGAAAGCTTGAGAAAATGTTTTTTCTCTCCATATGACTCTCCCCAGGCTCACTTTACATCATCTAACACATTCTTCTGTGGCTCCATAATCTTCTTGATCAGAAATTTTGGAGCACAACTGAGTTACATGTTGTTACAGTACAGCGTCTCCTATGTCCCAAGTCTTTACTGGCCTTGAAAGGCTAGGGCCAAAATGTTGGCTAACTTTTCAGCCATTCCTTTTCTCCAATTTTGAACTGCTAACTTAGGGTGTTAACCCTCCAGAAGAGAAGCTAATTATTAACCTGCAATATATGCAGTTTTGTTTACCCTATCTGTCTAAATATCAAACATTTTGGCACATCATAGAACAGATATTTTTCATCAGATATTGATATGTTGAACTTTAAGTCATTACAGAATATGAAGGAAAAATAATTACATAAAAGTAGAAATAAGAATTTACATATTTTTTTTACAAAGAAATTTAGAAACCTAACCATATACAGAATTGTAAGTCCTTATACTAGGGAGAGAATACAATATTTACAGATGTGAGTCTGGTTTATTTCACTATTAACTTCTTCTTTACCTATACTTATTTGTCTTATTTCTCTCTCTTCTCTAATAGCTCTAGCTAATCATTCCACAAGTATATAATAGGTGTGGTGATAGAGGACATCCTTGTCTTGTACCAGGTCTAACAGTAAAAGATTTCAGATTTTCCCATTTGGAAATATGTTAGCCGATGGGTTATCATAGATGGTTTTTATCAGATTGAGGTAGAGGCCATCTATTCCAATTTTCTGTAGGACTTTGAACATGAATGAGTGTTGGACTTTGTCAAAAGCTTTTTCTGCATCAGTTGATATGATCATGTGGATTTTTGTTTTTGCTCTATTGATATAGTGTATTACATTTATAGATTTGCATATATTGAACCATCCTTGCATCCCTGGGATGAATCCTACCTGGTCATGGTGTATGATCTTCTTGATGATTTGCTGTATTCTATTTGCTAGAGTTTTATTGAGGATTTTTTGCATCTATGTTTGTGAGGGAGATTGGCCTGTCATTCTCTTTTTTAGTTGTGTCTTTCGCTGATGTTGGTATCAGTATAATTCTTGCCTCCAGGAATGATTTTGGGAGGATTGCTTCCTTTTCGAATTCATTGAAGAGTTTGAAGAGGTATAGGAATTATATCTTCTGTAAATTTCTTGTAGAATTCAGCTGTGAATCCATCAGGACCTGGATTTTTCTTTGTAGGTAGATTTTTTACTACATTTCGTATTTCATTGGCTGTTATTGGGTTATTGAGAATTGTTATATTTTCTTGATTCAGTTTTGGTAATTTGTACCTTTCTAGGAATCTGTCCATTTCATCTGTGTCTTCTAATCTGTGAGAGTAAAGGTTCTCAAAGTAGCTATTGATAATCTTCTGAATTTCCACTGGGTCTGTGGTAATTACACCTTTTTTGTTCCTTATTGCTTGTATTTGAATTTTTTTTTCTTCTTTTTGCTGAGGTTAGCTAGGGGATATCGATTTTATTTAATCTTTCAGGGAACCAGCTTTATGATTGGTTAATTCTTTGAACTGTTTTCTTCATCTCGATTGAATTAATTTCTGCACTAATCTTTATGATTTCTTCCCATCTTTGGGCTTTGGATTTGGTTTGCTCTTTTCTAGATGTTGGAAGTGCAACATTAGGGTGTTTATTTAGTCTTGTTCTGTTTACCTAATGTGTGAGTTCACAGCTATAAATTTTCCTCTGAGAATGCTTTCATTCCATCCCATGTGCTTTAATTTTCATTGAATTGTAGATAATGTTGAATTTCTTACTTAATTTCATCTGTGACCCATTGATTGCTGAGTAGGGTGTTGTTTAATTTCCATGTAGTTAGGGTTTTTTTTTTCTGGTTTCTTTTGTCATTTATTTCTACTTTCATTGCACTGTGGTCAGATAATATGCATGGGATAATTTCTGTTTTCTTACATATACTTAAGCATGACCTATGGAGTAGTATGTAGTATATTTTTGAAAATGACCCATGTACAGCTGAAAAAAGAATGTATTTAGCTGTGTTTGGGTGGAACACTCTGTATACATCCACTAAATTCATTTGTTTCAAACTCTGGTTCAGTTCTGCTTCTTCTTTGCTAATTTTTTTTTTTTTTTGTCTGCTTGACCTATCTTTTTGGGATACAAGGGTGTTAAGGTCTCCTGTTAAAATTGTGGTATTGGGTATTAGATTTTTAATGTCCATTAAGATTTGTTTTATATAGTTGGGTGCTCCTGTGTTTGGTGCATACATATTTATGAGTGTTACCTCTTCCTCTTGAATTTTTGCCTTAATCAGTATATAGTGGCCTTCTTTATTTTGTTTGATCATTGTTGGTTTGAAGTTGAGACTGTCTGAGAATAGGATTGCTACCCCTGCTTTTTTCTGAGGTGCTGGGGCATGTAGTATTGTGTTACATCCTTTGACTTTTAGCCTATGAATTTCTTTATGAGTGAGGTGTGTATTTTGTATACAGCATATTGTTGGATTTTGTTTCCTAATCCACTGTGCCAGTCTATTTCTTTTAATTGGTGAACTGATTCCATTTACCTTGATGCATTCAATTGAGATGTATTGACTTACAATTCACCTGTTATTTACCTACTGCTGTTTACTACTTTTTCTTTTTCCTTTTTTTTTTTTTTTTTTTTCCAAAACTGGGGATTGAACTCAGGTCCTTGTGCTTGCCAGGGAAACATTTATTCCACTGAGCCATCTCCCTGGCCCCAAAGTTCAGAAGGTTTTTTTTTTTGACTAGCTCAGGATTCCTGCAGGGCAGGTCTGGTAAGGCTTGAGGATGTGGGGATCAAACCACAGCATGCTGATTTCTTTGTTGAATCAGTCACCTAAACAACTGAGTTAATGGGCAGGCCCCCTCCTTTTTCTCCTGTGTTTAATTGTTTGCCCTATTTAGTGGCTGCCTTCTGTTCTTGTTGTGGAGTTCTGATCATTTTCATCCCTTTCTAGAACATCTTTCAGTAGTCTGTGTAGAGTTGGCTTTGTTGTAATGAAATTCTTTAGTTTTTCTTTGTTGTGGAGGTATTTTACTTCTCCCTCAAACTTGAAAGAGAGTTTTGCAGGGTATTGTAGTCTGGGCTGGAATTTTTTTCACAGAGAACTTGAAGTACTCTGCTCCATGCTCTTCTTGCCTTCATGGTTTGTGAAGAGAAGTCTGCTGGTATTCTGATGGGTTTTCCTTTGAATGTGATTTGTTTCTTTTCTGTAGTGGCTTTCAGTATATTATTCTTGTGCTGATTTCTGCGACCTTGACTATTGTATGTTTCAGTGTGTTCTTAATTGGGTTGAAGTTATTTGGCATTCAGTATGCTTCAGTTAACTTAATGTCATATTGTTTCTGCATATTTGGGAAGTTTTTTGCTATTATTTCTGCCCATATTCTTTTTATATCATTTGTATTGACTTCTTTCTCATTGATGCCTATTAGTCTCACATTATTCATCTTTGCATCCTCTTGCAAGTGATGAATTATTTTTTTCCTGCATCCTAGTTGATTTTAAGAGATCTTTTCAGGCTGGTGAGATGGCTCAGTGGTCTAAAGCACCTACTTAGAACAAGCTTAGCAAAGCACAGGGACCACAGTTCGGTCCCCCAGCACCACATGCAGCCAGCCCCGCCCCCTGGTGGGCCTAGCTGGCCACACACACATGCAAATAAATAAATAAAAATAAATAAAATTTTAAAAACCTTTTTTTAAAAAAAGAGATCTTTTCTTATCTTTTCACTAGCTGCACCAGCATCTTCAAGATCTGAAACTCTATCTTCACTTTCACTCAAATAGTTTTGCAAGCTTGTGATTGAGATTTTAATTTCCTCTATATCTCTTTGACTCTGCCTCATGCGATCTGTTTCTTTCCTGTATTGCTCATTCATGGAATCTGTCATTTTTCTAATCTCTTCTATTTTTTACCAATGTCTTCTTTAGAAGCAGTTATTAATTCTTTTACTACACAGATTTCTTTTCAGATCTGTTCTGCATTTGATTCTTTACTTCACATGCTGTTAATTTAGAGATTTCTTTTTTTATTTCAGAGGTTATTTCTGATCTGAGCTCCTCTATACCTTTCTGTAGTTGTTTCTTTATTTCAGACACTATTGATTCAAACATTTCAGCTGTGTGATTCTCCATTTCTTCTGTGCTAGTGTCCTCTGCACTTGATCTGCGTGGGCTTGGGGTCTGCGATTGCATTTTGCTCTTTCTCATTGTCCTTTTGTTTAGCACTGTCTTCTGATCTTTGTTGTAGATCTTTGGTGCAATTATAACCTTAGCACCTACTGAAGTTCAGGTGAAGATCTACAAAGTTGGGATTCATCCAGCTGTGCTGCCGCCCTTGGGAGTGAACCTGTTGTGCCCCTCTGCCAAGATGTTCTGCTCCTGGGTGGCTCTGTCACCTACCCTCTCTGTAGGGACTGCAGCTGCAGAGTTTCTCTCCAGGTCTGTATGCCAGGCCTGAGCTGGGTCTGAAGGGGACAAGGGGGTTCAGGGTAGCCGGAAACTCTCCCACACACTCGCTAGGCCTGGGCTTGGGCTGGATTTGGGGCTCCTGAGAGCGCAGCTGAAGTTCTCACTCTCTTGGTGGGCCTGCGGCGGGGGTGGGTGCCCGGAATGGTTGATGGGTTCTGAGGGCGCGGCAGAGGGTCTCATTCACGGGGCATTCCTGGGTTTGTTCCCGATAGATCCCCCGGGGTGCAGGGTAGGCAGAAACTCTCCCACACACCCAGCCTAGACTACTTACTGAGACTAAAAGACAAAAGAGAAAAATAATTGGGACAAGCTGCTGCTTGGGCAGTTTGACAAAGGAAAAGTTAGAATGGGGTATTTATGTAGTCTGACCTTGAGAGAAATTGTGGCCAGGTGCTGGTTTGACCACGGGTGAGGACCTGAAATGATTCTGTCTTCTTCCTTTATCTCTTTTTAAATGTACACAAGGAAAATCGTAAAAGGTGAGAACCAACTAAAAGATTATGAGTAACCCAATGTCTGCCCCCAGAATATCACCTCCAGGTTGTATTTCACAAAATTGGGACAGTTATAAACTGGAGAATTTATAAAAGCTGATTTTTGTTTATAATTCTCTAAATGTAAATTAAAGCATAACCCAATAAAGCTTTAAACTTGATTTTTGAATAAGACAGGAGATGGATAAAGGTCCTACCTAGTAATCTGCAATTCTTTTCTCTCTTCTTCTAACTTGTTATTATATTAACTCTATGATATTAGAGCAACCAGAGTAGTTAAAAAGTCCATTATAATTTACATCAAAATAAAAAACATTAAACACTATTTCCTAGGAAAAATTCTGATCATAATTATGAATCCAAAGCAAAAGTGGTTATTATAAAAATATAGATAGTACACTTAAAATGCCTTGATAGAATGCAATTATTTTGTGTCATATGTCTCTTTTTGTCTGTCTCCCCTTGAGTCTATGTTTTTAATAATTATCTAAATTGTCTGAAGCTGCTCCTTTAAACATATTTTATGAACTCATCATTTAAACATTTTTGTTGCTCTGCAGACTTGTGGCTATTACAATGTTCAATACAAAAATAAAACAAATGAAGACCCCCCTGTTCATATATTCAAGGGGTACAGAACTCATTTACATAAAATTTGCAAATTATAGCCTTAAAGTTTGGTAAACATAAAATTTATGTCAGTTAGGTTAATGTATATATTCCTGTTTGTTAACTGGCAGGTTTATGTTAGTCTCCAAAAGCTTTAAATTGCTTTATAGATAAGTGGCACTTATGCAAGTAGCCCAAGTGTCTTTTATTTGCATGGCTTAGTTAATTTAAAATGTTTGATAAAATAAAAGTAAAAATATCTTTTAAAATGTTAAAATACATTTTTCTCAGTTTTTTAGCCAACTAAGATAATTATTTTTGTTAAAGTATTAAGGTAAAATGTCTATTGCTTTCTGCATTTCAAGTACCAAAAACTATAACATAAGCCAACAGTTACTTAATTCAAGTGCTTCTTGAAGTTTATAAAATGATAGTATGTTCTGGACTTTCAAATGTGTTTTTGTTTTATTTTATTTTGTTTTATTTCAAATGTGTTTCATAAATTAATGTATCCTTTCTTCATAATGCTCTTAAGAATTAAAATTCCAACATGTAATTGATATATTTTTTCAAAAGAAAGCAAAAATGTCCCTGAGGGCCTCTCAAAACTTCAGCACAAAACTCACTCTGTTACAGATAGCAGCTGTGTGACCCAAGTGGCTTCTATTTTCTCCACAATTGGTGGCTCCTCCGGTTTCCCCCTAGAATCCTGTTACGCCCACACCAGGAAATGTTATGCTTGAAAATTATTGTATAGAATTTCAAAGTTAAAGAGTTTTCTATGTCTAAAGCTTTCATGTTTTCTTGAGATATCAAAATACTTGATCAAACATACAAAACTAGATTAAGCAGCAAAGGTGTTATTTATGTCAAAGTAATTTCTTGCTGCTCTGCTGTTAGGTTTTTAGATACTTAAGAAATTGAGTTTTGATAGTAAAGATGTTTTTAAGTAGTGGCTTGTAAATTGTTTTTAACTATCATTTTATTACTGGTTAGGCACACAACTATTAGGTTATGATATGTTATATATCTGGTATTAAAAATGTGTACACATCTAAGAATTAAATATATTATGGCTGAATTTTATCACATTTACAAAGTTTATAAGTTTATGTAAGCCTAATACATAAAACAAGTAAATGCTCTTTTTAAAATAAAATATATATTGCATACAAACCTTAAGCATCATTATAGTTTGTGTCCAGCTGTCCCCCCAAAGCCTCTTGTAAGTTATGGGGCAAGCCCTGCTGGAGGATCAATGAGTGGATTGAGGGGAGGGTCCAGAGGACCAGGGCAGGGCCCAAGGGGTGGGACCAGAGAGGTATGAACCAATAAACTGGCTAGCCTGTGCTTTCTGAGAGGTGTGGAGAGGGTCGTCCTGGACATGGCAGTGCCCCAGCCTCTCCTCCAGGGTCTTGAAACGTCCAGTAACTGTAAGGTAAATAAATCTTTCCTTCCCTCATTTTGAGTGTTGGGTATTTGTCACCACAACAAGAGAAGAATAACTGATACAAGCTTATAAAAATGATCAAAATCATTAGCATCCTCCTCTACTTTTTACAATTAAACCCTTCAATTTATGACTTATGATAGTCAATGTACCTGAACACTATACAGTACAGGCAGTTCACTCTAATAATTAAAAAATTAGACATTAGACTCCTATAAAGCACACCTGTAAGTATAGATATCTTATTTAAAAGACACTTTGTTCCTAAAATTATAATTTAGATAATGATTTATTTGTGTTGTTCTATATACTATAAGTGGATAAAGACACCCAACTATTGATAAATTACACTAAAATTGAAATATATTTTTAGATTGATGATGAAAAGAACTTCATTGTCCTGATTTAATAATGTTATCATAATTATTATCTAAATTGCTATGTTTGCTGTTGTTAATTTTTGTGGTTTCCTTGTAAAACTTCAAACAGGAATATGATTTCTAAAAGATACCCTAAAATGTTAAGATGGTAGGTTATCACCTACAAAAAAGATAGAATATGCCACTGACTACCAATGTCAATGTTGACCATGATTAGTGAAAGAATTAGGTGTTTGCTGGTTATACTTTGTTTCAAAGTGGCCTGAAACCCAAAAGAGAGGACCCTATAGCAGCTAGGATAAAGATCTATTTTTCCCACTTCAAGGTTAGTGTAACTGACCTTCTGAATGTTCAACAGCTATGTCTTGGAGAACCAAGTTAAGGAGGATAAAAAAGGCTGAAAGGACAGCCAATATTTTTTGCTTTTGCCCTCTAATGTCATCCAGGAATCAGGACATGACAGGACCATTCTGAAAAGCCCCTGAACCTCTTGTGCATCACCCAACCATGAGTAGAGGGGCTTGTTGGATGCCAGAGGACAATGTGTATTTTTCAAGAAGGATCACTAAAGAGGGGAATGTCCCTGTGTTTTCAAGGAAAGACATATGATAAAGGAAGACTGTGACCCACCCTGGAAAATAATACAAATGTAAATGGAAAAGTGGAAAAGTTAAAAGGCTCCTAAGTTACCCTTGACAAATAGATGATAGACAGACAGACATGATGATGAAAGATAGATAAACAGACTATCCTTGACAGGTATACATGTATAAATAAATTTTGATTAATATGGGTCCTATTTTTACTTTTTCTTAAAAACCCAGAGGGAAACTACAACAAAGCTAGTAACAGCTCATATAAAAATAGGAAAAGCTTTGCTATATATAAGGTGCTCCAAACCGTGTACCAGCTGAACTACAGCATCTTAACCTACAGCCATGAGAGCTCATAATTCCAAGCCCCACTAGTTCTTCCCCAAATGCCCTTCAGCTTATCTTACGTGTGTTTCCATTAGGTTATTGTATCATACTTTCAAATGTCAATTTGGCTTCCTGTGTAGGTCTATTCATAAGAGAAAAATGCCAATATAAATATACTAGCTACTAAATTTTGTTACTTTTGTGGTATAAGACTAACTTTCAACTATTTATCCCATATCTAATAATAAGTTAATATTATCTGAAATTGGAAACTACAAAAAGTCTTCAGGTCTACAGCATTGAGGCCATATTCTAAGTTCTGAACCCCTTAATAAAAATCTCAATGACCCAGTGATCACATAAAAGCATATGTATTTTTCTTTTGTATTTTTCTTTAGTGTATTCCTTGACCATTTTATCTTGAAGATAGGAGAAAATTGGATTTCTTATTGACAAAATAGGGAGATCTATTACTCAAAGTCTACCTATTATACCAGGTCAAAACAAATAGATGAAAATTTTAGAGATAAAATGATTATGCTAAATGCAGCCCAATTTTTTCTGACCTCTATTACTTTGTGGAGCCACTGTTGGCCATTACTCTGCTTTTCATATTTTAACTCCTACTTCTTAGCATGGTTATAAAGTTGAGCTTAAGCATTGATAACTAGCTGATGTCCTTGTCCTCTTTTCCAGATTGATGCCTTTTCTTCCACACTCATTGTGCCAAAAATACCTTGAAGATATCATAAGTCTATAAATCAGATTAGTTGATAAGGTAAAGGGTAGAATGCTGACCTGAAGATAGAGAAATAGAGTCCAAGTTTTCAAAGAATGTTTTTGGAGAAAGTACATCCTCCATCTTAGAAAGATACAGATGACTGGGCATATTCTTTTCTCCAGCACAATGGGCCAAACTTTCACATATAAAATGAGCCCCTACCTTACTACCTGTAAGAGGGTTGCTACTTTTCTCTTGTACAAACCATGGCCAAACTTTGTACACATTTACAAAGTCCACAGATTTCTACCACCAAGAACAATATTCCCAGTTCCAGACTGTTATGTACTTTTTTCCTTTTTGTGAGCCCATACTCTATTTACTTGAGCATGCACTTTTAAAATTCTTCATAATAAATCCTTTTAGGCACCTAAAAACATTATGATTATTTTACAGGAATCTTTTTCTTGGACTAGTGAATCTGAACTCAGACTACATAGAAAAATTGCTAAGAACCTCTGATTCACTGAATCAGCAATAATTTTCAATCCTTTGCTTAGACTGCAGGTCTTTAAATCAATAAATGTGTTTTTCTCAGCGGTGTATCTTACGCCTACATGGTATAGGTCTACAGGAGGCACTCGATAGGTATTTATTGACTGAAACAGAATTGACTGTAGCCTCCTCCCTGCCTCTCTTAAATTCTTAACAGTAGAAAACTTAAAAGGAGAAAAAAAATCTAATAATGGAATTTCCAGCAGCAGTCTGGAGGTATCTGAGGGGGAGCAGATTTCCTAATGATTGTGCTTTAGGTGATTCCATGAAGGCAGAAGTCTCTTTCAAAGTCACTAAAAGCTCTCACCTCATCTGATCACAAGTTGGATGACTGATTAGGGGAACTGTATCAGTTATGTACACTCACACAATCTTTCTGTCATCCATTTGCACTAGTTATCAGGATTTAGGGTCTCACCATGCATTAAATTGTTAATCAGAGGTAGCAATGGAGAGACAAGAGACAGTGGAAAGATGTGGAGAGAGGGCCCACCTTGGAGCCCACATTCTGGGCAAGACTTGTGTGAGTTAAACTTTAACCCAAATTCAGAGTACCAAGAACTAAATACAAAAAGGGAAAGCATCCAGGTAATGAAGCTCATAATCAGTAAGGCTCTGGGTGTTTGTCCAGTATTTTTCAGCAACCCTTAGCTGATCCCAGCCCTAATTGCCATGTCATTATTTATGGAGCTTTGGCACCTTTTTCTTCCATGGGCTTTGGACACTATATTTCCTATAAAAGTTCTAAGTGGTCAAAAGCTCCATTACCTAATAACGGGACACCAGCTCTTCAATCCTGCTCCAAACCCTAATGTTTAAAAGCCTCAACATCAAGACTCTTGAGAACAGGGAAATCTTTTTACTGACCTTCTCCCTCAGGGAATATACTTTCACTTTTAATAAATCTTTAATCTTGTTGCTTCTTTCCAGTGTCCTACCCCATTCTTTGTTCAGGACACTAAGAACCTGCACAAGACCCTGGTATGGTACCTATCAGGTTATAAAAAAGGGTTATAGCACTCAGAATATCAACTTATTTTAGTAGACAACAAATAACTCAGATCTCCATTGTAAAGAAAGCAAAATGTCTTGGCTTATTGGCATATATTAAAGGACCAGTAGAAATGATTTTTGTGACCATGAAACTTTTATATTGATTAATATACATTCACAACTCTATTCAATGCCTAGCAATGCAAACACTCATACATACACACTTACTCACACACAAGCCTTATCTAACTTAGGATATCTCCAGTTCTTCTGCCATTGTTCTCATCCTTCCTCTCCCCTCATATGTCTTTGTCATTCTATTGTCCAAATCCTGACTTTTGCGGAAAATGCAGATCTCACTTCCGGTCATGATTAGTTTATTTGAACATTAAGTGTTCAGAAGAAGGTTGGTAGGAATTCCAAGAACTGGGATGAAAGCAAAGTTGATGTCAGGCTTACAGGGTGAAAGGAGAGACTAGACGGAATGGACAAAGCTGAAATGAGATAGAAGCAGGGATGAGCAGGCCCAGGAGCTAATCTTGAGATCCTAGGTTATAAGAGTTGCATTTCTCAAATGAAATGGTCTGAAGTGTTTCCTGATTCTTGACCTTCACATGCATAGGCATCCTTTAATGTTCTTACCACAGTATGTTGAATACAGCTCCAAGGTTATACATTAAGCCATTTCTCTGCTTTTTTTCTCATTTGTTTTTGAGTCTGTGCTATGGCTTGCATCTAGATGTCTCCCCCAAAGCCTCATGCACTCATAGATGGAGCTTTTCAGACCTACCTGGATGTAAGGAGTGTGATGCTTGGCTTAAGAGTGTGTGATAATAAATTAGTTCACTGATTGGAATTAGCTTAGTTCTTGATGGTATCATGCTAAGGGCTGGCAGCCTGTTTGGATAGAATGGAAAGGGGGGTTTGCTGCTGCTCACTCCCTTCTGCCTGCAATGCTGTGGGCTGCTTCCCTCCTGGATGCTCCTCTGCATTGCGCCCTGCCTTCGCTCCAGGTGATGAAGGGCCGAAACCTCTATGCAGTGCAAGCTGAAATAAGCCTTTCCTCCTTTAACTTGTTGGTGTTGGGCATTTTGTCTCAGCAATGAGAAATGTAACTAAGATAGTCTTCAAGGTCTGGAATAATGTCTGAAATGTGGGAATAAAGCTTAAAAGGAAAGGAAGACTGAATGCATAATGGTTGAAAAGGGGAAACAGGGCTGGAGAGATAGCTTGGTGGCCTAAGTGCCTGCCTAGCAAGGGCAAGGACCTGGGTTTAATATCCAGGGCTGCATGCTGTGAACCCGGGGTACACTGTGCCAGCCACCAAAACTAGTTGTGGTGTGCACACCTGGAATCTCAGTGCTGGGTAGACTGAGACAGGAGGATCCCTATGAGTGAACGCTTCATAGTAAGACCCTGCACCAAATAAATAAATAAATAAATAAATAAATAAATAATTAAAAAGAAAAGGGCAAAGTGTGAAAGTGATCATACTCTAGATACATTAAGCAAGATCAGATCAAATATATCCTCTTACACAAAACATCCTTTTAGGGCCAACCAGATAACTCCGTGGACTAAGTATGTGCTTAGACAAATGCAGAGACCTGGGTTCGATCCCTGGTACTGTAGGCCATGCCGACCCTCCCCACAGGCGCGCTGAGCTGGTGACTGAGTCCAGGCATAGTGGTGCGTGCCTGTAATCCCAGCACTGGGGAGGCTGAAAACAAGAGGATCACTGAGGGTCCAAACTGTGTAGTGAGACCCTGTACAAAACACCTTTAAAAAAAATGTCCTTCTGTTGGGTAACTGGGATTTTTAGTGGACAAGGAGAGTCTAGTTAGAGCCAAAATGTGATTGAAACTTCCCAACACTTGAGGCAGAAAGCAAAATAATTCTACTGCATCCTTGGCTTAGAAGAATTGCCTTCTGAAGAGGACAATTAGACCATATCACATATTACATGAGTCTTCTTTTCACCATGTTTGCATGATTCTTGGCACATTAATTCCTATCTGTGAGCCTCAATTTTCTCATCTGAGAAATGAGGGTGTGTAGTAGGCTACAGCACAGGGGTTGGGCTGGGGTATGGATGTTAAGGCATGTAGCACCTATGTGGCCTGGCATGTTTTTTTTTTTTTGTTCATAAGTTTATTATATTTTCAATTTCATTGACTGATATTGGGGCATTCAGTTTTTAAAAATGTATTTGGTGCAGGGTCTCACTTTGCAGCTTGGACTCGTGGTGATCCTCCTGTTTTCAGCCTCTCCAGGATTGGGATTACATGCATGTACCACCACATCTGGTCTCTGTGGCCCACTCAATGCACCCAGAGGCAGTGCCAGCAGGCATGTGGTGCTGGGGATCAAAAACTAGTCTCTGTGCTTGCCTAAGGAGGTGTTTAGTCCACCGAGCTATCTTGCTGGCCCTTATTCAAAGTTTTTATATCTTCTTTTTTTTTTAATTATTTATTTATTCCTTTAGTGTGTGTGTGTGTGTGTGTGTGTGTGTGTGTGTGGGCGTGTGTGTGGCCAGCTCAGCCCACCAGGGGGC
>NW_004524634.1:6829333-6859544 GCF_000260255.1 Octodon degus | reverse complement strand
TGGCATGTGGTGCTGGGGGATTGAACCGCGGTCCCTGTGCTTTGCCAAGCTTGTTCCAAGTAGGTGCTTTAGACCACTAAGCCATCTCTCCAGCCCCTTTTTATATCTTCTTGACTCAGTTTTGGTAGGCCTGGCATGTTTTAAAGACTCCATTAGCATCTTTCAGTTCAGTTTTACTCTCCCCCTACCGATCTGTGCTGTTCTCATAATCCCTACTAAAATCATTTTTTACTATGTCCTGTATTGATCAAACACTTAGCAAACTCTCACTAAGTATTTCACTATTTGAAACACTGTCAAATGCACTCTCTAGCCTGCCTCAACCTCCCTTACTACTCTATGATTTAGGTGCCATCATCCGCTCCAGTTTGCAAGTGAGGAAAAAGAACCAGGGACTAGAACACAAGTTCAGAATCTCATGGAGTATGACTGATAGGACTCACATAAGCTCCAGCTGTCCTCGGTCCACTCCATGATCTTCCTTCCCCATATGTTACAGACAGTCCTTTCTCTACTACATAGAATTCCCTGTCCTCCCACCAGGATCCCCTGTTTCCTGGGATTACCTTGCAGTACTATGGTTTACATATCTCCACTGTAACTCACACTGAAGTTTAATCCCTATGGTAGGTGTATTAAGAGAATAAAAACTTGTTCTAACTGTGACATTTGGTGGTAAGGCCTTGGGGAAACGTTTAAGGTTGAGTAAAGCCAAAAGGTAGGGCCATGATGATTGCATTAGAGTCTTTGTAAGATAAGGAAGAATTTGCAAGCTTGCTTTGTCCCACAACATCATGCTCTCAACCACATTGTGACCCCTCAAAAAGGCCTTACCCAGTGTCAAGAAGACATTGGCACCATGGCCTTGGACTTCCATATCCACAAACAAGTAAACTTCTTCTTTATAAGTTATGTAATTTTTGTTGCCCAGTTATAGCCACAGATGATGGACTAAGGTAAATATTCCCAACAAAAGACTGTCCTGATGGTTGAATAAGATAATGTATATATAAAATGCTGTGCTTAACATTCAGTTAGTAATCAGTCAAAGTCACAGTTGCTGTGGCAGCATTGCCTACCATGACCAGCACCACTTCCACTGACCTGGGTGATAGGCAAAGCCATGCTGGGCACAGAACAAGTGTGGACTGGCAGTCTGTACTGATGGCCAGATGGAGATAGTTGTGTTCCCTGACCCAGCATCTCTTACTTCAGGTTGTTTCAGGATAGTGACTTTTCATTCTGACTTCAGTCCCTGTTTAAGAGTCAGGCACCACATTTCTGTTCCTCTAGCTTTCTGAACTTGTCTTTTCAATGTTAAACAGATTTCTTCAGAACTTGCAATAACCATGGAGCAGCACTGTTACTTAATACAGCATTGATTTTGCAGCGGCTGATTTCTGATATGGGTGGGATCTTAAAACCCAATCAGAAGCTATTGTCCCCCACAATCCCCCATTTAAATTGCAGTGATGTGCTTCTCATAGGATGTGCTTCAAGGATGATAGACTTCAAAGGTGGAGCAATCGCAGGTCGGGGGCCTGATGCCAGTCAGTGTGGAGGTTTCACTGCCACATATATCGTGAAGCATCTGTACGTGTGAAAGGAAGGTGTTGCTCAAAAAACCAGTCTTTGTTATGATCCAAGTACTGTGAATAGCTGAATGATTGCATCCTCATGAGGGTTTCAAAGAGTCAGATGAGGAGGATGAGAACTACATGAGAAAAAAGCCAGAATAGCTCAGTTCAAATGGGGCTGCAGCAGCATACCTCTTAGGCGTGCTGTTTGGAAGGGACCTGACATCAACGATTTCTGTGACTGTCTCGTCCAGACATGAAGTAACTTTGATCTGGTCAAGGTCATGTCAACATGAATCTGGACTCTGGATCCCTCAGGTTTTTCATCTTTCTTTGAGCTAAGAGCACATACGGAAGCTTTGGACTTCATGACGCATGCTGTGGTCCTTGGTAGAAAGTGGCTAAGTGGAGGGAAATAAGGGTTTGGTGAGGGAGGCTAAGCAGTTTTGTTTTGGTCTTGAATGTGCACAAGAATAAAAAAGGAGTCAGCTTATAGTAAGATTCTACTGCCCCACTTTCAATCTGCTGAATCAAAAATATTTGTGGTGGTAGAACAGTGCCTTGTAAACTGAATTTTACATATAAATGCAAGGCTAATGATTGCATGAGCATCCAGCACATGTGTAATCATTACTATGCGGCAAGCATGGTCCTCAGCATTCATAGTCAGTGGTTCACTTCATAGTCACAGGGTCCTGTGGACAGGGGATATTATCCTCATTGCTACTTACAGATGAGGGAATAGAATTGATGGAACTGGCTCAAAATCACCTGTGTATAAAAGACCTAGCTAAGCAAGGCTGGCCCTGGGGAGATTTATGCTCCTTTGGGGTACAATACTTAAGGGAAGTCTCATTCCCAGGGATGTGGGAGTACCTCTTAGGGAAAAAATATCTTTAAATCTGGAGTCCTGGAGACCTCGTTGGTCTTTCTTAGTTTCTGACCTTGGAGCTGGGAGTGGAACCCAAGGGATCTCTTTTTGGAGCACAAATCCTTCCTGTAGTACATAGAAATACCCTAGGGAGGGGCTGGAGGAATAGCTCAGTAGAATAACTGCTTGCCCGGCAAGCACAAAGGCCGGAGTTCAATCCCTAGTCCCCCCCCCCAAAAAAAAAAAAAAAAAAGGAAAAAGAAAAAAAAAAAGAAATACTGTAGGAATGAAGGTAAAATGCAGAAACAATTTTCCCCTCTTCATCATGGCCCTTTGGGAGATGCTGCTCTCAGGAGTGTCATTTGGCAAAAGCCCTCAAAGCTGTGTGTCAGTGTTTACTAGTGCTCATAGCAGAGCACATACTTCCAGGTTAGGGGATTAATTTTGCTTAGCCATTGCTGCCAACCCTGGTCTCATGGAGAATGACATTTGCTGTGGGGCTCCTCTGAGCTTGGCCACAGCTTCCTCAGAACTGCACTGCAATCGAAACCTCTTGCTGTCCAACTTTCCCTCCTATCCTCCTTATCCTTGCCCGTCCTTTCTGCCAATAAGTGTCTTGATATCTAATTCTATCTCGGTGCAATGCTTCTTGGAGAACATAACTGCAATATGAAATATTTGTGATTTGATAAATTAAAGTCCACAAAATGTGTTTATATTTCATGAAACGTATTTTTTATGCATCCCCATGAAAACTGATTTCTTAATTGTTCATTTGACATTTGCTAGGGCTTATTATTAGTAAGCAAAGACAGATTTTTTTTTCATTTATTTATTTGGTACAAGGACTCACCACACAGCTCAGACTCATAGTGATCCTCTTGTTTTCAGCCTCTGCCGCACTGGGATTATAGGTGTATGTTACCATGCCCAGGCTTGTTCCCGGCTCAGCACATCCTGGAGAGCAGAGCCAGCAGGGCATGAGGGACCAGGGATCAAACCCTGGTTCCTGCACTTGCCAAAGCAGGTGCTTAGTCCACTAAGCTATCTTGTGAACCCCAAAGGCAGAGTATTAATATGAAAAATATTTATGAGAGAATTACATTGGAGAAAATCTATTTAAATTTTTTATTTACTAAACAAAGGTTGATTTTTGTTTTTAAATTTTAGCTGTCAATATGCCATTTATTTCCAGAAGCACTTTTTTGAGAAGCAGTGAATAATTCATCTACCGAGCATAGTGTTCCTAGCCCTTCTGGTTAGTGCTGTACAATCTGCTCACTGAACCACCTTAGTGCTGTTGGCATTGTTAATTCTATTATGAGCCATGCATCCTAGAGAAATCATCAGAGTTATAGAAAATGATTTATGTGCAAGATGGTCATCATGACACTGTAACAGTATGAAAATTGGGAGCAACCTTAATTGCCAACATTGGAGGATAGTTCAATAAGCTATTATATTTTAATAAGAACATAGGAGACATTCCTGATGTGCTGTTAAGTAATAAAGGCAGGAACCTAACTGAGGATAAAATTTAATATCATCAATGTAAAAGCATAAAGACCAGCAACAAATAAGGTGTTAACAATGGCACTATCTATATTCTAGAGCAGTGGTTCTGACCTGTATTATTATTTGATCCCAGAGCCCAGAGGATATTTGATAGTCTGGAGGCAGTTTTGGGGTACCATGAGTGCAGTGGGGTGCTACTGGCACTTAGTGGGTAAAGGCCAGTGAGATTCATCATCCTTTGGTTCATAGGAAGGACAAAGTCCACAGGACAAGAAGTCAACCAGCTCAAAAATCAAGATGCCCCCTCTAGAGGCATGATCTATGTTAGTTTTCTTCATAATTCTTCTAAAGACTTCTCCAAATGCTTATTTTTATACAATAAACACATATTGCTTTTATTACTAGAAAGGTATAGAGAAGTTACTAAAATATATCTAAATAATAATTAGCCACAAAAAAATCTCAGTTAAATATGAAATTAAAGTTCTAAGAGATGAAACACAGTTTCTTGATTAAATTGGTAGTTTTTTTGTTTTCTTCTGTATTTGTGATATATAAAAATGTGTCTTCCAGTTAATAGCACCTTACACGAATGCACTACAACATTTTCCAGTTGGGGAAGGATTTCCTTTTGTAGAACACTGCTGAATTCCAGGCACTATTGCTTTCAAAGTTGGGGATAATGAATTCTCAGTGTTGTTCTCTTCTTTAACTAGTATTCTTCTCATCTCTGTAACCAATATTCTCAAACTTCCTCCTGGGTTTTGGCATGTAAAGGATCACATCTCAGAGTTTGTGCTCAGGTTTATAGATGTGTCTTCATATTCAGGACTCTTGGAGAATGTCACCTTTCTCTGAGCTATTCCTTTTCCTCAAGGCTGTAGAGCCCCTGCACTACTTTAAGTCTTATGTATCATTCCTTATACATATTTCTTGAATCCATTTTCTATTTGAAACTATTCCACCATGGCTGAGACTTTCCACATCATTTTTCCTGACTACTATGGACATTTTCTTTTTAAGATTTATTCATTTAATTTTTACGTTAAAATTTTTACTTGGAGGTAAGAATAGATTTATATGCAGTTTTAAGGAATACCATAAAGGTGCCAAGTACCTTTTACTCAGTTTCTTCCAATGGTAGCATCTTTTAAGCTCTGGTACAATAATATCATTTTTGTCTAGTTGTCTGCCCAAAGCCTCCTGAGGTCATGGGATGGGGACTTCTAGAATTTGAGATTAATTCATGATCAAGGCTGGGCTTATGGGTCTTAGTACTGCTGGGGTTATGGGCATGAGTACTAAACCCAGCCTGGGGCATATAGCCTAAGTGAAACTTAAGGAAGACAGACTTGCTCTCTGTTGCCATTGTTGCTGCTACTGCTCCATTTTCTTTTCTGCTCCTTGCTGCCACCATGAACTGCTGCTCTCTGTCATGTGCTGCTCTGCTCTTGAAGCCAGGTGAGTATGAACTAAAATCCCCACTAACTGGGAGCTAAATAAACCTTTTCTTTCTTCACTTGAGTGTCTGGTATTTGTTCTAGCAATGAGAGAAGAGTAACTGAGAGAGGTTTGGTACCAGAGGAGTGAGGTCATTGCTGTGACTAAACCTGACCATGTGGATTGCAAGCTTTTGGGAACAGCTTACTGGGAGACATAGAAGGTTTGGAGATTTCATCTACAAGTGAAGCACTGGAACAGCTTTGGATGTTTTGTGTGGGATATTCCAGTCAGAACTCAGAAGACCAGAGGACTTATGGAAATCCTGTCTGTAAAGATGAGGCTGGGGAGTTTTCTGCTGGGAAAAAGAACTGTATTTGTTGTTGGACTCCAGATCATTTGTGTTTGGCTTGGAAGAAAATTTGTCTGCATTTTTCTCATGTCCAGAGACTTTGCCTGGCACTAAGATTAAGCCTGGCAGACTGATTAATCTTTCAAAAGAAATCTCAAAACAGGCAATTATTGAGTGAGTGGCATGGCTATTGTTGGTGGCTTTTAGTCTATTTATATTGAGAATCAAGAACAAAGAGCCCTGCAGTATCATGTAAAATGTTGTGAGTTTGGTCAGAAAGGAGACTCCAATAAAGCTATGGACTGCAAAGACAGCACTGAATGGACCTCCTTTGCCAAGAAGAAACAAGAGAATGAAAATGATGGCTTGAGGGCATCACAGGAGGCAGCATGTCTCCACTCAATTGCAAAGGTCAGGGACTTTGCCTTGGGAAGAAAGCCGCTGAGTCCCATGTTCCAGAATGGTGGCAGCAGCCATACCAGGTTCCAGAGTGGCACTGACATGGGGAGTTTATTCCTCAGAGTCAGGTCAGTATGCTCAGTGATCTAGGCATTCAATCCCTACAACCAAGAGAGAAGGAAGCCTGACTATTCTCCAGCTGGCAGCAGACCTTGGCATCATCCATGTGGTTAATATTGGTTTTAGGCACATTCAGAATGCAGGAGTCCTGAGGTCAAGAAGAATTCCACCTAGATTTCAGAAAAAGGTCTGGGAGGCCAGGCAGTGTGCCCCTGAGAGGGCAGTGGGTGAAGCAGAGAATGAGAAGCCTATTCAGTGGAATAGGAACATGGAATATTCAGTGGAATATTCAGTGGAATCCCCAGAAGTTTGGAAAAGCCAGGAACATGGATCATCTAAGGGAAACTGCAAAGAGGGAGTAAAGCTGGCCTAAGAGAGAAGCCATGGAAACCATCACCAAGTGTGCTATAGGGGTGGAGCCATGTAAGACCTTTGGAACTCACAACTCATCACAGATTGCTTCGGTTGTTTCACATGGAACTATAGGACTTAATGTTCACACTTCTGTATTTTGGACTTGCTTTGGTCTCAGTGCTTGGTATCTTGCTGTGTTCCTTTTGGACTGCTGTTTGCCTTGCACCACTGAATATTGAAAGTGTTTTTCATTTGAACTGGAGCTTACAGCTTGGAGTTTGCCTTTAGGTCTTGGAGGAGCCTTGGGACTTGGACTTTTCTGCAATGCTGGAACTATTTGGACTTTGGCAATTCTTAGAGATAGACTAAAATGCCTGTTGCGGAAAGGAATGTACATGAGTCTTTGGGGGTCCAGGGGAAGAATGTTATAGTTAGTATCCAGTTATACACCCCAAAGCCTCATGCAGTCACGGCGTAGGTATTTCTACAGTCTGAGATTAATTCATGATCAAGGCTGGGCTTATGGGTCTTAGTACTGCTGGGATTTTGTAGCCTGGAGCATATAGCCTGAATGCAATTTAAGGGAGCCAGACTTGCTCTCTGTTACCATTGTTGCTGCTACTCCTCGATTTTTCTCTGCTCCTTACCACCACCATGAAATGCTGCTCTCTGATATGTGCCACTCTGCCCTTGAAGCCAGCAAGTATGGACTGAAACCTCCACTAACTGGGAGCTAAATAAACTTTTCCTTCCTTCATTTGAGTGTCGAGTATTTGTCCCAGCAATGAGAGAAGAATAACAGACAAATAGTACAACCAGAATGTGGACACTGATAAAATCAAGGTACAAAACATTCTTATCACCATAAAGGTTACCTCATGGTCCCATGTAAGAGCTACGCCACCTCCTTCACTGCTGACAATACCAACCTGTGACTTCCTTCTATAATTTTGCTGTCTATTGTTCTATAATTTTATTGTTTCAAGAATATAAATAAAGGGGGGAAACTACCTGCTTGCCACCCCCCTGTCCCTCTCTTGGACAGGAGCTTTCTTTCTCTCAATAAATATATTCTGCTCATAACCTCCGTTTGTTACTAAAATTCATTCTTCAGTTTTAGAGAACATGAACTCATGCAGGTCAGGTCCAGAGGTAGTTTTTCCCTATGTCATTTGGAGATTCCCTATATGGTTTGGAGGTCACCCACTCAAGACCAGTTTTTCTCCCTGTATCATTTTGGAGTTTCTCACCGAGATCATTGGACAGAAGACCCACTTGGGAGGGACCATACACAGTGATCCTGTCAACTGCTTCAGCTGTCAAGACTACAGGCCAGGACTCTTGGATGCATCACATTGGACTCAAACTCTGGGAACCAGAAACTGCCATTGGAAATGAATGACCATCTGAATACTCCTGTGAGCCCATAGAAGACTTAAGATTCCTGTTCAAGAGAAACAGAATGTCCTCAGATAAGTGATGATGCTGTTAGCCCTTTTACTAATGACTTTGCTACCTAGGGTAAGGTGCAATTCCTTTCTAAGGTGGGCACAGGAATATGCTGACTCATTACAGCAAAGCAATTATTGGATATGTGTTTTACTCCCCTTGTCAAGTACATCAGAACTTCCTTGGTGGGTATCCCCTCTTCAAGGAGATGACTGGAATAAATTACAAGACTACATTAATGAGATGCAGAAGAGTTCAGCAGTTCATAGCTTAGCCCACCATTACAAAGTAAGTGAGTGGCCTATGAATTATACTCTTGGTGATCCTGGACATAATCAAATACTTTCCCTCAAGGTCACTGAAACCTCTCTACAAGCATTAATGAGGCCACTATTAAAAAAGGGTAAAACACCTATCCTGAAGGACAATAACTATAGACATCAAGATGGTTATTTTCAAATATGGGATGATTATGTATGATTAACCCCCACCATAGGACACCTCAGCAGAAAGGCCCCCTTATGTTGGGAAAAGAAAAATCACTCCTTTTCTCATTGGCCTAACTCCACTAAATGTGTGGGATGGACTTCTCCTGAACAGTGTATACACAACATAACTCTATAGGCTGTAAACTTATTTGCAATGAACTGGTCTAATATTCCTGAGATTAGATGGAAAGCTCCCAATGACACTTATTGGTCATTGGTACCAATTTGTGGCCTTGGCTACCCCCTGGATGGATAGAGAGATGTACATTAGGGTTTGCCTGGTTACAAGGCAGAAGTGTCAAAAATATTGACAAGCCTGCAAATTTATACCACCTACAACATCGATGGTCCAGAAAGTGTTTCACTGGTATGATCACTTGGTCTCTATTTTTCTCCCTTCTCTAGGTTTAGAAGATGTCATGCAAGACATTGAGGCCTTAACTAACTATACTCAATGGGCCTTAAATGATACTGCAACTGGTCTCTTTCTTTTAAATGAAGAAGTAAAGTTAATGAGACAGGCTGCCCTGCAGAATCGGATGGCATTAGATATTCTAACAGCAGCACAGGTGGGTACTTGTGCAATTATAAAAGCTGAATGTTGTGTGTACATTCCTGATCCTTCTGCAAATATCTCAGTAGCCATCTCTCTGGCTCAGTCTTATCATCCTTTTGGGAAGTCATTATTAGCTCCTCCTGGTAGAAACTTATGTTGACTATATTCATAGTCATCCTGTTGATATTATTACTTGGCCCATGTATACTTAATTGTTTCTTTGGTTTTGTGTCCTCCAGACTCAAAGCTATACATCTACCCAAGAGGAAAATACCTGTTCTCTACTGAGGGCCTTTAGATAGAACCTCTGAAGAATATATCTCACTGCCAATCCACAGCTACACCCCCATTCAGCCTGAAGAAGCCAGAGTGGTCTTCACCCATACTTCCCTAATGGCAGTTCAAGTTACTTCTTCAGCGGGGGAATGTTGCAGGCAGCCGAGTTAGATAGAAATATTATAGGCAGTCAGATAGGGCCAGGCCCTTGAGGAGACAAGATGGAAGACAAGGTGACATTGCAACTTTTGAAAGAGACAGACACTCCTATGTGGGCCACATCTCAAGACCAAGACAAACAAAAGAGGGAACACAGCTCCATACTTCCCTAGGGATGAGCATCAGGGATTGATATTCTAAATAGGTATCAATCACCTTAAAAGAGCCCTATTGTGTCAGTAGCCCAACCCCAATAGAAGGAGACCCTGTCCCACATTCCTGCCCACTTGCTACATGACTCGCTTTCCCATTTGATGCTGGATTTAATCAACTTTACCTGAGCAATGGTGCTTGTAATCTCATTGGTTGACCATAATTTTGTCCCACCTCAAGCCCAACTAAGTGAGTTCCCATACCTTCTCCACCACCTTAGACCCACCTCACCACATGGTTTTCCACTATAAAAGTCCCTGGAAGAGACAACTTCCTAGGGAAAACTACCTGCTCAAGTCCTCCTCCTGCTCCTGTCTCAGGCAGGAGCTTTCCTTTTCTCAATAAATATATTCTGCTCATAAAAAAGAATGTAAATAAAATATAGTGTATTTAACATTTAAAGATTGGCATTTTTTAAATTCTTCATAATTTTGTGGTGACTCATTGACATTATTGTGTTTATCTACATTACATTTCCATGGTAAGATTTCAAGGTATCAGTGTATCTATGGATTGAAACAAATCTGATTTGCTTCCAAACTCTGAATAAAGCTGCTATAAATATTTGCATACAGCTTTTTGTTCTGTGTACCAAAATGAGTTTTCAATTTTTAGATAAGTTCCTGGGAGAATAATTATGAGACCATATTATAGTAGGCTGTATTTTTTAAGAATCTACAAGATGTTTTCCAGAGGACCACAATAAATGCACCAGTGACCCACTTTCTCCATATCCTTGCCAGAATTTAATGGTGTGACTAATTTTAATTTTAACTATTCTAATAGAAGTGCAGAAATACATGATTTTATTCATTTTCCTAATCATTAACAAAGTAGAAGTTTTTTTGTTTTTTGGTGAAATGTCTATTCATTCATGTCTTTTTCCACTTTTTCAGTTGGTACTAGTCATTTTGGAGGATATATGATTTGCAAATATTTTCTCCCACTCCATGGATTGTATTTGCATCCATTATTGCAGTTATTCTCTCCATTTTTCTAGTCTTTATCTCTTTCCTTCACTGTTGCTTCAGAAGAGTTTTAGAAGACTCTACTTAACATGAAAATCTGTTAGGATTCCAGTAGAATTTGGTAAATTTGAGATCAAAATCTGGATACCAAGTCCTAAAAAAAATCAGGTAATGGGGCAACAAACACTGACTGCATTTATTTTGGTAATATTCAGATCTAAACAGCTGTCATTCACTTAGACCTTGAAATCTCCTATTTTCTACTTTACTTTTCCTTTTTGTACAATATTCAGAGTGCTGCAAATTACCTTCTTTACAACCCTTTCAAGCATTAAAGTTTCACTTTTTGGCTGACATTATACAGTTCAAGTATCCTTGTGGGTGTGATGGACAGAATGATGGATCCAACAAAGATGTCCATGCTCTAAACCATAGGGCTTTTGCATATGTTAGCCTACGAAACAGAAAGACTCTGTGAAGGCAATTAAATAAGGATCTTGAGGTGGGAATGTTTTGCTGCATTATTTTGGAAAGCTCAGTGTAATCACTGGAGTTTTATAAGATGAAGCAGAAAACTCACTCAGAGAAATGTGAACAGAAGCAGAGCACTTAGTAGATAAAGAAAAAAACTGCAAGTCTTGGAATGTATAAGGCCTGTGGAAACTGGAAGAGACAAGCAAACAGGTCTCTCCAAGAATCTCTAGAAGGAATACAGTCCTGCCAACACATTGGTTTTATCTATATTTGTCTTGGTTATGTTTTTCTCCTTGGTGAGATAAAATACCCAACACCCAAAAATTAAGGAAGGAAAGATTTAGTTAGCTCCCAGTTAGTGGAGGCTTCAGTCTGTACTCTGCTGGCTCCAAGACAGACTAGCACATGGCAGAGGGCAACAGTTCATGGTGGCAGAAAACAGCAAAGAGCAAAAGCAAAAGGAGGAGCAACAGCATCAGTGACAATGGCAAAAATCTGTCTCCCTTCTGTTGCACTCAGGCTATCTGCCCCAGGCCAAGTGTAGCACTCACACCCATAATCCCATTACTGGACCATGAATTAATCACAAATTCTAGGCATCTGCCTGATAACTGCATGAGGCTTTTGGAAAACAACTAGACACAAACTGTATCATTCTGTTCCCCTCCTCCCCAAAGAGTCATGCATATCCCTTTATACAAAAGGTATTTTAGTCCATCTCTAAGAGCTGCAAAATTCTTACTAGTTTCAGCACTGGTCAATAGTCCAAGTCCCAAGTGTCCTCCAAGATCTAAGGCAAACTCTTTGCTGTGAGCCCCTGTATAAATGAAAAGGTAAAGACTTCCAATATTCAATGATTGGCACAAGATAAACATTACCATTCCAAAACATACAAATAGGAAAATACAAAACATTGGAACCAAAGCAAGTCCAAAACCCATAAAGGCAAACATTAAGTCCTGTGGTTCCAAGTGGAACATCCAAAGCAATCTGTAGCAAATTGTGAGCTCTATATGGCTCTGCCTGTATGGCATTTTTGGCGGTGGTTCCTATGGCTTCTCTGTTAGGCCAGCTTTGTTCGCTCCTTCCAGTTTCCCTGAAATGATCCATGTTCCTGGATTTTAAAACTTATGGGGTTTCCACTACATGTTAAGCTTCTCACTCTCTGCTTCACCTACTGCTCTCTCAAGGGCAAACTGCATGGCTTCCCAGGCCTTCTGAAATCAATGTGGAAGCCTTCTTAACCTCAAAACTCTTGCATTCTGCCTGTGCCTAAAACCAATGCCACGTGGATGATGCTGAGGTCTGATGCCAGCTGGAATAGCAGCCAGGCTTCCTTCTCTCTTGGCTGTAGGGGTCAAGTGCCTGGATTGCTGGCAAATCTGAACCTCATTTAAAGGAACAAATTCTATATGCTGTCACCATTCTTAAACCAGTTGTGGCCATTGCCACCATTCTGGGACATGGCACTCTGAGGCTTTCTTCTCAAAGCAAAGTCCCTCACCCTTGCAGTTCTGAGGCTGCAAAGGGCAGAGACCTTGTGATGTCTTCAGGCCATCTTTTCTATTCTCTTATTCCTTGTCCACAATGGGAAGACTCTCAGCTCTATCTTTGCAGTCCACAGCTTTGTAGGTGCTTCCTTTCCAGCCAAATGCACATTTTCAATCATACTGATGGGCTCTTTGCTCTTCATTCTCAACATAAATCTGACTAAGAGCTACCAATAATAGCCACACCACCGCATCAACATTTGACTGCTTTGAAATTTGTTTTGCAATATTAATCAGTCCTCCATGCTTAATCTCATTCTCAGGCAAAGTGTTTCGACACGAGCAAAATGTAGACAAACTATCTGCCAAGCCATAACACACATCATCTGGAGTCCAACAACCAATGCAGTCCCTCTTCCCAGAAGAAACCTCCCCAGCCTGGCCTTTACAGGCAGAATTTCTATCAGCATTCTGGTCTTCCGAGCTTTGATCAGAATCTCCCATACAGAACAGCTGAAGGCATTCCAGCACTTCTCTGAATGCTTCCTATTTCTTCCCATAAGCCATTCTCAAAGGCTTGTCATCCACATGGCCAAGTTTAGTCATAGCAATGACTTCACTTCTCTTGTACCAAATTCTGTCTCAGTTATTTTTCTCTCATTGCTGGGAAAAAATTGTCACTCAAAATTAAGGAACAAAAGGTCTATTTAGCTCTGAGTTCATGGAGGTTTCAGTCCATACTCCACTGGTTCTAAGGCAGACTGGCACACGGCAGAGGGCAGCAGTTCAGGGTGGCAGAAAACAGCAAAGAGTAAAGGCAAAAAGGAGGTGAAGCAGCAGCAGTGGCAACAGCAGCAGTCTGTCTCCCTCATGTTCAGGCTATCTGCTCCAGGCTGGGTATACCACTCATACCCATAATCCCAGCAGCACTCCCACCCATAATCCCAGCACTGGATGATGAATTAATCACAAATTCTAGAAACCTGCCCCATAGCTGCATGAGGCTTTCTGGGGACAACTAGATACAAACTGTAACAATATTCCATAGTGTAAGTATTTATTTATGTCGGTTGCATTTGGGACTCAACCTCCAGAGCTGTAACACAATAGAACTTTTTGTTTTAGGCCACAGAGTTTGTGGTAATTTGTTACAGTGATCATAGAAAACTTGATATAATATCCAAGCTTGCTCACCATCTCCCCTCCCCTCCTATTAATTCTCATTTCCTTCCTTTTTACTCCCTTATATGCCCATCTGATAGATTCTGCACACCAACTCACCAAATAAGGATGTATGAAAATTTCCTTCCTTGTCCTATCTCCTCCAAAACAATCAATCTGGGGAAGAGAAATAAGAGTCTTTGGGGGGGGTATAAAATGATTGAGATGATTTATGTACATATAACAGCTCCCCAGGATGAAAGTAAATAGCACATGCTGAATAGATATATGAATAATAAAAGATATTAAAATATAGTTTAGTTGTACCTCATTTACAAAAGTCAGGAGTTTTCATTAGCAGTGAACTAAATTATATGATGCAGTGTAACAAACCCATATTTTTAGAGATATCTGTTTATTCAGATAGAGGAAACAGTGCTCCTCTAGTATGCATCAGTTTACAAACCACTGCCTGACCCTTGATTTGGGGCACCCTGATATTGGGATTTGCAGAGAAGACTGACTTGTAAACTCTGGAGGAGGAAGTGTATAAGGAAATGTTTAGCCCTCTGTCCTGGGGGAGATGTGGTAACTCTTCAGAGGTTATGAGTCTCAGTTCCCAAGGCTGGAAACCCATAAGCAGAGACCTCAGAAAGAAATGTTGCTGCAACATCTACTAGTTAGGGATGTTCAGAACGGAACTGGATTGTCTCAGATTTTGAGTTGTTTGACTTTGGAGAACATTAGGCAAAAGGTCACCTACAAGGTATATAAACTACAAGTGGGAGGTCAACAAGATGGCCTCAAGGTCATGAAAACCTGAAAGATCCTTCAATTTAAAGAAATCTGGGCAGTCTCAGCCTGGGTTAAAACTATAAAGTAGGTCAAGTTGGTCAGTAAAACCCCCAACTTACTCTCCTAATTGTATTGTACCTGTTTCATGGGCCAGCATTTCTCACTTGTCAGGTACTCACTGTCCTCTGGACCACCAGTACCCATAAATGCGCTCTAGTGTGATCTCACATTGACTTGAATATCAGGGTTTCTTTTCTATATCTTTTTTACCTCTTTATCACTGTCACACACCTCATCTTTTTATGCTGGCTTGTGGTATGACTGCCAGGGCTGCAAGCATGGCTGTACAGCACTTCTTCTCAGCTCTGTGACGAGCTCTTGCTTTCTGACCTGAGCCTTCTCTGTCTCCACCTGCCTGCCTGCAGAAATTTGTTCAGCCACAGTATTATCTGAGTAAACTTAGAGGGAAGTAACCCCCCCACCAGAGCATTCACCAGTAAAAGACAGAGATCACCTGATAAATATTCTCCTTATATATCCTTTGAGTGAATAATTCTCAGGTGAATTATAAATGGCTTCTCAGATGTTCCCACGTGGTTCAAGTTCCAGCTGCCTATGATGGTGAAACACTTGGTAACATGCCCTCGGATTGCCTTTTCTAACATCCTGTCCCTTACTACTACTCCTTATGATCATTTTCTGAAATAAGTGATCTGTATGTAGGTTCTTGTCTTAGAGTTGACATACTAAACAAACTTAAGTTATTTTTATTTATAAGAAACTTTATGAATTTACATGTTCATTCTTTTTTTTCTGTAAGAGTTTTAGACATTACTGAGCAGATGCAGAAAATTTCAATGAAGGTATAACTGCATCATCTACTTGTTTATAAGGCCAAACCAACTACAGAGATAACATTCATGGACACACTAGTAGTAAGAATTTAGCACTGACATCTTATCCATGTTCCATCACAAAAACATCGCTACAAACAATACGGATGCAACTATATGGAACAAGCTACGTTTCCTTGACAGAATCTGAAAGCGCATGACATAATTTCTCTTGGAAATACTTGTAAGGTAGGAGAAAAGATTGGGAAAGAATAAAAAAATTATTTGAAGGTGAAAAGAAACTGATCTTACTAGGAAGCCATATAGTACCTGAATTATGAAAAGTAAAAAAATCTATTAGCTTTCTTTAAAATCTGCTACCATAAGATCTGACTAATCGAACTAATTATAACATTCTATCTCCTAAGTGAGATTTCACAGTCCTTCATCCAGGAGAAACAAGCTTCTAAATAATTTTACTCTGATGTCCCTAAATAATGTAAAATACAACTCACAGAATCACATTGTTACTGGGAGAAATGATACTATTTTCAATAAACGAGTTTAACAAAAAGATTTAATTTAATTTTCATGTTTATGAGGGTAACGCTTGCTTGTTTCCTGCAACTATTACCATACTCATTTCATGTTGACTGCATGAATAATATCACTAAATGGCTGCTCTGATTGATTTGTGTAATATAAAATTCCTGCATACTCCATTTCTTGGAAGAAATTAAACAACTTTGATGGCACTTGCTAAAGCCCTGCAGTTTGCACCAAGAAATGCTCAGAGCAGTCAACTTTGGATCCTCATGAGAACAAACTGTTCATGCAAAATCCCATTGATCAATAGTAAGGAGGAATTTTCTATCTCCCCCTTTCTCTTTCTGCAGGTCTCTTTATCGCCCAGTGCTCTCTGGCTATCTCCAACTCCCTGGTCCTTCTATGTTACCTCTTTTCCCTGCCTCCTCTGTCTTCTTCCCTTCCACCCCATCCTTTGCAGTAGTCACTGTACTGCTTACTGTCCATCATATGCTCCTATGTGGGAGGACAGATTCTTTAAAGGTGCCAATTTCCTTCCTCCAATAGAGTTTCTAAAGAGAAATCAAGGAGACTTTCCACAGATCCTACTTTTGAAGGAGGCACTGTTGTTTAGCAAGAAACACAGTGTCAGAATTTTCTGTGAGGTCTTCTGTTTAGGACTGACCTAGGTGACTTGGTGGTAGGCCGGTGTAAAAGGCACTTAAACAGTTTGTCAACTCTCCTTCCTGTTCAAGGTGTGCACTAGGTTCCCAGGAGAACTACAAAGCATGAGTTTATAGATAGTATGGCTGATATCTTCTATTATTTATTTTTTGACATCTCAGCCTGTGGCTGTGGAAGAAAAATGGCTGCAATTTTCAAACTCTTTCTCCTCTGTCAAACATTAACCAAATCAAACATTCTCACAGAAGAAATAAAACAGCAAGCTGCACATCTCAAATACTGGGAATTCAAACCTATTTAACTTGTTTGACTTGAATAAGTGCTCCATATTACTAAAAGCAAGCAAAAAATTCTCTTGACAGAAAGTCTTGACATGAAGGGACCAAATTGAATTTTTGTTTCCTCTAGTAGAGATTTCTTGCTCATGGGGATGATTAAAACTAGCCAGTGGTGAAGCAATCTCCAACTTAATTTTATTATTGTAAAAATCTATCATGCAATTTTAGTCTTTAAAATAAGTCTTTCAGAAAAACAACTGTGTGTTTTTCATTCATATTGGAACCCAAAGATGTAACACTCATAAAGGATTGATCAACCCTGTATGTTATAGGTAAGACAAAGAAACAGAAAAATTAAGTGACTTGACTGGGATCATGTGGACCATATAAAATCTCCTAATTGACATTTTATGGAAACATAGGAATGGTATAAATTAGTCTTTAGATTTCTAGGTTCCTTATATGGTTTCATTCATCCTTTACACAATAAGGATGTGAAAGAACTGCATATGCTTGGAGCTGCTCTGAGATGAAAGGACAGACACTTGATGAGATCATCATCATAAGGGTCTATGGCCAATTCAGTGAAGCAAATGCTGCAATAAAATCTGTTTATTGATGCCATGGGATTTCCCTATATTCCTCTTCCTGAGGAACTGTCATTATTACAACTTAGAACTATATTCAAAGTTACAGGGCAAAAGCCAGCCCAATTGATATCCAAGGACATTGCCTTAAGGGTTTAAGGCAATATATTTCCAACTAGACAAGGTCTGAAGGTTTTTAAAGGTATAGTGGTAAAAAATTTTAATTTTGTGAATCTAGGTAGGTCCTAGATCTATTACTTTCCCAGTACCTAATTTGGTATGCATTTGTATTTTTTGGGGTTAAATTGGCTACAATTTCAAAAAGCATCTAACATGAGAAATGGAAAAGATCAAAAACTGGAAAAACTGGAACCAAAACAATAGCCCATTTCAGTTCCAAAAAAATTATAAAGTTCCAGGTAACTAAATCCACCCACTTCTATTTAGCATATTTTATTCTAATTTGGGATGATACTTTGATACTAGAATTATTTCCAAATATAAGATATGATGAAAATTGTTCTAATGCAAAAATATTAAAATCTTCAGAGATGCATGAGAAAAGCATCTAATAGTGTTCAGCATACCTTTGTGTGTGGGGGGGAGCATGTTAGAAAACAATGAATAAGTATGTAATTTATCAATGTGATGCCTAAAAACAATCTTCCTTGTTGCATTTTAGAAATACTCCTATCAAAGCCAAGAATAAGAAAATTACACACATGATTGTTATTGTAAAATTACATAATTCTTTTGTAGGACTCATGGCTAGTTCAATAAGACATGAAGCAAAAACAAAAGCAGAAGTACCTTTGTTTTTCCCCATAGTACTCACTACATTTGCTATGTAGCTACATCTTGCCTCTGGAAAAAAAAAAGCACAATGAAAACAGGAGTATTAAGGCATATCAAGGTCCAGAAAAAGACATTTTTCAATAAAACATTAAATACATGAAACAAGGTATGGCTGAATCAAGAGGTCTACAAATCCTTTCCCTCAAAATCAACTACAAAAAAAAATCAACTACAAACCTGTACAAAAATGACAAAAACAATTATCTCCATGCCTTCAGAATCTACCCAAAATGTGCAAGTTTAAGAAAAATTTATTCTTGGAAAACTGGAATTTTGAAAAATATTGGGAGCTTATGGTGTTGTTTGGCCAGATCTGGACAGTTTGTGAGAGCTTTGAAGTTCTCTCATGTGGTATCACTGAGCACATTTGATGTATAGCATTCTCAGTGGAAGCGACATTCTTTGCAATGGATCAGCAGTGAGGATCCCTGACTCTTCTAGCCTCACATTGTAATTAAAATGAAATTAATGTCAACTGAGACTACCCATACCCATGCTAAAGCTGTTATTTATAACTAAGTAAGTTCACAGTATTTTTCTTTAAAATGTATTTGGTACAGGGTGGCACTACACAGCTTGGACTCATAGGGGTCATCATGTTTCAGCCTCCCCAGCACTGGGATTACAAGCATGCACCACCATGCCTGGTCTCAGTGACTAACTCAGCTCACCCGGGGGCAGGGCCAGTACAGCCTGTGGTGCCAGGGATAAGACCTGGGTCCTTGCGCTTGCCTAGGCAGGGACTTAGTCCTCCAAGCTATCTTGCTGGCATCACAGTATTTTATTATAACAGCCCAATAGGACTAAGAGGCTCTCTTAACCTTAAAAAAAGAAATTCTATCATTTAAAGTAACACAGATGAACCCAGAGAATATATTGCAAGTGAAATAAAAGTAAAAATACTTCATGATCTCAATTATATGAGTAATTTAGAATAGTCAAAGAGGCAGATAATAGAACATTAGTTACCAGAGACTGGGAAGAGCAGGAATTGAGGAGGTATTTGTCAAAGGGACTAAATTTTGGTTAAATAACACAAATAATTCCTAGAAGTCTACTGTACAACATAATGACTATAGTTCTAAAAATACTGTATAATGTACTTGAAAAATGTGTCAGGTTAAGTACACTTACTATAAAAATAAAAACAAGGAAAGCAAAAGAAAATTTGGAAGTGACAGATATGTTATAGGTTACTGTAAAGGGCCAGCCAAATAGCTCAGAGGATTAAACACCTGCTTAGGCAGATGCAGGGGCAGGGAGTTCGATCCCCTGGGCCTGCCATGCCATCCTTCCACCCTGCCCCAGGAATACTGAGACTGATTGAGACTAGGTGTGGTGGCACGCACCTATAATCCCAGCACTTGGGAGGCTGTATATAGGAGGATCACTACAAGTTTGATTTATGCAGTGAGACCCTTTACCCCTTGTTCCCCCTGTCCTATATACAAACAAAAAGATTACAGTGATGATTATGAATGTGTACTTATTTTCTTTGAGCTGTATACAATAAATATGTACAGCTTCCTGAGTGTCAATAACTCAGCAAAATGTTTTTACAAAATCATTTTTCTTGATCTAGTATACAGTAAACTGCATTTATAGATTTTCTTATTTATTTGTTAAAGTTATTTAGAAAAATATTAAAGAGGATTTTCTGTTATTTTCAATATTGTGAAAAAGGTTGTTAAAATATGAGAAATCTTGGAAATAATAATTAATAAACAACTATTTAGCTCACAAATCAATAGCATTCCTGTACACAAATAACAAACCTACTGAAAGAGAAATTAGAGAAATAATACCTTTTACAAATAGCATTGAAAAACATGGAATTACCTGGGAATCAACTTAACATAGGAAGTAAAAAACTTTTACATTGAGAACTACAGTACTCTGAAAAAAGAGATTGAAATGAAGATTAGAAAATGATATATCTTGCTCTTGGGTAAGAAGAATCAATATAGTGAAAATGGCCATAATTCCATAATTGTTATACAGATTTAATGCAATCCTGATCAAAATACCAACAGCATACCTCACAGAATTAGAGAAAACAATTTTAAAATTCATTTGGAATCAGAAGAGACCTAGAATAGCAAAAGCAATTCTGGGCAACAAAGGCAAGGCAGGAGGTGTAACAATCCCTGACTTAAAATCACACTACAAATCTACAGTGTTAAATACATCATGGTACTGGAAAAAAACAAAGCAAGTAACTTGAGAACCAGTGGAACAGATTAGAAGGTGAAGAGACAACTCCAAACACACTCAGCGACTTTACCTTTGACAAGGGGGCCAAACACATTCACTGGAGGAAAGGTAGTCCCTTTAATAAATAAAACTGCCTTTCTGCATGCTGAAGATTAAAATTAGATCTGTATCTTTCACCATGCACTAAATTAAAATTGAAATGAACTAAAAATCTGAAAATTAGCACAGAAACACTAAGTCTGCTGGAAGATAAAATAGGTAGAGCCCTGAAGACGTAAGTGTACATAAAGACTTAATGAGCAAAACTCAATCATACAGGGACTATAACAAAGAATCAACAATTGGAGCTTCATTTTATTGAAAAGTTTTTTTTTTACAGCAAAAGAAACAACCAACAGAGTGAAGAGACAACTCACAGTGCAGGAAAAATTTTTGTCACCTGTTCCTCATGCAAAGGACTCACTAATATATAAAAAACTCACAGAACAGACATCTCCCAAATTTGAAGACCTAATAAAAATGGGCATCCAAAATGAATAAAAACTTCTGCCCTGTGCAGTGTGCCAGTCTGCCTTGGAGCCAGCAGAGCAGGGACTGAAACCTCTGCTGTGAGCTAAAATAAACTTTTCCTTTCTTAATTTTGGGTGTCAGGTTGTTGTTTTTTCCCCCAGCAATGAGTAAAAAGTAACAAACACTTCAAAAAGTCATATTTCATATAATGAATTTACATAAATGAAGCAACTTTTCTAGGACAATAATTCTCAAGTTTGAATTTTCTGGAGAGCTCATCAAAACAGTTTATTGGATGCCACACCTAGAGCTTCTTATTTGGTGTTCCTGGCTGTGATGCTATTAGTGGGTGTCAGTTTCAGAACCACTGTCTAGGAAAACATAAATCTCTAAATCTGACCTAAGAATAAATTGAAAACTGAAAAATCTAAATATTAAAAGTTAAAACCATGATTTCTTAGAGAAACACATGGCAAGAAGTTTGTGAGGTGTGGAAAATGTGAAACAAACATCAGTAAATTAATTTAAAAAATAAATTCCGAGGGTTGGCCAAAAATTCTTCCTAAACAATTTATATCATTCATTGATCAGATGAGGAAAATCATCACTACCTCAAGAGATGCCACAAACGTCACTTGAAACCTTTGAGAGGAAAAGAGAGGTGAAACTTTGGAGACAGCAAGTGGATATGGTTTTGTCAGCCAGTTTGCCTATTTAAGGAAAGATAGTCCAATGAATAAAGAAGGATACAGAATCAAAGAAAAATATGTATGTGTATTTGAGTATGTGTGCAGTGTGTGCATGTGTGTGTGTGTGTGTGTGTGTGTGTGTGTGTGATGTCCTCAGATATCCTCATAATCTACTTTGGGAAGAGTCTGTAGATGGAGAAAGACTCACAACACAAAAGGGAACTATTGATGAAGTAAGATCCTAGAGGACTTGTAGGGAACAGGCTTTGAACACCAGATGGATTCATTGCACAAGGAAGGAAGAAGGGGTGTTACCAGGATAGTAATTGGGAAAGGTTAGGGATTGTTTATGTCTACTTTCCCTGCTAAGTGGAACACGTTAAAGACTGAAGGTCTGTGGTGATTTGGTGTGGTGGCCCAGAATCCAGGGGAAGGAGTGGCTTGAGGCAGGTGGTGAGAATGTGGCAGCAAATGCAATTTTCTTCCAATTGCCAAGACCAAAAAGGAAGTATAGAAATAGAATGGCAGTCAGATTTCAAAGGAAATCCTCGCAAAATTTAAAAAAAAAATTCTTAAATTGTAAAGTAGTGAAGATTTGGCACATGCTATGTGAAAGGAGATGCCATTAGCTGACATGTGATGCAGTCTGTTGTTTTGTTTACTAATGATACATCAGGCACTGCACTGCGAAGGCACAATTGACTACAAATTACCTATCTTTCATCCAAAGTTGGCACCAAGACTCTGGCATGTACATAAATGCAAAAGCCAAGGATTCCTAAACTCCCATTGAAATCAGTATTTCTTCAGAAAAAGATAAATACTGCATGAACCTCCTCATTCTTCATAATAATCACTTCTACTTATCCGTATTCTATAATCCATAAAATAGCACTTTCTGAATAGACAAACTTGGGGGGAGGGAAACAAAGAGAACAACACAGACCTTTGAAAGTTGCTCCTGAAAGTTCCAATTTAGCAAGCAATCTGGCTGGCAGGCTCAAAAGCAGCCTTTTTCATCTTTCCACTAAAATTCCTATAAAGACACAGGTGAGAAAAAAGATAAGTTCATCAGCTGGGACTGAAAATTAATCAGACTTAGAAGGGGACTAGAACTTGATAAGGCAGCCCACAGGAACTAGAGCAAACCTACTAGTCAGCCTCAAAAAGAGAAAGCAAAATGTGTCCTCCATCCTCCACTGTCCCCTGATTGGAGATCCCCAGGTTGGCAACAGAAACTCCAAGTTGCTTTGATTCTGCAGAGTTGGAGCTGACTTTTGAGTCACCTATGATGCTGTATATTCTTCCACAGTGGCACTTCCAAACAACTTCTAAATCAAACAATTTCTTTCTAAATGAAACCATAATTCTCTGAAGGCAACACACTAAATACATGACAATAACTAAGAAGAAACCCTGGAAGGCAGACCCACAGAAGCAAACTAAAAATGTCTTTTATAAAAGTCCACACTGTGGTTGTTGCAACACCAAACAGCAGCTTTCACAGACTGTCCCCCAGTCTTCCAGAGACACACAGAGTGGATCAATAATGCTAGGAGCTGGTACCTTCAAAGGCTTGCTAGTTGCAGCCTACCAGCATGCAATCAAGCACAAAGCAATAGCAGCGAATGTTAGGATTCTGAATCCTCCCTGCCTTTCTAGGGCAGTTCCATAGGTAGAGACATGGTGCAGACTCTCAGACTTAACAAGAAAATATGGCTGTGCTGCCAGGTTCCATAGGTAAGGTCGATATAAAGAGGAATGGTGGGTATAGGAGGGGGGTGAAGAGCTTAACATGGTACTTTTACCTGTCACTGTAAGGAAAAGGCTGCCTGGAGTAAAGGGAGTAGGCACTGCTATGGTGTATATCAAGAATGTTCCCCAAAGGCCTCTTGTGCTCATAGGTGGGGCTTTGGGGAAAAAGTTGGACCATGGGAGCCATAGGCTGATTTTTCATTAGGATGTGGAATTTGAAGGAGGCTGGTCACTGGGTGTGACACATGAGTGTATACATGCTCCTGTGCAGCTTGTCCCTTCTCTCTGCCTCCTGGCCAGCAGGATATGAACAGCTGTCCTTTGTGGTGCCATTTCTGCACTGAGCCTACCAAATGTGGACTGAGACCTGTGAAATTGTGAGTCAAAATAAATTGCTTTTTCTTTTTTTTGCTCTGAATGCCTTCAGGGCAGGTCTGGCTGGCTTGAGTGGTGGGGATCAAACCACAGCAACAGGAGCCTGACTGCTTTGTTGAAGCAGCCACTTAAAGAACTGAGCTAAGGGGCAGGCCCCCTAAACTGCTTCTTTAAGTTGGTTGCTTTGTCCCAGCAATGGGAAGAGCAACTAAGAAGGAATCTTGAATGGGAAGCTCCAGGTCTGAAATGGAAAGCATCACCATGCTGCCAAGGAGGAGTTCTGGCAGACTGCTGAGACTTACCCACTAATCTTATGTGTACCCTCCCGAGGGGTGGCTTACCACTATCATTCCTACAGACCTGGGCCAAATGTTGCAGGCACCTTGGTAATGCCACTAGGTCCTCCTGATGGCGTGGTTGCTCTTAGAAAACAGCAGACTTGTCAGTGAGCCTAGCCAGGATTCTGCCCAAATGGTGTCCAGCCTCCCAGGAACAATTCATTCCTAAGAGAAGCTCCATTATCTGTGAGTGCTGCCAGCTGGGACAGTCCTGTCTGTTCCTCAGGGCAGCCAACTTGTGTGCTGGAGCTGCTGGTGCTGCAGGTAGAGCTGACACTGGATGCCTTCAGTCCCAGCAAATGCATGTTGTACCAAACATTAAAACTTGGTGAGTACAGAGAAACTGTCTTTAGGAAGCCCCACTATGATCCATCTTTCTACCAGTCATGCTTGTGTTTGTCTTTAAATCTCCTGTGCTATTTAAGCCAAGTACTCCCTGTTTGATAGCCTATATTCTCTCCTAATTCAACTCCTTCCCAATTAGGGCCTGTTGATGGGATACTTCTACTAGACTCAGCTTCTTCAAGCAGGAAAATTGTATCTAATGCATAGTGCCTTTCACTGACCTCACGTTGCCTCAATGTAAGTGGCAGTTACTAATTCCTTTATCAGTTACTACTTGTAATTAGTAATTCTCCCCTTCCTTTTCTGCATGCTTGACCCAGAACAGAAAGCAGACTTTAAGAGCAAATAATGACACAAACACAGGATGATAGGAAAAACACAGCATCCTAGAAATGATGGGCAGGTAGGTTCATCTTATATTTAGACAAGAACTTTTATAATTATAATTTAGCATTCAACTCATTTTTTATTTAGCCCTTTGTCATTTGCAAAAGAGAAGGAAAAAAGGAAGAAAGCTAAAAAGGGTTTACAAAGAGAGGACCAAGTTTACTGTAAATAAAAATGTCCGTTTGAGAATGGCTATTTGTATTAGTCAGATTTCTCATTATCAACACAACACCTGATATCTACAACTTTAGAAAAGAGTGGTCTATTTGGTTCACAGTTCAGAGGATTTCGTCCATAATCAACAGGCTGTAGGGTGGGAATGTCATGGAAGAATGGATGATGCAGCAAAGCTGCTGGCAGTGCTGGCAGCCAGGGAGCAAAGCAGGAGAACAATGCCAGGGAGGAATGGGCTTGGGGCTGTACATGGTACCCAAGGGCACATGTCCATGCTCCACACAGACACAGCCAGGACTGGGCTTTCTTAATATGCTAGGCATTTCTGAATCCAATAATGCTTGTATGTCAAGATTAGTAGTCACAATCCACCCCTTGTCTATCTTATATCCAGACACATCTCCTCAAAGCATACTTAGTCTCCAAATAAAGACAACTGTAAGTTCATAATTCTACCTACTGTAATACAACTATCTCAGATACAACTGGAGATGCAATAATCCTTTCCCCAAAGTATAAACAGTTTCACCATTTTTCAAAAGTCTTATTCTCTTTTGAGATTCAAGTCTAACCCTGAACTTCTGCATAAATAAAAAAAATTTACATAATCCCAAGGTATAATGATACAGGATAAATATTCCCATTACAAAATAGAGTAGGCAGAGGGCTGGGGAGGTAGCTTAGTGGCTTAAGTGTCTGCTAGCAAATGCAAGGTCTTGAGTTCGATCCTTGGTACCAAAAACAAACAAACAAACAAACAAACAAACAAACAAACAAAAAATAGAATAGGGAGATAGAGAATAATTGGACCAAAGTAAGATCAAAACCTGTAGGGAAAACAGCAGGTTCTATATACCCATATCTGGCAAACTGTAGTAAAATGTGTATTCCAAAGGCACTGGGAGGGCCCCTTATGGACAAACCAGCTGGTTGCAGCTCACACAGCCTTGTCTTGGGCTGGCTCCACTCACGGTTGCTTTCTTGGCAGAAATTCCATTTTGTTGGAAACTTGACTTTTTAGGGTTTTCATGCACCTCTGGCTTCATTCCCATGGTGGTTTCATGCACTGCCCTCTCAGGGGCTTTCTATTCCAACTTTGCATTTTATTTCCTCATTAGATCTAGAGTTCTGCCATAACTCAAGCCATTTACCTGAGGCCATGATACTTTGTCTCCTTGTCAGTAATCTACTCTTGAGCCTTGTGATAGACCTCTAAAAGGTATTAACATCTTATTCTCTAGAATATGATATAAAAGCAATCAAGGTTACTACTAAAGTTGTTAGCAGACTTTAAAGTGAGGAGTTGATTGTAGGTTATCTGGATAGACCCATTGCAATTATAAGAATCCTTAAAAGTAGAGAAAGGAGAAGAAATCACAGAAAAAAAGAGATGCAAATTTGGAAAAAGAGTCAAAGTGAAGATTCATGACAACAACTCACCTTGTTGCTAACTCTAACAATAGAATAAGAGGTAATGAGCCAAGGAATGCAGATGACGTTTAGACAAGAGGGAAAAAAAAAGTATCTCCCAAAAGCCTTCAGAGAGGAATATATTCCTGCTTCACACCTTGACCCCACCTTAATGAAACCCACATAAGATGTCTACCTTTCATAATCCAATGAAGATATAATCTCAGCTGATGAATTTGAGTTAATTTAATTTGTGATAATTAGTAATATGGAACTTATACAGGATGATATGTTTCTTGTTCCTCCAGATAATGATTTTGATGCAACCAGGAATCATTTCTCTCAGACCATGACCTCTCTTAAGCATTATTTTTGAAATGTAATTGGTAAATTAAACCACGTATATTTTTCATATACAATATAATGTCATAATGTTTTAAAATATACACTTTATGGTATTGCTAAATCAATCTAATTAACATAGTCAAACTTTTTTTGAGGTGAAAACGCAAATTCCATTCTTAGTGATATTTCAAGAATTCTACACACTGTAATTAACTATATTCACTGTGTAATAAAATAGATCTCTTGAAGTTATTATTCTTATCTAACTGAAATTTTGTGTCCATTGGTCAATGTTCCTTTGGTCAAAATTGCGGGGCCTACCACACAATAAATCACTGTTCTGTTCTCTACTTCTATGTGTTCAACATTTTTTAAATTCCACATAAAAGTAGGACCATACAGTGTGTTTCTGTGTCTGGTTGATTTCATTTAGTATGAAGTCCCTTTCAACTATATCATTGAAAATGATAAGAGGAGTTCAATCCCTGGTACCACACACACAAAAAAAGATAGGGTTTCCTTCTTACCTGAGACTAATAATATTGCACGTGTATATATACACCACATTTTCTTTGTTCATTCATTCACTGATGAATATGGAAATTGATTCCGTATCTTGGCTATTATGACTATTATTGCAAAGAACTTTGCAGAGCAGATATTTTTTAAGATATTGAATCTACATCCTTTGTTTTTTTTCCAAATAATTGTATTGAGAAACAAAGAGCAATGAGACAGTTTCAAAACCAATTACTAGCATGGTTTCAATAATTAATACATTGCATATTGTTGTCTTAGTGGTTATTCATTTTCCAAGATGCAGACATGATATCCTGTCCACAGACACTATTAGAACAAATCTCTCTATTCATTGAATTAAGAGAATGCAGCTGTAGATCTCTCCTAATTATTTTAAATATACAAATACAAAATGGTCATTCATTTGTATCCCCTTTTTTGTTTAGTTTTTTCAGAGAAGGGTACTACATTGTCATTTAAAAATTGTAGGTGCGTGAATTCAGCAAAATATTGAATCTATATCCTTTTGATATGTATCCAGTAGTGATATTTAAGGCACTTCCTTAGATAAAGATTTAGTACTGTGATTTTATTAATTGTGTTCTGAATGTGTTCGATCTACAGATCCTGTGTCTATTTCTTTCTGTCTTGCTATCTTCTTTTATGATTGTGTGATACTCCCTAGTGGTATGCTGTCATTCATTAGTTTTGTGTTCTGCATCTATACTACAGTTTTTTTTTACGGTTAGCATAGGTTTACATAAAATGCTACTGTAACCTGGTTGGAATCCGTGGGAACTGAAGATAGTGTCTATCTAGGCTGACTTGATTCTGAGGTGTTCTGAGACCTGGAATGGGCCAGAATCTTGGGGCCATAGAAAATTGCCTGTTTCTTGGTGGATTTGGAGCATGCATATACAGGAGTTACACTGTGGTTGGGTCCAGGCATGCTAGCCTGGTAACTATGATTTCTTTTTTTTCCATAATTTTATTGATAAACAAATAACAATGAGACAGGTTCAAATGAAATTGGTAGGACAATTTCAATAATTAACACATTGCATACATTCTTCCTAGTGGTTAATTGTTGTACAAGATGTGGACATGATATCCTATTTACAAACACCATTAGAACAAATCCCTATTCATTAAGAGAATATCTATCCTAACCACTTTGAATACACAAATACAAAATGAACATTCATCTGTATCCCCCTTTTTATTAAGTTCTGTTATTTGAATATTATAGGTGTGTAAACTCAGCCAAATATTCTAAAAGAGTCCAGTAGCCCATAATAGTATTGTGTCTTCTGCTTGACTGGCAATGTCAGAAATTGTTGACCTGAGTCCCCTACAGCTCAACATAACAGCATGACTTTACTTCTTATATTTCATTTTTATACTTTTCTGCTGGATGGTTAAGACCAAGGTAAAGCAGGACCTATGCAACAAGAGTTGTAGCTTTTGGGTCTGATAAGGTCAGCGAAATCCCCTCAGGATTTATCCTGAGATACTGTACCTCCAACTGTAGAACCTTTGTCAGTGTCAGCCATGTGGATGAGTCATGGCCATTGCTTGGACAATGTACTGTCTGTGAAAGCCTGAGAGAATGTTTTCTCTCCATGTGACTCTCCTTAGGCACACTCTGCATCATCAATCACTTTCCTCTTTGGCCCCATAATCTCCTTGATCAGAAAATTTGGGACACTACCGAGTTACATGACGTTACAGTACAAGTTCTCATATGTCCTGAGTCTTAATTGACCTTGGAAGGCTAGTGCCAAAATGTTGGCTTTCCTTGCAGCCCTCCTTTTTCTCTAATTTTGGTCTGCAAACTTAGGTTGTTAATTCTTCATAAGAGAAGTTTATTGTTCTTATCATATAACCTAGGCTGTTAAGCTTAACCTCACTATGTGTCTGAATATCAAACATCTTAGGCATAACATGGAACAGGTATTTTTCATCAAGTATTGATATGTTGAACTTTAAGTCCCTACAGAATATGAGGAAAAAACATTTAAAAACTAGAATATATTTTAAAAATAGGCATAAAGAATTATATACTTCTAATGTTTACACATAAGTCCAAAAATCTAACCATATACAACTTTGAAACAGGACAGTCCCACAATATTTCTTTTCCTATTTCTTGCCTTCATTCACCACCCCTTCTTTTTGAACAATCATCTACCCAAGAGACAGCAGAGCAGCAACTGGGCATTTCATGACAAGCAGTCCATATTCAGAAGACCAGAATGACTGGCACTCCAAGTATGCAACTGCTATCACAGATTACCATCTTCAGTGCAGTTCCTTAGTTCACAGTTATCAGTACACATAGTTACTCAGGGTGAGTATCTTTCCAATTAACTGCTATATTCAAAAATCTTCTGGAGATTCTCAGGATCATTGCCTTGCCAGTCTTTTACATATAACTGTATAGCTTGACATTGTCATGTTTCCTAGCTCTTCTCCTTTCCCTCTTTTGGTTAGTTAGTCCTCAAGATCCTGCTTTCCTTTTACTTGTATTATACCATCCTATTTGTATTTCCTCTTTTGAGTTCTTATACTAGGGAAACCATACGATATTTTTTTTTGAAACAGTTGTTTTTATTTTAAAGAAAGAAAATAAAAATAATGGTACAAAATCTCAAAACAAGATTTTAGGAGAGTAACAACGGTTAGTACATTGTGTATTGTTACTGCCAATGTAGTTTCTCATATTACAAGA
>NW_004524634.1:6801011-6826953 GCF_000260255.1 Octodon degus | reverse complement strand
TCTATTGATATAGTGTATTACATTGATAGATTTTTGAATATTAAACCATCCTTGCATCCTTGGGATGAATCCTACCTTATCATGGTGTATGATCTTCTTGATGATTTGCTGTATTCTATTTGCTAGGATTTTACTGAGGATTTTGGTATCTATGTTCATGAAGATAAGCCTGTAGTTCTCTTTGTTAGTTGCATCTTTCCCTGGTTTTGGTATCAGTATAATACTTGCCTCCAGGAATGACTTTGGTAGGATTAGTTCCTTTTCAATTTCATGGAAGAGTTTGAGGAGTATAGGGACTACATCTTCTGTAAATGTCTTGTAGAATTCAGCTGTGAATCCATTTGGACCTGGGCTTTTCTTTGTCAGTACATTTTTAATTACATATTGTATTTCATTGGCTGCTATTGGGCTATTGAGAGTGGTTATATCTTGTCGATACCCAGTTTTGGTAATTTGTACATTTCTAGGAATCTGTCCATTTCTTCAGTGTCTTCTATTCTGTGAGAGATAGATTCTCAAAGTAGCTATTGATAATCTTCTGAATTTCCACTGGGTCTGTGGTAATTACACCCTTTTCGTTCCTTATTGCTTGTATTTGAATTTTTTCTTTCCTGTTTTTGATGAGGCATGACCTATGGACCAGTATGTGGTCTATTTTCGAAAATGACCCATGTGAAGCTTAGAAAAATGTGTATTCACCTGTGTTGTGTTGGAACACTCTCTATATGTCCACGAAGTCCATTTGTTTCAATCTCTGGTTCAGTTATTTCTTTGCTAAGTTTTTGTCTGGTTAATATATCTTTTGGGGATAAGAGTGTGTTAATGTCTCCTGTTAAGATAGTGGTATTTGATATTAGATTTTTCATGTCCATTAAGATTTCCTTTATATAGTTGGGTGCTCCCATGTTTGGTGCATACATATTTATGAGTGTTACCTCTTCCTCTTGAATTTTTTCCCTAACCAGCATATAGTGGCTTTCTTTATTTCGCTTGATCATTCTTGGTTTGAAGTTGAGACTGTCTGAGACTAGGATTGCTACCCCTGCTTTTTTCTGAGGTGCTGGGGCATGTAGTGTTGTGTTCCATCCTTTGACTTTTATCCTATGCATGTCTTTATGAGTTAAATGTGTTTCTTGTATACAGCATATTGTTGGATTTTGTTTCCTAATCCACTGTGCCAGTCTATTTCTTTTAATTGGTGAATTGCATCCATTTACATTGATGGTTAGAATTGAGATGTAATTGACTTACTATTGCCATGTTATTTACCTGTTGTTGTTTACTCCTTTTTCTGCTGTGTTTAATTGCTTGCCCTATTTACTTGGTTGCTTCTGATCTCATTCATGGAGTTCTGATCATTTTGGTCCCTCTCTAGAACATCTTTTAGTAGCCTGTGTAGGGTTGACTTTGTCATCATGAAATTCTTTAGCTATTCTTTTTCATGAAAGTATTTTACTTCTCCATCAAACTTGAAAGAGAGTTTTGCAGGGTATAGTAGTCTGGGCTGGAATTTGTTTTCATAGAGGACTTGAAGTACTCTGCTCCATGTTCTTCTTGCCTTCATGGTTTTTGAAGGGAAGTCAGCTGTAATTATTATTGGTTTTCCTTTGAATGTGATCTGCTTCTTTTCTCTAGCGGCTTTCAGTTTATTATTCTTGTGCTTAATTTCTGGGATCTTGACTATTATATTTCTAGGTGTGTTTTTCATTGGATTGAGGTTACTTGGCATTCTGTATGCTTCAGTTACCTGAATGTCAGATTGTTTCCTCATAATTGGGAAGTTTTCTGCTATTACTTCTGTCCATATTTATTTAATGCCATTTGTATTAACTCCTTCTTTCTCATTGATTCCTATTAGTCTCACATTGTTCATCTTTACATCATCTTGAAGGTGATGGATTATTTTTTCCTGCATCCTTGTTGTTTTTAGGAGATCCTTTCTTATCTTTTCACTAGCTGCACCAGCGTCTTCAAGATCTGAAACTCTGTCTTCACTTTCAATTAAACAGTTTTACAAGCTTGTAATTGAGATTTTAATTTCCTCTATATCTCTTTGACTCTGCTTCATGCAATCTATTTCTTTCCTGTATTGCTCATTCAGGGAATACATCATTTTTCTAATCTTCTCTATTTTTTATATCAATGTCTTCTTTTGCAGAAGTTATTAATTCTTTTACTGCAGTGTTTTTTTCAGATTGGGTTTCCTCCCTATGTTTTTGTAGTTGAGTCTTTACTTCAGATACTATGAGTTCTGAGAATTCTTTTTTATTTCATAAAAGAATTGCTCTCTGAGTTCCTCTATAACTTTCTGCTGTTGCTTATTTACTATTGACGCATTTAATTCGTACATTTGAGCTGAGGTAGTAGAAAAGAATTCTGCTCCGAGTTGCTTTATGACTTTCGGCTGTTGCTTATTCACTACCGATGCTATTAATTCATCCATTTGAGCTGAGCTACTGTCCTCTGCACTTGCTCTGGGTGGGCATTGGATTTCCTCCATATGTTTCTGCATTTGATTCTTTACTGAAGATATTATTAATTCAGGTATTTCTTTTCATATTTCCAATCTGAATTCCTCTATACCTTTCTGCAGCTGTTTCTTTATTTCAGAAGCTGTTGATTCATTGCTTTCAGCTGTGTGATTCCCAATTTGTTCTGTGTTAGTGTCCTCTGCACTTTTTATATGTGGGCTTGGGTTCTGAGATTGAATTTTGTTCCTTCTTATTGTCATTTTGTGTAGCACTGTCTTCTGACCTTTGTTGTAGATCTTTGTTGCAGTTATAGCCTTAGCACCTACTGAAATTCAGGTGTAGACAACAGCTTGGATTTATCCAGCTGTGTCTGGCTTGGGTCTGGCTGCTGTGCTCAGTTCATTCCTGTTGCTGCCCTTGGGGGTAAACCTGTTGTGCCCCTCTAGCAAGATGTTCTGCTCCTGGACTAGCAGAGTGGTTCTGTCCCCTACACTCTCTGCAGGGATTGCAGCTGCAGGGTTTCACCCCAGGCCTGTGTGCCAGGCCTGAACTGAGTCTGGAGGGGACAAGGTGGAGTAGCGGGGGGAGGCAGGTCTCCCACACACTCACCATGCCTGGACTAGGACTGGATCTGGGGTTCCCAGAACATGACAGAAATTTCTACTCTGTGGGCAGGGTGTGTGTGGGGGTACTTCGGAGTGATGGTGGGTGTTCCAAGAGGGTGAAAGAGGGTGTCACCCATGCTGAACCTGGGCTGGGACCAGTAGGTCATACCAGCACAGTGTTGCTGGAAGTTCTCCCACACACTCATTGGGCCTGGGCTAGGACTTGGTCTGGGGTTTCCTGGAATGTGGCAGAAATTTCTACTGGGCAGGTGGGGTAGGGGAGGTGCTGTGGAGTGTTGGAGGGCATCCCAAGTGGGAAGAAGAGGATCTCACCCACGCTGCACCTGGACTGGGACAAGTAGGTCCCCCCGGCGCAGGGTAGCCAGAAGCTCTCACACACACTCACTGGACCTGGGCTAGGACTGGCTTAACTATGATTTCTGTGATGAGTCTAGAACTGTGTTTATGCTTGAACTCTGGGTGCTGTGGGGATCAGCCCAGTGCTGAGGCTACTCTGAATTGCAGATCCACTGAGGCTGGCCCACCCATGAGATGGGCCTAGACCTTGAGTTTGTGCAAGCTGGCTCAGCCCTAGGGCCAGTATCAGCCTGGGGATGCTGAAGTTGTCCTTGTTATGAGATGAGTACAGAGACCAAGCCCACAAAGCACACATGAAACCTGGGCCATGAGATCCACTTTATCATGGGGCACACTTAGAGGCTCAGGTCTTTCACATTAGCAAATGAAGGGGTGAAGGGGCTTTCCTGGTGTTTCATAATACTAAGGAAGGCTTGGTAATGGGGTCTAAGGCAAAATCTGATGTTTGCTTCTCTTTCCTTCCCTTAAGTGGAAAGTATTGCTCCATGGCATGCTGCCTGGTGATGAGGAGGAGTAAAGTAAAACTATCTTTCTTTTTCTTTTCAGTGAATCTTTTTTCATATTTTTTGCCATGTACAGATCTTGCAATCTATCCTCTCATTTCCCTAACTCTTTGAAGCTATTTTCTGCATGCATAGTTCAAATTGATATTTCTGTGAGTGGACAAATACTAGGAAGTCCTATTTTCCTATCTTGCTAATATGTGCAAAGATTTACTTCATCTGATACAACCAGTTTCTCTATTTCTATGTCCATTTAGAACAATAACGTTCAGAAGTTAAGAGGATGAGAAGGAAATAGAAATACTAGATTTCATGGTAGAAAGTGATGATTGAAGGAGTAATACTAATAAAGATTCTTGGTATCAGCATATGTTAAAAGTTGCTGTTTTCTTGTGTTTCTATGATTCATCATGTCAAGTATCCACATAGAGACAGAACATCCTGCTGAAACATAGCAGCATCCTAGGAGTGAGGGAAAGGTAACATAAATGGGCCTGTCGATGGCCTGAAGCTTGGCTTTGCCCTCATTAACTTGGACTACAGTGGCCCTACATTGCTATCATCTCCAAGGACATGATAGAGGAAAAATCTGTCTGGAGGAAGACAATAAATATCATTTTATATGTCAGATATTTCCATGAGATTTTCTCCAATATAATCAATATCACAAATTAATATAACTAAATTACTTGGAGATATATTGCATGAACAAGAAGCAGTATAAATAATAATGGCAGAAACAAACAAACAATAAATACAAAGATTATGGAAATTGAAACCATATGAAGCCAACTGGGAAACAAAATCAAAGATATAAACAAAGAAAAACAGCTATGCTCACCAGGGTCAAAAGAATGAGAGCTAAAATCAAAAGTTTTAACAGAGGACTACAAAATATAAAAAAAGTTTAAAGCAATAAATATAAACTTTTAGGATAGATTAATAATATATGAGGTGTAGGTGAAGAGTGATTTGGTGACCTGAAATACAGGCTAGAAGAAACTACAAAATTAGCCATGGAGAGAAAGGGGGATAGTTATTATATAACAGTATGAGACATACAGGATGCAATGATTAAATCCAGAAACATTTAATTAGATTTCTAGGAGAATGGATTTTAAAAACCAGGCATAGACAATGTTTGAAAAAATGTTGGTTGAGAAATTTCTAGATCTTATTCCACAGACTCACCAATCCACAAATTTAAAAGTTCCCAAACTCCAAGAGGAAGAAGAAAGTTGATATAGTTAAAGAAAACCCAAAGGCAAAAAGAACATATAATCAAAGAAAAAGCTTTCTCCCAAAGAGTGAGGGTTAGAGTAACAACTGACTTCATGCACAAAACAGCTGTGACACAGCTATTTAATGGAAGGAACTGCTAATTTAGGAATCTGTCCACAATGAAAATTTTTTTAATAAAGGCAATGTAGAAACATTAAAAAAATAAAAATACATTTTTATCACTAGCAGACAGCACTAAAATAAATTCTGAAAGATTTTTTTCAGATAAATGTAATGCTTATAATTCCAAGTTGCCTCGGCATCTATTTTTAAATACATTGATTTTTATTTCAAACAGGAAAAAAAATCCCAAAAATCAAATAACAATGGTGAAGACAAAAACAAAGCAACATAAAATAAAAATGGCATGGTACGAAAAACAGGAATAGAAAATTGATAATGGTTGTTATACCACACATTTATATCATCAAAATTTTTATTCAGATTATCAGATAAAGGCATACAATCCTGATCAAACAATTAAACATTAACTCTTCAATTCAGTAAGGCATTAGAAACAACACCCATTTTTAAAATTTATTTATTTATTTATTTATTTATTTATTTATTTATTTGGTGGAACTGGGAATTGAATTCAGGCCCTTGCTCTTGCCAGGCAAGCGCTTATTCTACTTAGCTATCTCCCCAGCCACAACAGCCATTTTTTAAAAAATAAATCAAGACGAAAGATATTCAACAGTAATTGTTATATTGCACATTGCTGTCTTAAATATAGTGCTCAGATTACAGATATTAGCATGCAAAATTGGTTGAAGCAAGAATTTTATTGGATATTAGATTTTTCATGTCCATTAAGATTTGTCTTATATAGTTGGATGCTCCCATGTTTGGTGCATACATATTTATGAGTGTTACCTCTTCCTCTTGAATTTTTCCCCTAACCAGTATATAGTGGCCCTCTTTATTTCATTTGATCATTCTTGGTTTGAAGTTGAGACTGTCTGAGAACAGGATTGCTTTTTTCTGAGGTGCTGGGGTGTGTAGTATTGTTTTCCATCCTTTGACTTTCAGCCTATAAATTTGTTTTTGAGTTAAGTGTGTTTCATATATACAGCATATGGTTGGATTTTGTTTCTTAATTCACTGTACCAGTCTATTTCTCTTAATTGGTGAACTGAGTACATTTACATTGATGGCTATAATTGAGATGTGTTGAATTATGATTGACATGTAATTTGCCTGCTGTTGTTTACTCCTTTTTCTCCTGTAATTAATTGTTTGCCCTATTTAATGGGTTCCTTCTGTTCTCGTTCATGGAGTTCTGATCATTTTGGTCCCTCTCTAGAATATCTTTCAGGAGCCTGTGTGGAGCTGGCTTTGTTGTAATGAAATTCTTTAGCTGTTCTCTGTCGTGGAAGTATTTCACTTCTCCATCAAACTTGAGAGTTTTGCATGGTATAGTAGTCTGGACTGGAATTTGTTTTCATAGAGGACTTGAAGTACTCTACTCAGCTCCATGCTCTTCTTACCTTTATGGTTTGTGAAGAGAAGTCGACCATAATTTGATGGGTTTTCCTTTGAATGTGATCTGCTTCTTTTCTCTAGAGGCTTTCAGTATATTATTCTTGTGCTGAATTTCTGGGATCTTGACTATTATATGTCTCAGTGTGTTTTTCATTCGGTTGAGGTTACTTGGTGTTCTGTATGCTTTGGTTACCTGAATATCAGATTGTTTCCTCATATTTGGGACATTTTCTGCTATTACTTCTGCCCATATTCTTTTTATATCATTTGCATAGCCTCCTTTCTCAATGGTGCCTATTAGTCTCACATTGTTCATCTTTGCATTGTCTTGCAGGTGGTGAATTATTTTTTCCTGCATCCTAGTTGTTTTTAAGAGATCTTTTCTTACCTTTTCACTAGCTGTGATGGCGTCTTCAAGGTCTGAATGAAACTGTATCTCCACTTTCACTCAAAAGGTTTTGCAAGCTTGTCACTGAGATTTTAAGTTACTCTATATCTCTTTGACTTTGCTTCATGAGATCTATTTCTTTCCTGTATTGCTCATTCAAGGAATCCATCATTTTTCTAATCTCTATTTTTTTATCAATGTCTCCTTTAGAAGCAGTTATTAAATCTTTTACTACAGTGATTTTTTTCTGATTGAGTTTCCTCCATATGTTTCTACATTTGATTCTTTACTTCAGATGCTATTAATTCAGAGATTTCTTTTTTTATTTCAGAGGTTATTTTTGATCTTAGTTCCTCTATACCTTTCTGCAATTGTTTCTTTATTACAGATGCTATTAATTCAGAGATTTCAGCTGTGTGATTCCCAGTTTCTTCTGTGCTAGTGTCCTCTGCACTTGTTCTGGGATGGCTCAGGGCCTGAGATTGCATTTTGCTTCTTCTTGTCATTTTATATAGCACTGAACTCTGGCCTTTGCTATAGAGCTTTGGTGCAGTTATATTCTTAGCACCTACTGAAATTTGGGTGTAGATCTATTAAGTTTGAGTTCATCTCATTGTGCCTGGCTTTGGTATAGCTGTTGTGCTCAGCTCCTTCCTGCTGCAGCTCTTGGGAGTAAACCTGTTGTGTCCCTCTGGCAAGATGTTAAGCTCCTGGATTAGTTGGGTGGTTCTGGCCCCTAGTCTCTCTGTAGGGACTTCAGCTGCAGAGTTTCACCCCAGGTCTGTATGCCAGGCCTGATCTGGGTCTGGAGCGGTCCAGGGGGCACAGTGGAGGGCATGCACTCTCCCACACACTAGCCGGACCTGGGCTTGAGCTGGATCTGGGGGGTCTGGAGAGCAGAACAGATGTTCTCACTCACTCTGCAGGCTTGGGTAGGCTCCAGAGGGGTGGATGGGTCCTGAGGGTGCTTCAGAGGATCTCACTCACCCTGCCTGCCTGAGTTTCGTCCAGAGAGGTCCCATGGGTGCACAGGAGCTGGAAGCTGTCCCACACAATCCAAAACAAAAATTTTAAACATTAACTGCTATGTTCAAAGAATTGGTAGATATTAATAATGCAATCATCTTAGCTTTCCTGTGTATATACTTATCTGATTTTTTCCTTTCCTTTTATTTGATTATCTTTTCTCCTTTCCCTCATCTCAATTGTTTCTTCATGTTCAGTATCTTTCTTTTACTATATCTATCGAAACTTTTACATTTTATTCCATCTTTTAGGTCCTTACACTAGAGAGACAATATGATATTTATACATGTGGGTCTGATTTATTTCACTTATGAGAAAGTATAGCCTCTAGTGGTAGCCACTCACCTATGAAAACCTCCAGTTTATTTTTCTTTATAGCTGGATAACACTCCACTATAAAAAAATACTACAACTTTTTTAACCATTCCTCGCATGATGGGTTGTTTCCAAGATTTAGCTATGACAAATTGTGCTGCTATAGACATGGGTGTACATACATCATTATGGTATGATGCTTTCAGGTCTTTTGAAAAAAATACCCAGAAAGGGAATAGCTGGGTTGAATGGGACTTATCCTAGTTTTTGAGGAGTCTCCACACTGATTTCCATAGAGGTTGTACCAGTCTACACTCCTACTAACAGGGAAGAAGTTTTTCTTTTGTCCCCTCAGCCTCTCCTGCATTGTTGTTAGTGGATTTCTTGATGAGAGCCACTCTTTGTGAAGTGACATAGTGTCTCATTGTTGTTTTAATTTTCATTTCTCAAATGTCCAATGCTTTGGAACATCTTTTCACGTGTTTGCCATTTGTTTTTCTTCTATTGACAAGTGTGTATCATCTCAAATGCCCATTTTTTGGATTGTGTCTTTGAATTTTGGATGCCTGATTGTTTTTAGCTCTCTATACATTCTTGTTATAAGTATTGGAGTGACAATTGGTTACGATTTTTTCCCAATTTAAGGATTGCCTTTTTACTCTGTTGGTTATTGCTTTTCATGTGCAGAAACTTCTCAATAAGAAGATATCCCAGATAGCTCAGCAGATTAAAGCTCCTGCTTAGACAATCACAGGGCCTGCCATGCGAGCCCTGGCTCTGGGGTGAGCTGAGACAGTGATTGAGCCTGGGTGTGGTGGCCTGGGCCTGTAATCCCAGAGCTTGGGGGCTGAAAAATAGGGTCACTACAAGTCTGATCTGTGTAGCGAGACCCTGTAGACCCTGTACTAAATACATAAAAAAGAAGATATCCCAGTTGTTGCTTCTTTGAAGCATTTCCTGTGCAGTTTGATCTTTTTTTTTTTTTTGCAGTTTGATTTTTGTTCATGAACTCTCTGACTATCCCTATATTTTCAAGATTTCCACCCCTTTTCTCTTCTAGTAGCTTTAGTGTTTCTGTTTCAGTGTTTAGATCATTGATACATTTGACTTTAACTTAGTGCATGGTGCTAGACCTAGATCTAGTTTTAGTTTTTTGCATGTGCAAAGCCAGTTTTTCCAGCACCATTTATTAAAGAGGCTTTCTTCCAGTGAACACATTTGTTCCTTTGTCAAAGATAAGTTGGCTGAGTGTTTGTAGTTGTATCTGCATATTCTAATTGGTTCCATTGATCCTCAGGTTTATTTTCTTTTTCTTTTTTTCTTTCTTTCTTTCTTTCTTTCTTTCTTTCTTTCTTTCTTTCTTTTTTCTTTCTTTCTTTCTTTCTTTCTTTCTCGCTCTCTTTTTCTCTCTTTCTTTCTCTCTTTCTCTTTCTTTCTTTCTTTCTTTCTTTCTTTCTTTCTTTCTTTCTTTCTTTCTTTCTTTCTTTCTTTCTTTCTGCCAGTACCATGTTGATTCCATCACAATAACTTTGTAGTATAATTTCCAGTTAGGGATTTTAATGCCTCCCACCCTGCCTTTGTTGACCAGGATTACCTTTGCTATTCTAGGTCTTCCTGGTTGCAAATGAAGTTTTGGAGTGTTTTCTTTAGGTCTGTGAGGCATGCTGATATTATCTTGATAAGGATTGCAGTAAATCTATATAACAATTTTTGGAATATAGCCATTTTCACAATGTTGGTTCTTCTTATTCAGGAGCATGGAATATCTTTCCATTTTCTGAAATCCTCTTTGATCTCTTTTTTTTCAGAGTATTGTAATTTTAATTACATCGATCTTTTACTTCTTATATGAGATTAATTTCTAAGTATTTCATTTTTTATGCTATTGTGAAGTTTGTAATTTCTTTGATTTTTCAGTAAGTTTGCTGTTTGTGTTTGATTTGTGGATGTTGGACTTTATATCCTCCTATGCTACTGAATTTCTGTATTAATTTGAGAAGTTTCTTGGTGGAGTTTTTGAGCTCTTCCATATAAAGTATCATGCCATCACAAATAATTATACTTGAACTTCTTCCTTTCCAATCATTCCTTCTATTTCTCTCTTATCTAATGGCTCTGGCTAATGTTTCCAACCTATACTGAATAGGAGTGATGATAGTGGACATTGTTGTATTGTGCCTGATTTTAGAGTAAAAAAAAATAATTTTTCTCAATTTAGAATAATATTGGCTGTTGTTTTGTCATAGATAGCTTTTATTACATTCAGGTGTAGGCCAACTGTTCAAATTTTCTGTAGTTTTTTTTAATCATGAATTAGTGTTGGACTTTGTCAAAAGCTTTTTCTGCATCGATTGCGATGATCATGTGATATTTGTCTTTGGATCTATTAATGTCGTGTATTACACTTATAGATTTGCATATGTTGAACCATCCCTGTATTCCTGGGAAGAACCCCACTTGGTCATGGATAATCTTCCTGATGATTTACTGCATTCTATTTGCTAGTACATTATTGAGGATTTTTGCATCTTTGTCAATGAGGGATATTGTCCTAAAGTTCTCTTTTTTAGTTGGATCTTTCTCTGGTTTTGGTATCAGTGTAATACTTGCCTCAAGAAATGAATTATGGGAAATTGCTTTCTTTTCAATTCCATTGAAGAATCTGAGAATAATTTGGATCATTTTTTCCTCAAATTTCTTATAGAATTCAGTTATGAATACATCAGGATCTGTGTTTTTCTTTGTAGGCAAGTCTTTTTTTATTATTACATTTTCAATTTCATTGACTGATACTGGCTTATTCATAGTTTTTTATATCTTCTTCATTCAGTTTTGGTAATTTGTACATATCTAGGAATCTGTCCATTTCTTTTGTGTTTTTTATTTTGTGACAGTAAAGATTTTTGAAGTAGGTATTGATGATGTTCTAAATTTCAACAAGATCTGTAATAACTTCACCTTTTTCATTTCTTCTTGCTTAAATTCAAGTTTTTTCTTTCCTTTTCTTTGAGGAGGTTGCCTAGGAGTTTATCAATTTTATTTAATCTTTAAAAAAAACAACTCTTCAAGTCATTAATTCTTTATATTTCTTTCTTTGTCTCAATTGTATTAATTTGTGCTGTAATCGTCATAATTTCTCCCCTTTGGACTTTGGGCTTGATTTGGTCTTCCTTTTCTTAAAACTTGAAGTGCAGTATTAGGGTATTTTTTTGGTCTTGTTTTGTTTTCCTAATGTGTAAGTTCATCACTATAAATTTTCCTCTGGGAACTGATTTCATTGCACCCCACCCATTCTGTTAAGTTGTGTTTGAATTTTCATTGGGTTATATATATTGTTTAATTTCATCAGTGACTCACTGGTTGTTGAGGATGATGTTATTTAATTTTCATGTGTGTATGGGGTTTTTGGTTTCTTTTGTTGTTAATTTCCAGTTTCATTGCACTATGGTCAGATAATATACATGTGATAATTTCAACTTTCTTGCATTTACTTAAGCATGATTGATGAAACACTATGTGGTCTATTTTAGAGACTGTCCCACCTGCTGCTCAAAATAATGTGCATTCAAATGTTTTTGGGTGGAACACTATGTAAATGTGCACGAAAGCCATTTGTTCAAAATTTTGCTACCTCTTTGCTGATTTTTTTCTAGTTGTCCTACCTCTTTGAGACAATGGGATGTTAATGTCCCCCATTAAGATTTTGTTATTTGATTTTTCACGTCCTTTAAATTTTTTTTACATAGTTGGGTGCTCCCATATTTGGTACATACCTATTTATGATTGTTATCTCTACTTCTCGATGGTTTCCTCTAACCAGTATGTAGTGAACTTCTCTATCCCATTTGATCATTCTTGGTTTGAAGTTCACATTGCCTGAGAACAGAATAGCAACCCCGGGCTTTTCCTTAGTTTGTGGTGCATAGAGTTGTTTTCCTTCCTTTCTCTTTCAGCATATGAATTTCCTTTTGAGCTAAATGTGTTTCTTGTATACAACATACTGTTGGATATTGTTTCTTGACCCACTTTTCCAATGTGCTTTTTTTTTTTTAATGTATTTGGTTGTTGCAGGGTCTCACTATGCAGCTCAGATTCATAGTGATCATCCTGTATTTCAGACTCCTCAGCTCTGGGATTACAGGTGTATGCCACTAAGCCCAGACTGTGTGGCTGGCTCAGTCCACTTGGGAGGCAAGGCTGGCATGATATGTGGTGCCAGGGATTGAACAGTGGTCCCTGCACTTGCCTAAGCTTGCCTTAGCAGGTGCTTTAATCTGCTGAACTATCTTGCTGGCCCCAGTATACTTCTGTTGATTGGTGAATTGAGGATGCTTACATTGATTGTTATAATTGTTATGTACTGGTTTATCTTTTTCATGTTATTTTCCTGCTGTTGTTTCATTACTTTTCCTGTGTTTAATAGCTTTCCATGTTTATTGCTTTCTTTCTGCTGTTGTTCTTGAAATTCTGGTAATTTTGATGTGTTTCTAGAATATCTTTAAGCATTCTTTGTGGGATTAATTTCACATTCATGAATTTCTTTAGTTGTTGTTTGTCATGGAAGTATTTTACTTCTCTAGTAATTTTGAAAGACAGTTTTTCAGGGTATATCAATCTGAGGTGGAATTTGTTTTCTCTCAGGACATGAAATACTGTAATCCAAACTCTTCTTGACTTGATGGTTTATGTTGAGAAATCTGCTGTGATTCTAATGGGCTTTTGTTTAAATGTGATGTCTCTTTTCTTTAGAAGATTTTAGTATGTTTTGTGCTGAATTTCTAGCATCTTGACTATTATATTCCTGAGTGCAGATTTATTTTGATTGATGCTATTTGTAGTTCTATCTGCCTCACTTAACTCCATGTCACATTCTTTCCCCCATACCTGGGAAATTTTTTGTTATTACTTGTGCAAATAGTCTTTTTTATGTCATTTGTGTTGGCTCCTTCTTTTTCATTGACACCTGTTAGTCCTATGTTGCTCATCTTTGCATCATCTTGTAGCTGTTGAATTATTATTTCCTGGTTCCTTGTTGCTTTCAGGAGATCTTTTCTTTCCTGGTTGATAGCTGCAGTGATGTCTTCAAAGTTTGAAAGTCTATTTCTAGTTTCATTAAAATGGTTTTGCCAGCTTGTAATGGAATTTTTAATTTCCTGGATAACTCTTTGAATCCATTTCATGCATTCTATTTCTTTTGGATATTGTTCATTCATGGTTTCCATCATTTTTCTATGCTCCTCTATTTTTTTGTGAATGTCTTCTTTAGATATTCTCAGTAGTTCTTTCATTATAGTTGTTTCTTTTTTGACCTGAGAGATTTTTTCTGATCTTATTTCTTCTATAGCCTGATGGACTTGTTTCTTTACTTCAGCTTCTATCATTTCAGAGATTTCAGCTACATGACTTCCAGTTTCTTCTATGTTGATGTCTCCTGGATTTGTTCTGGGTGGCCTGTGGTCTGAGATTGCATTTTGCTCCTTCACCTTGTCATTTTCTCTGTGCTGATTCCTCTGAAGAGTTGGCCAACTACTGAGTCCATCCCAGTAGGCTAGTTCCCAGAGATCCATGCTCCTTTGAAGCTTTTAAATATATTTGACTTCTCATGCCAGAATCAGGTTCAGTCCCCTTTGACACAGATGCCTCCTAAAATTTTTTGTTTGTTTTCTTTCTGGAGTAATTTGAGTATAGTTCCCTCAAATTACTCCAGAAAGAAAACAAACAAAAAATTTAGGAGGCATTTCTCTAGCCTAGCAGGCCATGTTCCTCATTTTCTGCTTCCTTTAAATAGATTTTTTATTTTATTTTATTTTATTTTATTTATTTTTATTTTTGATGGAACTGGGATTGAACTCAGGTCCTTGCGCTTGCCAGGCAAGCGCTTATTCTACTGAGCCATCTCCCCAGCTCCCAAAATGGATCTTTTAGACATTTTCCCAAAACCTTGCAGTAACCACTTCCTAGGCACAATATAATGGCAAAACTACTATTCACCTGATTTAAAGCCATCTATTAAATTGTCCTGTGAAAACCTGTTTGGATAACTTCCTATACTCAAGAGAAACATTGGTGCATGGGTACCTACTCTCTTTCTTTGAACTCCCTGACATGTTTATACATACATGTATGTTTGTGTGAGCGTGTGTGTGTGTGTGTGTGTGTGTGTGTGTGTGTGTGTGTGCCTGTGTGTGTGTAAGGCCTACCACCTACTCCCCCATAGCATAGGATCTGCAGGTGCAGTACTAAACACTTACAGTTTTCACACTGGGAGGCTGGGAGATGGTCCAATAGAATAAACGCTTCCCTGGCAAGCACAAGGGCTTGAGTTCAATCCCCAGTTCCCTCCCACCTAAAAAAATTTTTTTCACACTGTATGTGTCTTGAAATCTCACCTACAATCTGACCCTATATGTTAAGACATCTTTTCCAAAGGAGACACAAGTAGGTGGATCCCTTTCTGGTGCTCCTTTGTCTGAGCCTCTGGTGATTGCTGATAGTGGCTATCGGCTAAGTCAAGTAATACAATTTGAAGATTTTCACTCAAGAAAACAGAAAAACAAAATCAGAACTGAAGTCAAACAGTGAGGGAAGATCAGGTAAGGATGAGGAAAGATTCAGCAGAAGAGTGATTTGGCATGAATAAGACTCTGTAGTAAAACAAGTTTTGTACAGAGACAAGCATTCCAATGATCAGAGGTGCTTACAAATAGAATATGCTGACCTCAAAATGTAACATTGAAGCAAAATATGATATATAAAGTAGTTAATATCTTTGAGCACTTGACTTTAACCCAAGAGCATCTGAAAATTCAGCTGACATGTATTTTCTAATGTTTTATCTCACCAAGTGCTAATAATTATGCTATGAATTAGGCAAAATGATCCTAATTTTACAAATAATAAACTTAATAAATGAGTACATAATGCCTGTGAGGTTAAACTTAATTGTTAACTTGATTGGTTTGGGAGTAGCTGAGGGGAAGCAAACTACATTTCTGGTGTGTCTGGGTGGGTCACGAAGCTGTGACCTGTGTGTGGGCTGGGGCCCCTTCCTCTTTGGCACTGTCCTTTTGCTTCTTCACTGCCATGAGCTAAGAAGCATTCTCTGTTGGTCCTTTTGCCATGATGCTCCTGCTTTAGAGCCAGCAGAGTATAGACTGAATCCACTGAAACTATCAGCCAAAGTTCCCCTTTTTTGTTGTAGTATTCGTGTATTTTGTCCAGTAGGCTAATATGATGTCATTAAGAAGGGAGAGTGAGAATTCTATGATGTTTATAAATAAGGAAACTTTAGTCAATGACAAAATCCATACCTATTATACATTTTGTATGCCTTGGTATAAAATGGCAACCTCACAGACTTATGCACCTTATGGGTTGTTCGAGACTCATCTGAAGATAAATTTAGCATAGCCCTGGTGAACAGATCCATGAAGAGTTCATTACTGCAGTTGTGAGGGAAATCTTTCACCTACTTTCTAGGGTATGAACATGATTTAGCATGAGGGCTCCTCTGCAAATATCTCCTTAAAATATGTATTTGCCTCTTGTTAAATATTCACTAGGAGCTTCCAGTTAAGTAGTGGATTGAACAAATGTCATTTCCTACTTGCCAATTACTGCAAAACTGTCAACTGAGAGAAATTCAAATGTGTAATCTAGTACACTAAAAAAGAGATGAAGAAGGCAATGATGCTATTGTACAGGTCTGTAATAGTGGGAAGGTAAAAAGAAGAGAGATCAATTTTTAATTACTAAAGAGGATAAAAAAAGTAAAACATTGGTATTGATAATGGTAATGGTTTCAGGGACATTTTAAGAAATGGGTTTAAGAAATGCTGAGAGAAACCCAAAAAAGAAGCAAGAGAAGTCCACCAAAGAAGAATAAAGTCATGATTGCACGTTGGCACTAGAAATAAAAATTATCATAAAATAAGCAATTAACCACATAGATTGTCTCCTCACAGTATAGCCACATGTATCTCTCTCTCTCTCTCTCTCTCTCTCTCTCTCTCTCTCTCTCTCTCTCAAAATATGCACTGGAGAAATTAATTCTGCAGAGGTTGAAGTTTTAGATTTCAGCTGAGTTGTAGGGAAGTGCTATGCTAACACAAGAGCTAACCAAAGCCAAAATACTAATGATGAGGCCCTTCCTGGCTTCCAAAAGTCTGGAGGGAAAGATGATGGCTCTACTACCATCATCTCTTCCTACCAGACCAAACTCTGGAAGGTTTCTCTCTAGAAAATGGACTGACATAACAAAAATCAAGTTTTAATATTTATCGTATTTCCCAATAACACAGCCAGATTTTCAGCATCCTTTGTAAAGTTTACAAATCCACAGGCCCCTCTCGTGCACCAGAAGTATCTAATTAGATTTGTAATATTTTCCACTTAAAATTGAATGGCAAGCTGATGATTGCAAAATCATTCAGAAAATCCTTAAATGAACTGCCTTCTCCTTTTAATTAAAAAACACTATATGAAAGCAGTATTTTTGCTATGCTTCATCCCCTGTAAGGCCCACATGCAATATTAAAGTGAAGGTATTATTACTCTGGTAGAGGGCCTTAATTCTTACTCTTAAAAAACAATTGTGTTCCTTTCTACAATTTTTAGTCTCCCCTCACTGCTATTCTCCAAGTTCCCAAAGATAAGCTTGCGTTCCGATATTCACTGAGACTCGGAACTACTTCCTGGGCTATGACAGATCCAATTCCTGATTTCAGTTATTTCACTGTCTGTCCTATAGGGTTTGGGTTTTCTTGTTTTTTTTTTTTTTTTATATATTTCATTCCATTGTGTCCCTTTACGGTGCTATAGTTATATTAAAATTGAAACCAATTTTCTGAAAATAAATAATAAATATTTTAAGTCAAACATCTATTTTTAGAGTTGCCTACATTTTGTTCATTTTATTACATTCATTTTAAAGTTGGTTCTGATAGCCTTTGTCAACTGACACCTTCTATTAGGATTGGGGAAAATATGACAATTTCATGTAACTTGTTCAGTTTTTGATACAATTCACTAACTGACAGTGAAATGTTTTTTTTAAAAACAGGGCATTTATATAATTTTATTTTTTTTCCAGGTGCACTTCTACAAAGTTTAACAATGCATACAAAATTGTACCTATGCTAGGCTCCAAAAGAAAAAAAATGTTTCAGCAAACTTCAAACAATTCTTATTTAAATTTTTGCTACAAGTATATAGAATGTTCATCTATAGAGAGCTCTTTCATACATAGATTTGAATGTCATTAGATGCTTCCATTTTCTTATACAAGGAGACAGGATGTATGAAAGGGAATGGAGGGCTCTCCCAATGGGAAAGATTCATCTGTGGCCATAGACAAGGAATGAGCACTGAAAGCACGCTCCCGTCAGAGTAATGAACCTTGTCAACCCTCTCATGTGATTCCCAAATTATAAATCTTTCTTAGGATGAAAGAGAAAGAAACGATGAATTGTAGGTACAGAAAACAGATTCAAGGAAAGCATAGGAATTTTTGCTGTTGTGTCATTATAAAAGTTCAACTTCTAAACTATGAAATGGTCTCCTCACACTCTGAAAGTGACTGAATGAAGGAATAAGGAGAGATTGGAATGTACCCTTAACTCAGTAGAGGTGTTTTGAAAGGATGCCTACAACACAAAATGCCCAGCCATCTTTTACAGCCTCTGCACTAGTGTGACTTTGGGCTGACATATGAGATAGCAAGGGTAGAATAAGACAATTCCAGACTCAAAAGAGAAAACTCACATGGGTGGGAATTGTGACAAATACATCCCCAGTCAGAGACTATGCCTAGAATTAAGTTATGGAGAACTTTAGTAACCTCAAGAATTGGAACTGTCCTGTAGCATGTGGAATGCCATTAAAATCCTAGGTGAATTTAAAAAGACAAAGCAAAGCCAGAGTATAGTAATAGAGAAAGTGTAATACCATGGTAAAGATAAGAACCTGTAGAGGGAAAAGCTATAAAATATCTTAAATTAATCTCTAAGTATTTCAAATTGACCTGCATTTCACTGGCACAGAATATGGGAGACATTGCCCAGCTTTTCTGGGCCAGAAATGATCATCTTCTGTGATTTCCTGATGTCTTAATTAGCTTTTCTCCTAAGATGAAGTATGAGTTTTCAATAAAAGTCAAGAATACGCAAGTAAGGGAGATATGACAGCAGGGTTATTCTAAAACAATTATCTGGAAAATTTAAAAGTACAAAAGGAAAATATGCATACAGATAAACATTGCAACTGTTTTGCCTTAACAAGCTATAAGAATCCTTGCATATAAATAGAGAATATGTAAGTAGAATCTTAACATTTTTTCCACATGCTGATATTCATTTTAATATTAATCATCTATGATTATACTATGTTAAAATAATATTTTAAAAATGAAGGGTGCAAAAGATAACCAAAGAAAAAGTAACTTGAACCGGGACACAGGGAGAGTTTTCAGAAAGAAACATAATTCAGTTGCAAGATACACATGATGCAGAGAAAAGGCCATGACCCAGATGAAAAAACAAGGCATATGGCTCAGCTTAGAAAAAAGGGAGAAAGAATATGAAAGACAAAGAGGACAGACTCATGATAGATGGAAGCTCTTTAGCTGTCTAATGCAATAAAATTGCACCATCAAATATGACAGCAGGAAGCTTCTAACAAATTGATATTTTCGACTTTACTGATAGTCTTACACAGCTTGAGTGGGTCACCCAGCCTCTCTCTGGTTTGAAATTACTTTATTCTATTCTGAAATATTTGACAGTTTCTCCTGCCTCCAATCATACTGGTTAGTCAGTGGTAGGTAATTCCTTTGCACAGATCTTAATAAAACATAACAAAGCCTCACCTACAGTTGGATGCTATCCTTTCTTAAGACCTAGGAAGCATTCAGTTATTGCTTTGTAAGGAAATATTGAAACCCAGCTATCCTTTCAGCAGTGATTATTTTCTTCACAAATATCAAACTTACACCCTATGACACCATTTCTATAATGGTTTGTTTACCGAATAGCATTTTGTTTTAGCATCAAGTCAATATAATCATTTTGATGGCATTCTATAAGTCAATTAAATTTAATGCATAGAGCACCAACAATGTTTCTAATTCTACTGAATTGATAAACAAAAGCTTGACTAAGTTTATGCACACACGGATAAAACAAATATGTTACAATATTGATAGCAGTTATATGGTTCCATTGATTATAAGATGTAGTCCAATTTCAGAGATTTTAATATGTGAATAAAAGTTTCAGAACCATTGAAGTATAGTAATATGATAACATTATTACATTATGGTAATATAAAGTGTTATGCCTCACTTAATATCTTTTTTCTTTTCTTTTCTTTCTTTCTTTCTTTCTTTTTTTTTTTTTTTGCAGAACCAGGGATTGAACTCAGACCCTTGTGCTTGCCAGGGAAGTGCTTATTCTACTGAGCCATATCCCCAGCACTTAATATATTTTTATGTGCTCACATAGTAGCCACAAGAAATTTTGAAGTTTACTCCATTAAATATATATATATATATATATTTCCTGGAAGCCTGATGGGCTTAATATAGAGAAAATTGCTGCAAATCTCAGGAAAAACCAGGAGAAGGAAGCACATGCTTCAATTTGAGACACATTCAGTAGTGGAGATGTAACATATCCTGATTTAAACCAGGGTGATGAGGCTGTTGCAAGGCCCAGTATAAGAGCTTCCATGAGCATATTTTATATCACCCAGATGTAAATGTGAAAAAGAAACTACTAGTCAGGCATCATGGAGGAAAAAATAAAAATGTCATATTCTGTTATGGCTAATTTTTCTCAACAGAGAAAGTAAAAGCAAAACACAAAACCCCAATCCAAGTGTCACATGTGATTTACTTCAAGGCTCATAAGTAAATAAAAAATAATACGTTAGTCAGCTCCCACATGAATCTGAACTTAGTTATTCTGGATTACCACATTTCATATTAGGATGCATAGTAATAATAATGCACTAATGTCAAAGTTATACAAAATTATTACACAACAGTAGGAAAGCCATATACCAAATGGTAGGTGGAATACACATGAAAAAATATCCCCATATTGTAAATGAAATATGACAAACAACATAAAAGGAAAATAAACACTTTCCTAAAATGAGAGATCAGGCAGCAGATCAAAGAGCTCAAGAAATACATAAAAGACAAGAAAACAAAATTTAAAAGAGTTCAGAGAGTAGAAAAATAAAAGGTGTCACTGAAACAGTCAAATTGGAAGAAGCACAAAGAATAAAAATAAAGTTGAGGGATGTAGGTTGAAGAGTACCTCTCTAATATTCACTTGTTGGATTCCTAACCCTCTTCTATTTAGAAATAATGCTGCAGCAGACATAAATAGTAAACTTGTTATTTTCTAGGGATTGAACTCCAGACCTTGCACTTGCCAGGCAGGCTTTTATGCTACTGAGCTATCTTCCTGGCTTCCCTAAATAGTAAATTTAAGATGAGGTCTTTCTGGGATAGAGTGGGCCCACTAAGTATGACTACTCTCCTTCAAATAAGGATGCCACGTGAGGAACAGACATACACCGAAGGAGAATGTCCTGTAAACATGAAGGCAGACATGGAGATGATGCACGTGCAAAACGAGGGATGACAGAGATGACCAGCAAAGCCCCAGGAGCCAGTGAAGCAGCCTGGAATGGATTTACTGTCATAATTTTCAGGAAGAGCCAAATTTGGTTTTGGACTTCTTACCTCCAGAACTGTAAGTCGATGCATTTTGGTTGTTTTAAGCCATCCAATTCAAGGTACTTTATTGTGGCAGTCACAGGAAACAAACACATGCAGTAAAACACAAAGGGACACTATTTGAAAAAGCAAGCAAAATAAAATGTAAATGAATTTTCAATGCTAGCACTATATTTATAAATCAAACTGGAAAAGATACAAATCACATATAAGCAAATGCTCATGTGTTAAGCTCACAGTTGGATGAGATTTGACCAACGTGTGTGTTCATGAGGTCAAACCACTTACAAGTTGCCAATGCTTTGGGAAGTTTCTTTCTGCTCTTTTTTAAATTAACTGCATTTTTCCAGCTTTATGATTTCTCCCTACATTTAACAGATTTCTGGAAATTTACCCTAAACAATTATAAATAAATATAAAAGCTAGGCAGAAAGATATAATAATTATTGTTTACAGCTAATATAAATGTAAATCTAGAAATAAAGTAGAGAAAAATGAAGAAATTTTTAGGTAGTTGGGTAAAAAGTTAATATGCTAAAGTTCTCATGTTCAAATAAAACTAAATGAGAAACTTTACAATTCAAATTTCAAAACCTTATAAAGGATCCTGTGGTATAAAATGAGTGATTACAAAATTTCAAACTAATTCTAGTTTAAATTCAATTTTCCAGCATGTATTTTTTGCTTTCAGGATTCCAACATTTTTGGTTTTGTTTATTCTTCCAGTCCTTGTGGAGACGTGTCATTCAAAATTATTATTCGCTCTAAGTTTGCAGGAGTTACAGAAAGAAGTAAAGTAGATGCCTCTGTTCAATCCAGCTTCTTTACCTGATATTTCTTGGAAAAAATTCTAAAAGAAAAAAAAAAGATTTCTAAAATGAATTTATCCTACTTAAGCATCAAATATCATTTGAAGTGAAATTACTTTTTAATTTAAAAAAACAGCCACAATTTATTTAGCTCATGATTCTCTAGCAATCTAGCCTTGGATCAATTGGTTGCCCATCTGGTTTGGGTGGGCTCCCTTCAGTGTCATCTTGGGGTCATTTAGATGGCTGTGCTTCTAGGAGTTGGCTAGCTGCTAGCTGTGGCCCATGGTCTTACCTTCCAGCAGCCTATCATGATCTTCCATATGTACCACTGGAAGTACACACAGAGCTCCTAAGCTTCAGCTAGGGAATGGCACATCTTAACTTCTGTTGTGTTTTGTAGTCAATGTCAATCACAAAGCCAGATTAGACAGGAAGGGTAGGAAATAAGTTCCACCTCTTGGGAGGAACTGCAGAGCAATAATGATATTAGAAGGGACAAATAATTAAGAACTGCTTTGCAACGAATTTGCCACAATGGGCAGGCAATTTCAGCCCTTTTCAATTTTTTCCTTCTGATTAGAGTTAGGATGTGCTTGAAGATGTACCAACATACTTCATTATAATCACAATGACAAAAGCTCTGTGATACATGTAACAGAAAGGTGCTATGTCCGCTTAAAACTGCCTTCCCCCAGGCTTCTTGTTATACAGGACCAATTAACTACTATATATATAAGTCACTACAGTATATTCTGCTATTATTTACCATCAAATAAGAATGATTTATCTAGTCCATTGGGCAGAATTTTTTTATTATGCTCATGCTTCTCTGACGACTTTTACCTTGATTTTTAAAAAAGCCATAGTATGTCTTCTTACTCTTTAATTGTGGCTATTTTTTTCCAGCCCACATTTTTTTAACCAACAGGAACATCTGGTTGCATTATATAACCTCTGTGGCCACGTATGGAAGCCCTCCTCCCTACATTTGTCTCTTTGCCATTTAATCTACCATGATGAATTCACTTACCCCTCAAGTCACTGTACATCAACAAAGATGGGTCTTGTAATCAGATTCAGATTCATCTGTTGAGATAACAGTTGGACATTTACACCTGTATCCACCATAGATTGTCTCAGCATGATTCTAAAGATTATCATCACTTCTCCTAAATGGATCCCTCCTATGATCTATTCTAATTAATTTCATATTGCCATTGATCAGTTGGGTAAAGTTGGAATTTTCCCTGATTTCTCCCTTATTTTCACTGACTCTTTGTAATTCTACCCCTTAAAGACATCATGAGTTTCTCTTCTTAATCATCTCTAGATGAACATTGCTGTTTAGACCCTTATCTCTCACATGAACTACGAAAAGAACTTTCTAATAGTTTTAGCTGCTTCCAATTATACCCCAGTCAAAACCATTCTCCACAGAGCTGCCAGTAGGATCTACTTAAAATGCAAATAAGACGATGTCACCCTCCTGCTGACAACCATTTAATGGCATTCCATCAGCTATGGGATAAAGATCAAGTTCCTTAATATAACAGGTAAGATCCTACATTATATGTCTCCTGCTGATCTTCTAGGTTAAATACTAGTGTCTATACTCTGAAATTCATGTTCCATCTATCTCCAGCTACTTCCTATTATTCTTACTTAGCATTCCTCCCAGTCTTTATCTCCTAGTTTCTCTGTAAGCTTAAGTCTTTTTTGAATGGAACTTAGGCATCACTTTCTTCAAGGCATTTCCCCTGAATCTCCCTGCCAGAGTTTTAGGTCCAAAGACAAGTAAATGTATATTATTTTATAAGAAAAATTATTTAATGAACAATTTAGTATGTAATGAAATCTTCAGGAGTCTGAGAAAATTGAATCAAATTCAGGGCTATACAGACAGGGCCAATAGACAAAAGTCTCAAAAGTGGTTCAGTGAGGACCACACTGCTGCTGTAGTAGGGCACCAGATGTTGGAGCTGCCACTGTCAAACCTGTTGTTCTTGGACCCAGAAGCCACCAGTAGCACCTCTACCACTACTAATGGGGGAGCTTGTTGTGTTTCTTTCCATACTCCCTCAGCATTGCTCCTTCCCAGAGGGAATGCTTGTGTCCTCTTTTCTCATTATGACTTAAGAAGGGTGTTGTTCATTGGAAGAACTTGACTCATATGTCCATGTGCCAGTCACAAGGCAGGCTGGGAAAGTAGCAAGTAACTTTTAAAAACATGTAGCACTTTATTATCAGTACAGTGATGAAGGACAGGTCTTCAAGGGGTGGGAGCAGGTCTTGACAGCAAGGAGGCGGCCCCTACTTGCCACTGATGATCAGGTTCCACAGCACTATGATGACTGAGTCCCTGCACAGGAACATCTTAGAGATGTAGCAGGCCTTGCCTAGACTTCTTGCCCTTGCCATTCTTGGGGACCTCAAGCCCACACCTCCTTCATGTTCTCCAGCACCATGCTGCAGTGCCTGTCAAAGGCCTTCAACTGGCCTAGGAGTTTCTTGTTTTTGCAGCAGTTGATGAGCACCTGGGTGTTGTTCTTGACTGACTGAGTCAGCATAGAGAGTGGACCCACGTTAAATTCCTCCTCCTCCTGCTTCTGTAGCTCCTCTGTGGTCATCTCACTCCTGGGCTTGTTGAGGAGGCTCATGGTGGTAGTTGCAACCTCTGGGTTACTCTCGTCTCCCCTGCATTAGCAAGGAACTTTAGAACTTCCTGAGTTACATGATAGGTTATAACCTAAACTTAGAAAGCAGTTTAAATACTGAGTGTTGATAAATTTTGGATATTCACTCTATTTCACTTTCTAAGAACAATCAGTATTGATTCATTTTTGCAATTAAATTATTCCTTTTTTATTCTTTGTCCTTTTTTTTTTTTTGAACTGGGGATTGAAGTTAGGCCCTTATGCTTGCCAGGCAAGCACTTACTCTCCTGAGCTATCTCCCTAGCCCCTCCTTTTTTATTCTTTGTAGTCTTATACAATGATATCTTAGTACATTTGAAAAAACATCACTTACCACTTTCTCCAGTACATTTAACTCAGTTTGGTTTCAGATCCAGGACTTTTGCTTGGATTTCTAACTCCTCTACCTCTGCCCTTGACTTAATATTTTATGTGCTATGAATGAAAGTATTGAGCTAACCATAACCAACATAATTCTAAAATGTAAAATTATGAGGCTGAGGAAAAAGGAAGATTGTTTTATCTTTAAATTTAAAAATGAATAAATGTATAACTAACATATGATAAAATGTTAGTTGAAGAGGTCCATAGGGTTTGATTAAAACATACCTCAGCCAGGAAATCACAGATTATATCTGTATTAGGAAGCTTTGCTACCATTGGAACACACTACCCAACACCCATGATATAAAGGAGGGGGTTTAATTTGGCTCACAGCTTCAGTGCTTTCAGCAAGTGGTGAGCAGGCTCCAACACCATCATGCTGAAAGGGGGCAAGGATGCAGCAGGGCAAAGTTCATTGTGGTCAAGAAGCAGAGTGGGGGAGCAGTGCCAGAGAGGAATTGGCCAAGTGTCATAGGTATAGAATACACAGTCCTGCCTTCATGACTCACCCAGACACACTTACACCCACCAGATGTTCCTTAATTCAATGAAGCTGGCATAACAGGATCAATAGTCATGCTCTTCACTATCTTAACAGGTTCTTCATGATTCTTTTCTTTATAATTCATTCCACGGTGTCCTTCCAACAGCCATTGAACTTTTATCTCTCATTAAGTTTGCCTATTTTAGAACTTCATATAAATAATCTCATATAGTCTGTATTATTTGTGCTTGGCCTGAGGTCTGTATGTTTTATTTTTTCAAATTACTTACTTCTCCTCCTCCTCCTCCTCCTCCTCCTCCTTCTCCTCTTCCTCTTCCTCCTCCTCCTCCTTCTCCTTCTCCTTCTCCTCCT
>NW_004524634.1:6783797-6800911 GCF_000260255.1 Octodon degus | reverse complement strand
TCTCCTTCTCCTTCTCCTTCTCCTTCTCCTTCTCCTCCTTCTCCTTCTCCTTCTCCTTCTCCTTCTTCATCTTTTTCTTCTTCTTCTTTTTTTGCAGTACCAGGGATCAAACTTGAGGCCTTGTGCTTACCAGGCAGGCATTTATGCTGCTGAGCTATCTTCCCAGCCCCATTCTTATTTTTGTAAGTTTCAGAAATTCATGCCTATTGATGAATGGCATTTATTGCATGAATATACTATAATTTATCTATTCACCTGTCCATTGACTTTTAAGGTTTAGACTTTTAGCTTTTTTATTCTTATGAATAAAGTCTTTTTGCTATTAATGAACAACTCTTTGTGTTAGTATGTATTTTCACTTATCTTGGATAATTATATAAGAGAAGGATTGCTAGTTCATATGGTAAGTATATATTCAACTCTAAGAAATGACCAGATTCTTATTACAATGCGTAACAGTTCCAGTTGCTCCCAATTCTTGTTAACACTTTGTGCTGGTCATTAAATTTTTTCAACAATTTTAGTGAGTGTCTAGGTAATATCGTCTTATAGTTCTGACTTAACTATAGATACAAACTATACTATAGCTGCCCATTGGTCATTTTCTCAATGTTCCTATTGTGGAGTAACTTCAATTCTTTTGGTTATTTTTAAAATTTAAATGCCTGTTCAGAACTTTGTTCTTCCCAGGACAGTTAGAAATAAAATAGCTTACCTCTTTTTTAATAGTAAGATTGCTTCTTTTTTAAAATTTTTTTATTTGTTTATTTTTTATTTTATTTATTTATTTTGACATCAGTTATTTTTATTTTAAAGAAAGAAAGAAAAAAAAAATAAAAACAGTGGTACAAAATCTCAAAACAAGATTTTAGGAGAGTAACAATGGTTAGTACATTGTGTATTGTTACTGCCAAAGTAGTGTCTCATATTACAAGATATAGGCAAGAAATAATAAGCAAACAACATAGGTACAAACCTCTGTTTTTTTTTTAAGTCAGAAGAAAATGGAAATATACATTTTAAAGTTTCTAATACTAGGAGAAGATATCATACAATGTCTTTTTAAATAAATTGTAAGTCAAAGATACAGTATAAATCTTAGAACAAAAATTAAGATTAAGCAATATTCAGAAAATTAAATGTTTCAAAACAATTGAACTAAGAAAAAGTTTTCATGATAGCAAAGAAGTACTAAGAGTAAAACATAAGATAAATACTGGAATGGCAAGTAAATGACCAGCACTTCTAACAGTTTGAGAATAGGATATCGCACAAAGTTCTAGTGTGTTGTGGACATGCATAATGACCGTGACAGTTACTGGTGGCTAGGCATCTTTTTTAATTTTTATAGAAAAGTTTATTCTCTTAAATCTAATGCATTCACAGGGTGTTAATATTTTAAGTGATTATCATTCGTACCAACTGCAGCATTATCTAAGTAAACCAAAAATGTCTTTTATCATAGAACTAGCCAATGATTATTAATTCTTTTTTAAAATGAACTAAACTCCAAAATTTTAATAAGGATAGTTTTATTGTTTTATCTAGCAGATGATTTTTAACGATAGTGTGTAGAAATGAATAGTTTCATGCTATGTAAATATATTATACCACATTATCAGTCTACTAAATTATAAGCAATTCCCAAGCTGAATAAATTACAAATAATACTTCTGGCTTAAACAGAAATGTGCAGTGTTTTCAAAGCTCTTAACAGTTACCCACTAATAGAAATGTCCAAAGCTGAACCTAGAGCTGTAAGATGAGTTTCACAGTAATGTACTTTTAACCTCTTTTTACATTCACTTTACTATATTACTGATGTTTGTATTCTATGTCACAATGGTGCTTTCCAGTGTTCACAATTTACAGTTTCAATTTGCACATATATAAGTCACTAACATAAGGGACAGCTCTTACTATTACAAACTATCCCTAACAAGAAATAAAAACATACCCTACACTGAACTCTGAACATAGGATGACTTAAAATAGATTAATATAACATGATTTTTAATAGTTTAGTCATTTTCTAAGTGCCAGCACGTAAATTTTCCTATTTGATATGACAACTACAATTTTGTTCACTGAAAAATTATGAAGATTGCTTGCTTCTTTACTTTACTTTACTTTGCTGGCAAATAACACAAAAAGCTCCAAAAGCCCAAAGGAATATTGGGCTTTGTACACATCTTAGCAGGCACAGCCATGAGAATGGTGCATCCTTTGCTTTGTTCCTGGACCACTTATTTCCTAACTGTGGGAAAATAAATGCCACTTGAGCCAGCCTGCCAAACTCACTGAGTGTGGGCTCCCGTTGGCACTCCAGCCTTCAGAAGCCCATTCCTCCATCCATCTGGACTAGCTAATTGTGGGATTAAGGTAATGGGTGGAGTTGATGGGCCCTGTGGGAAGCAGTCCACTGACTTCCTCACTGTACAGAGTTCCATGTTGGAAGTAAGGTTCAGTGAAATCTCTGAAATGCAAAATAAGATGCTTAACAATTCCACATATAGTGTTTCTAGCAGAAGATTGACAGGTGGGAAAAGAATTGAGACTGGATGTTTACTGGAGTGAGAGAAAGTCATTTTCCATTCCATGAAGGAAAATGTCCAGGGCAATCAACCTGCTTCTAGCTGGCTGGCAGATACCATGAGCAGCAATGGCAGCTTATCAAAGCCCAAGAGTTGGTCACTGCCACTGGCAGGATAAGAACTCAGCTGTGGTGATAGGCAATAAACTCCTGTGGGTGAGTCCATCCTTAATCTTTATCTAGGCCGGTTCTGAACAAGCACCAGGAGAAACAGGTTTTAAAAGAAGCTAACTGATATCTTCAAGTCAATGATTTCATCCACCTGATTAATTATCTGTGCTAATAATCTTCAGCACAGGTGGGACTTTTTGTGATACATTCAATTTTGGATCTAATGTGGGCCAATTCTGAGAGCTCCATTTACATGACTTATCCATAAATCTCCTTGCCACCAATTGCCACTCTTTTTCCTTTAATATCTCCTAAAAGCTGGCCAACCCATTGCTCATTTCCCATGAATCACTGCATAGAGATATACACTTTAGGCTTCAATGTTCTGAATGGATCCACATTACTACAGGATATCATTCAGACAATTGCAAACCAGACTTAAATTATAAGAAAGTGTCTAGAAGACTCTTGGTTTGAGTTAGGAAGAGATGGTAATACGGCAGGGGCAGGTATGTTGGAGAGGCCATCCACTTACTTATACAATTTAATTGAGCTTTCATGAGTTACTTGACTTTTTTTTCTGTCATTTTGAGACAGGGTTTCACTATGTAGTCTAGTTTGGCCTTGAACATTCAAGCTGGCTATACCCCTCCTGGGAAGTTTTCCAGAACTTCAAGCATCATATCACAGTGATATGTGCGCCCATGTTTATAGCAGTGCAATTTGTCAGAGCTAAGTCCTGGAAACAACCCAGATTCCCATCCACTGACGAATGAATAAAGAAGATGTGGTATTTTACACAACGAAGTATTATTCAACTCTAAAACAGGATAAATTTGAGTCTTTTTTGGTAAGTGGATGCAACTAGAAAACTTACTCTTAGGTGAAATAAATCAGACCCACATGTGCAAACATCATATTGTGTCCTTAGTGTGAGAACCTGAAAGAGAAAAATGGAACTTGAAGAGTACAATAGATATGGGGGAGAGGGAATGAACTTATTCAACAGGAAAGAGTTACTGAGTTGAGAAGGACAGGAGAGGGAGTGGGAGAAAGAGATTTATCTGTGTATGTAAGCAGGATAGTCTGGACAACTGTACTGTGCATTTCTGCTGGACTATGGAAAGGAGAACAAAGTACTTGATTTTTTTGTCTCCATTTTTCAATTGTTTGTACTTTTTCTGTTGTTAATTTCTTATACATTTCTTTCTTTCTGCTTTCCATTTTCCACGCATATATCTGGTAATTTGAATAACTGGTTGGAAGACAATATTATGTATTACAATAAATACTGTGAAATTCATATTACTTTGCTAAGTGAAATTCTGTATCACTTGTAATTTTTCTGTTTTAATTCTAATTTGTACTCTCTTTTAAAAAAATTAAAAAAAGCAAAAGTGCAGCAAGCTATTTTTTTAAAGGATTGCTCAAAATTGTTCCAGACTATTGATTCCTACTATGTCCTTATATTAGTTCAAGATTTTATTTTCATGAAAGTTATCTCCTGTCTTCCACATAGGTATATCATGACATTACCTAGAATGACATTATATTTTACAGTAGTTCCTACAAGCACAACATCATTAATACAAGGACCAGCTGATGTCTTGTGATGTTGAGGTGAACAAGGTGTCTATAGTTTACCTAGAGGTATTGGTCTGAAGAGCTAATGTAGTTTTCAGGCTAAGTGTGGCATATGCTTTTGTCTGTTCCCTGTTAAGGAAATGTATTTCTGATGTTTTTTCCTTTAGGGCTAGAAAAATAAGTGTGTGTATGATTTTTCAAGCTTTAAATATATGGTTGAATCATTTAGAGAACTTGTTAAAGCTGAGGCTACCAGACCACTCCCACATGATTTCTGATTTGGTAGGTTAAGAGTAAATAGAGAAGCAACAGAAATCAGTACCTTTGGAACTTTCAGACCACTGACAATAGCACTAACTCCTCTGTTCCTTCATGGATGTTATATTGCTTTTAGTTTATTATTTTAGCATGTGTCAGGAAGTGAATGTTTACTTGTGACAATTACTGAGTAAATCTTTTCCTGAAAAAATAATCAGAGACTAGAAAATATATACTCAGATATGTATTTTGGACAAGATTAGACATTTACCATATAAAACTACAAAATTACTAAATAAGAGTGGCATTCTGGATCCACATAAATAAAATATCAGCTCAAAGTCAGAGTTAAAAATTTCTCAAAATATCTGTTCATTTTCCTTTTCCAAAAATACAGGTTCACTGCTATGTGGCCAAGGATCCTTTAAGGAAGTACAATGAAATTATGATACAAACTTGAGGTGCTGCCTTAAGTTCACTGGAGTTGTATTTGGTCAAGTGACTCTGGTTATCTGAACTAACACAGGTCTGGAATTCAGTAAGGAATTGAATTCTCACTTTTACCATGGTTCCAGCAGCTAGACCTCTGTTGGTTGGATCTAAAAGTTTTGCTTGCTTTAAATGAAAGGCCAGTTAGTACCTTAGTAGATTAACTGTCTAGTTTAATCCTAATGGATTCATGAATAATTAAGTACTTCTAGAGATCTTCTTGATAATCACTCTTCTTGTTTCGGTAAGTACTGCTACTTGGCCTCTTTCTACCCTGGGATTCCATCATCTATGATGAAATTATGAAGCTAATTTTAATGATGGAATTTCCTATGTACATACTTATGAACAGGGAATAACCTTTAAATTCTTTTTTAAAATGTTGCTACTCCCTCCAGGAATATAGATTTCTATGCACTTGTAAAGTGGGCAACCTCTGGGATTCATGTTTGTAGTTAGGGAATGAATCTCCTTGTTTATGATTTTGTCTTTATCAGTTATTACGTTCCTTTCTCTAATTCTGAGCCTTGGCAAATCATTAGGATCATGTGAATAATTCTTTAAAAATCTTATTTCCTAGCCAACACCTTTATCTGAGACTCTCTAGGTGTAGAATTCATATGCAAGCACTTTTCAGAATTTCTTAGCCAATACAAACTTATAAATACAAAACAAATTTATAGAACCATGGCTTCATTTAATGTTGGTTGTTATTTAGTCTGGATTTCAACATTTGTACAATCAAGCAATATAAACCAGATCTAACCTACTCAAGCAAGAATATTAACAAGGATAACAGTTACAAGGATTGAAACATGAAATAGATTTAACTTCAAGAATTAATGGGCAGGCCAAATAGCTCAGCAAATTAAAGCGCCGGTTTAGGCAGATGCAGGGACTAGAGGTTCAATCCCTGGACCTGCTGTGCTGGCCCCACCCCCAGGGTGTGCTGAGACAGCAATTGAGACTAGGCATAGTGGCACATGCCTGTAATTCCAGCTCTTGGGAGGTTGTAAACAAGCGAAACACTATGAGTCAGACCTAGTAGTGAGACCCTGAACACCCTGTAGACACCCTAAAATATAAATAAATAAATAAATAAATAAATAAATAATTCATAATAATACTGAAATAATAATGAATGCTGTTGGTCAATTCTATATAACACAAAGAAACTAACCAGTATTTAAAACCAGAAAGCAAAGGAAAAAATTATCATGCCTTTTCTCTGTAAACCATTCCCTGGGTAACTAAACAATAAGGAGGCACTTCCTTGTAGCATTCTTTCAAATAATTAATGAAAACAGAATAATACTATTAGACTATCTGACTAGTTCCCAATTTTTAGTGCATTAATGGATTTCTAAATACTAATGCTAATACTGAACATTAAAAGACAGACTTCTAAATATTGCATACTTTCTGATAGAGGCACCTCGCCACTTAGTAAGTATTGTTGGGAGGGAGAAAGCAACCTTACCAGGATCAAATAGCCATCTTTAATTACCCATTTACAGGAAATGCAAAGATGAAGAAAGGACTATACTAATAATGCTTAGGCTGCATTAGTTTAATCTAGGCTATGGAAAACTCCATAGCAATGTATTTCTTTTTCAACAAAAACAATATTAAAAGAATAGAAAGCATATAAATAAAAAAGAGAATGAAATATTTCATTGTGTATCAATTAGATGTGTATAGATATAACTTATTGTATTAAGTTTAATTTCTGAACATTTGTTCTTCCTGACAGAAGACTCAAACTGGTCCATTACAGTAAATTTGCTCACATACAAGATGTGCATGTCCCACTCTGGGGACTGATACTCCTGAAGGGTTTATGCAAACATCTCTACACCCACCAAAGGAGACACTGACATGTTGCTCTTGATCTGTCTTTACTCTGGGTCTGCTTGCTATTTTCCAGTCGTGATGATAGCTAGTTACACAAATTACTAGCTATATATTTCAGAGTCTACAGAGGGGACTAACTGGACCTATAGGAAAAAAAGAATATTCAGGTTATTATTTAAAATTATATTTTATGGTCAAAAAGTGAAAGAGAAATAAATGTTCAACATAGTTCCCAACATAGAGATATTCCATCCCAAAAACATGTAAAGGTATCTTCCTTCTATTGATCTCCTACTAGGATATGAAGATTCTTATTTAAAATAATTTTATTGAGAAACAAATAGCAATGGGACAGTTTCAAAACCAATTACTAGCAAAGTTTCACTAATTAATACATTGAATATTTTTGTCTTAGTGGATATTCATTGTACAAGATGCAGACATGATATCCTGTCCACAAACACTATTAGAACAAATCTCTCTATTCAGTGATCCAAGAAATGCAGCTATGTATTTATCTTAACAATTTTGAACGTAGAGATACAAAATGGTCATTCATTTGTATCCCCCTTTTTTGTTTAGTTTTGTCAGAGAAGGCTATTCCATTGTCATTTAAATATTGTAGGTGCCTGAATTCAGCAAAATATTCCAATATAGTCCAGTAGTCCATAATAGTAGTGGGTTTTCTGTAAGACTGGCAATGACAGAAGTGTTGACTTAACTGGAGGGATGGCTCAGTGGAATAAACGCTTGCCTGGCAAGCACCAGTGCATGAGTTCAATCCCTGGTTCCACCAAGAAAAAGAAAAGAAAAAAAAAGAAGTTGCTAACTTGAGCCTTTTATAGCTCAGCATATTAATATGACTTTACCCTCTATACTCCATTCCCACACTTCTCTGTTGGATGGTTAAGACAAAGAAAAAACAAGACCTATATAACAAGGTCTTGTAATGTAATGTAACTTTTGTATCTGATAAGATCAGTCTAATCCCCTCAGGATTTATCCTGAAACCCTATACTGCAGTTTGTAGATCCTTTTTCAGTTTCAGCCATGTGAATGAGTCAAGGCCATTGCTTGACCAATTTGCTCTCTGTGAAAGCCTGAGAGAATGTTTTCTCTCTATGTGACTCTCTTTAGGCACACTCTACAAGGTCACTCACTTTCCTTTGTGGCCCCATAGTCTCCTTGATCAGAAAGTTTGGGACACAACTGAGTTACATGATGTTATAGTACAGGTTGTCCTATGTCCTGAGTCTTCACTGACCTTGAAAGGCTAGGGCCAAAATGTTGGCTGTCCTTGTAGTCTTTCTTTTTCTCTAATTTTTGGTCTGCAAACTTAGATTGTTAACCCTCCAAAAGAGAAGCTTATTAATATTACCCTACAACAAAGGTCAGTGAGCTTAAACTCACTATCTGTCTGAATATAAAACATCTTAGGCATGACATGGAACAGGTATTTTCCATCAAGTATTGATATGTTAAACTTTAAGTCCCTACAGAATATGAAGAAAAAATTTAGAAAATAGAAAAGTATTTTAAAAAATAGGAATAAACAGTTATATATTTTTACACAGAAATTTAGAAATCTAACCATATACATCACTGTTGCAGGACAGTCCTATAGCATTTTTTTTCTTGTCTCTTGTTTTCATTTATTGCTCCCATTTTTTTTAAACAAACATTTACTTGAGAGACAGTATGGCAGTAATTGGTATGTCATGACAAGCATTAAGTATTTAGAAGACCAGAATGACAGGCATTCCAACCGTGACCCTACGATTACACATTGCTATCTTCAGTGCAGCTGCTTAGTTCACAGGTATCAGCATATAGAGTTAGTCAGGGTGAGAATCCTACCAATTAACTTCTAGTTTCAAAAACATGCTGCAGATTCTCAGGATCATTCCCTTACCTGTCTTGTGCATATAAATGTATGGCTTTGCCCCTGTTGTGCTTACTAGCTTTTCTTCTTGCCCTCTCTTCATGAGATATGAAGATTCTGAGATTTAAGAGATTGACAAGCATGTTAAATAATGATTAAACAGCTCTTAACACGTGCTTAGTTCATAGGCAACCCTCAGTTCATAATGATAGTGTTGTTAATACTGCTGATGGCAGGGAAGACATGGGAAGCTAAAAAACAGAATCTGATTTTACTATATTTATTTATTTATTTATCATCTTTTTTGACACAGGGTCTTGCTACACAGTTCAGGATGGCATTCAACTCACTTTGTAGCCCTGACTGGCCTCAAACACAAAGCAATCCCCCTACCTCAGCCTCCTGAGTGCTGGAAATACAGGTATGTGCCACCACACCAAGGTATTTTACTGCATTTATAGGGCTGTTTTTCAACTTATGCAAGTTTAGAGGGAGACCAGAGTTAGAGTTGTCTTATCTAATTCACCACTGAATACCTATGAGGAAAACAACATCCAGAAATGGAAGGACATTCAGTGATAGACTGTGAATATTGTTGCTAACCTAGCATCAGTTTAAGATGTGAAATAAGAAAGACTTCAGCAGTGCCTGAATCATATTTTTCTGATGTAAGCAGAGTTACTAATAACAATAAATGAATGATAAAATATTGTATTTACCCAAATTAGTATTTGGGGAGAGCTATACAGCTTTTAAAGATTATGCATTTAAAATGAGAAGTCCAATGAATTAAAGAACATAACAATAAAAATTTCTGCTATGCAACCTACTTAAGCAGAAAAATGAGATAATTGTTTGACTTAAAATATTGGACACTAATTTTCTATCATCTTATGTTGAAATTCTGTATCATTTTTATTGTTGTAAATCCCTTTAAAATAAAAACAAATTAGACACAAGCAAACAAGTTCAGATTTGTTAGATCCCTGAAAGAGTCTCTCTCTCTCTCTCTCTCTCTCTCTCTCTCTCTCTCTCTCTCTCTCTCTCTCTCTCACCATTAAATGAGCTGTAGAAGAAAGGTCTTCCCTTTCCCTGCTCCCTGCCTGTGGAGATGACTTAGGATCACTCAACAGGATCTGCCTACTGGAAATATATACCTTGACAGGACAACATAAAGAATTTGAAGCATTTGGAAATTCTTCATGTTGGTAGCAGCAAGTCCACGTGGTTCTCCATTCAAACTGTTCCCAATCTGGGCCCAACTTCTTCATTCTATAACCTGTGCTTCAGTCCTCCTGCCAAATTTATGAAGTTCCAGAGATCCTTTAAATATGTTGATTTTTTTTTTTTTGTTATTGATTTTTTTTTGAGGTGGATCTGAGATCAAAAGCCAGGTCATTAGGTACTTGTTAACGACCCCTGGCCTTTTATTTTATTTTATTTTCCCATAATTTTATTGAAAAACAAATGGCAATGAGACAGTTTCAAACCAAATTGGTAGGACAGCTTCAATAATTAACATATTGCATACATTTTTCCTAGTGGTTAATTGCTGTACAAGATGTGGACATTATATCCTATTTACAAATACTATTAGAACAAATCCCTCTATTCATTAAGAGAATGTAATTATATATCTATCCTAATTATTGTGAATGCACAGATACAAAATGGACATTCATCTGTATCCCCTTTTTTATTTAGTTCTGTTATTTGAATATTATAGGTGTGTTAAGTCAACAAAATATTCTAAAAGAGTCTACTAGTCCATAATAGTATTGGGTCTTCCACTTCATTGGCAATGTCAGAATTGTTGACCTGAGTCCCCTATAGCTCAACATATGTTGATTTTTTAAGTAAAAAATCAAGCCCAATTTTGTTGATTCTTTATCATAGCCACATAGTATTTATTATACTATGAGATGAATACATTTTCTCTTGCTAGATTCTAAATGTCTATTTCTCAGAATAATGAAGATATGAGTTGAATAGTGAGCAAGGAATGTTGGTACACTCCTGTAATATAAGTACCCTGGGTAACTGGAAGGTAGCAACAGTCCTGACAATTTAGTAAGACTCTGTCTCAAAAACCCTAGGATACAGTTTGATGAGAAAGCCCTGGGTTCAATCCCCAATCTGAAAAAAAATGAATAAAGGAATAAAGCAAATGATTCTGGAAAATGTTTTTAGTTTCCTTTAAATGAGGACATATTTCCAGCCACTTTGTTCCACATCTGTTCTCTTTTTGTGGGCAGTTGTTATCTGCTGGAGAAATGTAGTATAAGCTTGATGGTTACTAGGAAAATTCTCTGACTTAACCACATTCCTTCACTATTTACTGTGAAACCTACAATTCTGCTAGTAGTAAAATTCCTTTGAATAAATTATTGTCATTTATAGATATGCTATGCTTAAAGGCAGTCATTCTGAGAAGGGTAGCAAATGAAGCTGCTATTATTGATATAAATGATCTTAAAACAAGAGGAATCATTGTGAACAGAATCTCATTTTATTGTGAATATTCCATTTCATAAGAGATAAGAGTTAGAAAGTCAACCAAGATTATTTATTTCACTTTTCATTGATACAAAAATGATTGCCCATAACTATGGGTACAATATATTTTGAAATATTGTATACACGGCATGAAAAGTATATTAGGAATTGATTACCTTAAATGTGTACTATTTCTTTGAGATAAGTACATTTAAGTTCTTCTTTCCTGTCTTTTAGAAAACATCACTACATTATTGTTAGCTGTAGTCACTCTACTGTGCAATACTATAGAACCAGAAGCAGTCAATTACAAAACAACAAAATAATCCTGTAGTGAGTAAAAGATCAATACTGGACTATCATCCAGAGAACATGTACTATTCAGGAATCCAATAAATATTTGTCTTACTGGGTTAGAATTTCACAGGTAAGTACAAAACTGCGCCTACAGGTAGGAGACAGCAAAAGAATGCAGTGTCCTCAATCTCTTTATAAGGAAAAGGGAGTCTTTGTTTCACTGAAGCTTGAATATTATATTGTTGATTTGGTTAGGGAGATAGGAAGGCAGGAACTCAGAACTAACAACACCAGCAAGAGGAGAGTGCAAATGGAGTTGAACGCATCATTCTTTCCCCTACCAGAAAGTCTAGTGGGGTTATAAATAAATCCTTTATTTATTTAAAGACAAATATATCTTTTCATCTTTAACTTTGGGTATTGAATATTTTGTCTCTATAATAAGAATAGTACGAGAGAGAGAGAGACAAACAGAGAGACAGATGCAGAATGACAGATACACACAGAGACATAAAGAGAATGAATGAATATATATATATATATATATATATATATATATATATATAAAATTTCAGGGCCTCTTTTCCTTCCAAACTGCTAAACCTGTCACACAAACCCATGAATGAATATTTCTGTGCATCAGAATAGTCTTCCATCTGATTTCATTTATCTCTCCATATGACCAGCCAACCTAGTATGTCATTACCAAAGAGACTCCTGGCTGACCATGCTTGTTATAGTGACTGTCTGAAATCTTGATTTCAGAGACAGCTATGATGCCCCATGGCTTTCTCAGCATGGGAGAAGAGAGACAATTTTTGAATACTACTTGCTGCTAGAAGAGCAATGATATGAAATGTTGAGGTGTGATAAGAATTATAGTGAATATTTAAAATTTAAAAATACTTATTAATGTAAAAGATACATTGCCATTAATCCACCTTGAAATATTTCCCCTCAGTTTGAACACACATATCCCATCAGTCTTGCCACTTTCTGAAGCAGTTCTGGAAGTGTCCTGTCGTGGTTTGTGTCTAGATGCCCTCCATCCCCCAAAGCCACATGCACTCATAGGTGGGGTTTTTCAGAACTGGCTGTATCTAGAGTGTATGATGCTGAAAGTAAGGGTATATGGTACTAAATTAGTCCACTGGCTTGGCATGGTGCTTGATGTGGATAATTGGAATCCCCATCCTGAGTGTAGGTGGCAACAATTAATAGGTTGATAGCCTGGATGAAATGGCATGATATGGTGGTACAAGGCAAACTTGAATTTAAACCTTAGGTCTAAATTTTACTGGCTTTGGTCAAACCACTTAAGGCTTTAGACATTCATGCCTCAAAGAGCTATTGTGAAGATTTAATGAGGTTATGCATATAAATAATTGGTACAGTGTCAATCAAATAGACACCTGGGGAGCCCAGGATCTAGGTGCCAGCAGACTGGTGTGTGATGAGGACATGTTTGCTACTTCATAAGGGGAGTTCCATGTATGAAGGACAGTATTGAGGACAGTGTTGCTGCATGCAAGGAGCTAAACAGGTTCCACAGTAGGCGTTCTCTTATTGCTTTTTTCCTCCTATCTACCACTACATGGCTGCATCGCACATTTCTGGTCCAATTACAAGGTTCCCTGGCCCTTCAACTCAGGGTAGTTTTCTCCTTGCCTGCTTTCATAGTCCCCTATGTTTCTCCAACAATAGCTTTAGTACATGGTATTATAAGCGTCTGCTTATGTGTACTGTGTACACATAACTGAACTGCCAGTTCTCTTCACATACTCTGTAGAGATTTTTTCCCATTCATTTGTTGAAAAAGGTGATTGAATGAATGAATAAAGTCCAGGTTGGTAGGTAGGCTCAAGGCACATAAGATTGCCATCTATTTCCCAGACACTTAGCAGACCTTTTTCCCCAGGCCAGTATCTCTGTTTTCTTTCCTTTGTCCTTCACTGGGACACTGAAAAGAATAAATTGCTAGTTGATTTGATTCAAAGCTATATATTGATCTTAGAGGAACTTTATGAAATGTCTATGCTATCCTGTGACAATGGATAAGATTATGTGAGATGTAGGCAGACTACAGCCACAAATTCATTATTCTTGGCTACATTGTGTTTGTTAAAGAAAAATATCATTAAAAATATTTTTTAAATCTCTTATTTGTACACACAATCTCCCTTGTAAGAGTTTATATTCAATGATGAAATACCTGGCCAAGTGGAAAGGCCAGAGTGTCAGCTGAGCCAAAATGTCATTGGTGGTATATTTTCTACAGTGCCTGATCTTCAGAGCACTCAACGAATCCTACTTCCCTGCCAGTAATGGTCCTGATCACTATAGTAGGCCTCTATATATTAAAAAAGCAAAGTGAGTAACAATAGTTTTGTGCTAATCATTCTTGTAAAAGAAACTTATTAGTAGATAACCATAATTAAATCAAAATAGCATAATTTCTGCATATGAGATGAAGCAGTTGAAAAAATTAATATTTTATTATTGATTTATTTATAGATGTCTTTTTTTTTTGGCAGAACTGGGGATTGAACTCAGGCCCTTGCGCTTGCCAAGGAAGCGCTTATTCCACTGAGCCATCTCCCCAGCCCCCCTATAGATGTCTTAATGGTAAGTAAGTGGTTGAAATATATTTGTAGTTTTCCAAATGATGTATATTTGTTCAACATGAAATAATCTGTCTACTTTGTATTAAATCTGTGCCAAACATAGGAATGATCACTAAACTCACTTATTTTATCTCACAGAGTTTATGGACAGATGGAAAAGATAGATATTGTAGAGCTGCTCTAAAATAGATTATACAAATGCAGGTGTTGTGTAATTAACTATGGTCCAGGATATTCTGTGGTTATACCAAACTGCTTATATTTGGTTTCCTTAATCACACTTCTGAGCCTTTTTGTTTCTCTTTTTTCTGTGCTCAGAATGGTTAGCACACTGTATACCTCTCCAACTCCCAGCCCCACCCTAGAACTTCTCTAGCCCAGCCCAAGAGCATAAACAGAGGCATACCTACCACAAATTCTCATATTCAGAAGTCATAAATCACACAAGAAAAGGAAAACCTCTGCCACATAAACTATTCTCTGTCTTCATACTGCAGCCAATATATCTTCACACTGACAGAAAAGCTGAGCTCAAATTTAGAATTTTCAGACTTTGAACTTCCATGCTAGAATCTAGCAATATACCGAAGCCAACCTCTACCATGGGGCCGTAAGCCTTGATCACATTCCTTCTTTCCCTACCCTGGCTTCCTCTCATCCAAAAAAGCCTTTCTGGTGCAGGAACATGGACAGCTTAGTCTGTAACTCTAAGCTCCATCCACATGCCCTGAAATCACCACTGGCTGCCCCTTGGGTCTATTCTGCTCTCAAGCTACTGGATTTGGAGAAAAGGCCAGTATAGGCCTGGAAGGGAACTTGGGCATATTTGGGGCATGGAACGCTTGGGTACAAGGTGCTTGTAACTTACCCTAGAAAGCGGAGCATGGAGTGATGCCAGACTAGGGAAAGGCCATACCAGGAAGCTGAAAGCATAGGAGAACAGGACAGTGCTCTTTCTTGCTCCACCCAATACTGTTGACCCCCTTCCTTGCCTGTGTGGTGATCTTGTGCTTATTTCTTGAAATCTCGGCAAACATATGCTTCTGACTGAATCCTATCATTGTGTCACAGTTATTCCTTATATAAATAAGTATACCAGTGCACCTAGGGACTGTGGGCTTTGGGGAAGAGGGGTTATTTTTCATGACATTTTTGTCCCCAGCCTTTACACAGAGATTAGCTTTGTAAGAGCTCAGTTAATAGTTGTTGAATGAACAAATGAATGAATGAGTGAAATTCTAAGTAGTAGTTCTACCTGATAAAGTGGAATGATATTGAAAGATAACAGATGTCTGCTGACAAGAAAGCTCCAGAAAGTCTTCAAAAAGGGGTGTTATTGGAACTTAGCTATAAAATGAATAGGATTCTGGGAAAGAATTGGGGGAAGGGAGTTCCAGACAGAAGGAAACCACATTTCCTACATACACAACTCAAAACAAAATATGGAGATCAGGTACTTCATTCACATATCTTCAAAATATGCAAGGAAGATTAATCATTCAGAGCTTTGCTTAAGACTTTGATTTTGTTTTGTTTAAATATGTTTTTAGAATTTATGTATTGCCAAAGTTGTTCTGGTTCTTTTAAGAGCAAGGGTATTCTGCCAGACTGATTAGGGTAAAACATAAAAACGGCTGGAAGCCTGCTGAATTGTTAGAAAGGAGATTAATGTTATGTAAATGTAAGTAATTAATCAGCAAGCACCTAGAAGCCAAATACCTGATGGGAAGAGTCCTCCTTTGAGAGGAGAAAATTGCTCTCCTTTGATTAAAAAATGGACTATCAGACAGTATTCAGATCCATCTTTTGCATCTAGCTTTTCCCAAGCTGTCTGGAGTTAAACGGAATTATTTCCTGGTCTCTGTTATAAAGAGGAAAATAGTTCTATGCCTTAAGCTGAGAACTAGCTAAAGTTTATGGCTAAAGAAAGAGTGAACAGAATTGATCAGTGAAGCTATCTCAGGAGCTAAGAGCTGTGACCTAATACTTGGCAACCATGTCACAAATCAAATTATCCCAAATTGAAAAATTATAAAAGAAACAACTTCACAAATATCCCCCTTCTTTTGCCTTTTCTTCAGGGCTGAAATCGACTCTGCTATCATAGTGCAGCAGCCCAGGTGGCAGAGAAGGGCTCCACCCTCTTGATCCTTCTCACAGGCCTGTGAACATGATTCAGGCTTAGAATCTGAGAGCACCTCAACTTTGCAGCCTCAGGAAACAAATCAGAAATGGGCTGACCTGAGCTCTCTTGGTAGCTCAACAAGCAAGAGAAGTCCTTATTTTCTGGGGTTGCTAATGACCAGATCACATATACTTACGGTTTGTACTATCTTCCCCTCTGACATTGATATAGGGAACATGAAACTCCCAGCCAGACAGATGTCCAAAACTCCAAGATGATGTTCTCTAAAATGAGGAATGAATTCTAGGAACCACGGAGGTTAAGATTAGGAAGAATTTATTAAGAGAAAGCTGCTGTCTGAGAGGAACAGAATGGGGCCTGGGGCCTGGGGCCTGGGAAATGGGCTCACCAACCTCACTTTTTTTTTTCTTTTTGTATTTTAGTACAGGGTCTACAGGGTCTCACTACATAGTTCAGACTCATAGTGATCCACCTGTGTTCAGCCTCCCAAAGAGCTGGGGTTACAGGCACACACCACCACACCCAGTCTCAGCTGCAGTCTCAGAGTGTCCCAGGGGTGGAGCTGGCACCGCATGCCAAGAATTGAACCCCAGCCATGTGTCTGTCATCTGCTGAGGTAGGCTCTTTAATCTGCTGAGTTATTTGGCTGGCCCTTCACCAACCTTACTTCTCAAGGGTATTTTGTTGAGCAAAGTCATAAGATGCAGTGAATTTAAGATGGGAGAGAACTGTAGCTAATCAATTAGATTAAAGTACAGTTGCTTAAGTAATATATATATA
>NW_004524634.1:6770271-6783602 GCF_000260255.1 Octodon degus | reverse complement strand
TATATATATTATGTATTTGGTACAGGGTCTACAAGGTCTCATTATGTAGATTGGACTTGGTGATTCTCCTGTTTTCAGCCTCCTGAATGCTGGGAGTACAGGCGCATGCCACTGTGCCCAGTCTCACTTAAGTAATATTGATGATCCAGTGGCAAATCATAGGATGTGTGTGAGGTGGGACAAAACTATGGACATCCAATAAGTATACGACAAGTATAATCATTAGGGTACTATTGATTAAATGGGGATCAAATAGGGAAAGTAGCAAGCACACATTGTCAGATCAGGATTTTCCTGGAAGGGGCAGGTAAGGAACTTTGGTACCCACCCCAAAGTGATTGATATCTATTTAGACTACCAATCACTGTTGTTCATTCCCAGGTGAAGTATATGAGTGAGCAGTTCTTTTTCTGGAAGTCCAGCCTTCAGCGAATGTACTTCCAGCTGTAGTTGTTTTCTGCATTGACTGCTCAAGTGCCCAGCCCTGTTCCAAGGCTGACAACATTTCTGCCTAACTTAACTACCCATAATAACATTACAGAGATCTGAACAAAGCCAACACAAAAAGCAGATTTAAAAGGTATGGAGCAAAAAATACAGTGGACATCCTTCCTGATAACGTAGTCATAATGCCAGTATGTTTGTACCTGTAACCCTTTCAACTCATAGACCCCATTCACCCCAGCCCCTCAATGTTCTCAAATTAGTTGGAGTTGAAATTTTGTTATCTGTAAAAGAGACTATTCTGACAGAAAGGACACAGATAGAGATTTCTAAAGGTTACTCAGATTCCTAAATTAGATTATTGTTAATTGTCCTGAAAATAATATTGTCTAGAGATTGTGTTTACATGTTGAGTAACATTTAGCCAGTTTCTTAGGTGCCTGTGACTATACAGATCTTGGAGAATAAAAAGAGGCATAAACTTAAATTTTTCTGCAGAAAGTACACAATTAGAAACAAAAATCAATCTGAGGAAATAAGGATCCTTAAAAATAATAAGATTTAGGTTGGATGCATTCTATATATTTATTTGTGCATTAATTTTATTTAGACAAATTTTAAGATATTTTGGTCATATTTACTATTAAAAGCCAGAAGACACATGGGCTGCATATGCATATTTTTTCTTTTTCTTCTGGTTAAATGTGTCTGTTTCTTTTGAGACACATGACATCCTCACTAGAAAGCCAAGTCTTGCCACCATAAGGAACTGGGCCCTCGTTCTTTGGTCCTTGTTCTTTTGTGCCATTGGTGGAAGATTTCATTCAAGATGCAGAGCTGACAATGCAAAAGTCTGTGTGGAATTTATTTTAAAGCACATCTGGAGAGATTTATTCTTTCAAGCAAGAAGGTGAACAGTATTAAAAAACAAAACTGTACCTACCAAGAGTGAATGTGGAATTCTTCCTGAGGTTCAGGGAAATATGGTGATGGTACCTGTTGATGTATTTCTTAGAGGTTACTTTGAAGTATGGATATTTCAGAAATGTCCTCCTTGTTCTTCTCAGGCAGCTATTATTCTCTTGGGGGCCTTCATAATGTAAGAAAGCAATAAAGGAAATTTAGAGTAGATAAATCCCACTCTGAATCAAGTTTCAGCCCAAGGCGAATGGTCTTTAAATTTTTCTCCTTTCTGATATCAGTGGGTATAACCCAGAGCACTCAGGAATGCTATATGCCTTGTTTTGGGAATGCCTACATTCCTTCCCAGCCAGGGGTTCAGGTCTTGGAAGGAATGCATGATTGTGTAACCTTAATATGTCATTCTCTTTTGTAGTATTGCGTCAGGTCTGAGACCTAACAAATGACCATAAGTGTGCTACATATGGTGGTCTCTTCAGTTACCTACAAATGTTTAATAAAAATTTTCTTCATTTACAACTGGCAAAGTATATCATTATGGGCCCCTCTCTATTCCTCAGGCCTACCAATGTCTCACAACCCACCTTAAAATTAACTAAATATGTACCAAGTTTATAATAAACCATAAAAAGCACAATTACAAACTATAAATTAAAATCATAGTAATATATATATATGAATTGTGCATATATGAAACCAAAATATACATGTTATCAAAGATAAATTCATTGCTATAGATATTTTGATTATTAAGAAAAGTTAATACAAATTAGCATTAATACACATTAACAAATTAGAAGAGGAAAACAAATCTAGAATCTGAACGGAAAGGGGAACACTTTCCAAACTGTGGGCCCTTATGTGTGGTTAAACTGCTTCTCACCTGACCTTTCCCTTTGGCATATGCCAACACAAAGAGTTGTTTGGCATTAACACCATGGTTAATGTTTCTCCTCAACAATACTGGTAGACTGATAGTTAAAATTTAAAAAAAATAGAATTCAAAGTCAGAAAACTAAGAAATTAGCATAGTTGCTGTTGTATGAATCCTGTATGAATAAAACTTAAGAACAAAAATGAATGAATTAAGAGTACATCGTAGAAATACATAGAAGACTTATTTAGTTTTTGAAAGTTGACAATATCTCCCCAAGGTTTTTTTTTTTTTTTTTTCAGAACCGGGAATTGAACTCAGGCCCTTGCATTTGCCAGGCAAGCGCTTATTCTATTGAGCCATCTCCCCGGCTCTTCCAAAGTAATTTATATCTGTAACACTTTTAGGCAAAACTCTAAAGGATATTTTAGGAATTTAACATAGATATTTAGAGTAATCTAAAGGAATAAAGAAGCAAGACTGTCCAGTAACCTTTTTAGAAAGCCTAATAAAATTATTTATCCTTTTTAAAATTAATTTTATTGAGAAACAAATAGCAATGAGACAGTTTCAAAACCAATTACCAGCACAGTTTCAATAATTAATACATTGCCTATTGTTGTCTTCATGGTGGTTATTCATAGTACAGGATGTAGACATGATATCCTGTCCAAACACTATTAGTACAAATCTTTCTTCTCACTGAATTGAGACAGTAGTTGTATATCGATCCTATTTTGTATGTACAGATACAAAATGGTTCTTCATTTGTATCCCCTTTTTTTTTTTTAGTTTTGTCAGACATGGGTATTCCATTGCCATTTAAATATTGTAGGGGTGTGAATTCAGCAAAAATAATACAATATAGTCCAGTGGTCCACAATAGTAGTGGGTTATCCATGGGACTGGCAATGTCAGACGTTGTTGACTTGAGCCTTTTATAGCTCAGCATATTAAAATGGAAAATGCTTTATCTTACATGATAATAAAAACTTTTTCAATATAATAATTTTGTGTATTCTAAAATTTTTTTAATTGACTAGTAGTCTATATTCACTAGAGGAAAGATGACTCAATCCTTCCTGATATAAAAAAGAAAAATTTATTTTTGTATCAATGCAGTTGCATTAAGGGAAGCAATCTTGCTTTATTAATAAAAAAACCTTGCAAATGTGTTTTAATTTTCATACTCTATATCTAGTAACAGTAGCACAGCATCGGTTATATGAATCTCACACTCAAAACTATCTTTTAAAGCACAAAACAAAGCATATATTGTGTAGGAAATTGATTGATGATTGACAGTTTGATTGGCCAATAAGGCACAAACCAGTGCCTTCATAGCAATAATGTTCTTTTACTTTCTGCTAACATAATAACCCAATTTACCCAATAATCTAAAGAAATACTGGCAATTCTTTTATGGCTGGTAAGAACTTGAAGTGGGAGTCAATTTCATTTGACAAATGTCAATTGTCACATACTCTTTCCAGATGACCTTAAGATTAGTTTTGCCTGCTGGTAAGGGTTGGATTTTCCATTTGACTGAGTTATAGAGCCTGTTTAGAACACTACATAACTCTTTGCTTCTGCCTGAGGGTGCTGTCCTACTGATGTCCTTTGCAGAAGATGCAAAAAAATATCCACTTCTAAATACAGGGAATGATTTATCCAAGCAAAGCAATAAAGTGTGTTTGGAAGTAACTAAACTCAGCATGCCTACAGTCCCTGCTTGGCTCTGTGATTTCAAACCTATAATTAGATATGTTGTTAAGTTTTGCCAAGCTTTAATGACCTCTGCTCTGTTTATGATAAATGCAGGAGAGGCACCCCCTGGGGATATTTTGTTTGAGGGAAGATGAGTTGATGAGAGTTTGTTTTATTTGTTTGGTCTTGGGATGCAATTTCATTATTTTCAGATGGTTAAACATTCCAGCATGTTCCAACAATGTATGTACACTGCATGAAGATGTGTGTGGCAGGCAGCATGGGTGGGGTGTAGATGGCCACATAGAAGATTGTCAGAATTGAATCACTGAATAAGAAAAGATCATGTAAAGGCACAATCTTTTTTGGGAGGATACTTTGTGTCATTGCGATTTGATTCTCAAGAGGTGGCTAAAGGAACAAAGTTGTGTTTAGTTATGTTTATTCAATAAGTTGATGCATACTGAGTGCCTAATATATGTGAAATGTGTTAGGGACTATGAGGAATAAAACAAAAGTTTATAATTAATTTCAGAAGATGACAATATCATAAAACAGATAATAATGAAGCAAGCAATAGAAAGCTTCTTGAGAAAGATTTCTTTGACCTCTTCAGGCAGAAAGAAGCCCTTGTCAAAGCTGCATTATGGCACTTAGAAGAGTGCAACAATTTTTCAATTACACACTTGCCTTGCTCACTTATAAGGCAAGCTACTTTGGCTGAAAAACTACTTTTATTCATATCTCAGTCCAGGCACTTTTCATGATTTTAACATTAGGTAGATACTCAGAAATTGGAGTCAGTGTGAATTACTGAAAATGGGTTACCTTCATACAGGCAGAAGGTATGCCTGGTAAAAAAAAGTCAGGAAAAGACTCAAAGGGTGACCTGGAATGTATAAGGAAAGCTGTTCATCAGTGCACATGCAAGGGTGCTGACTAGCAGATGCATAAATGGAGTACAGGTTCAACTGCATGGGGCTATTAGAAGGCACAAAGTCCTCTCTGTGTTCTTTAATTGACTTTAAACACATTTAGAGTAAACCTGTCTCTGTTAAAGTTGGAATGCCTTTGAGAGACTGCCAGCATGAACATTTTTTTAGTTACTATATCAGATTGGGATTTCATTTACAAACACCAAAAGGAGGAAAGAAAATGAGGGATGACATGGAATTGAGGCCTGATAAACAGGTCTGGGCAGGATTCTCAACCCAACTAAAACAGCATATGAACATAACCAAGGAGAAGGTTTCTAGGACACAGTCAAGAACACAGAAATTAGGGAGAATCCCAAATACCCATTTCATCTTGGGCTAATCCTTTATACTGAATAAATGAACACGATGTTTTTGCATCATTCCCACTTCTTATGTTTCTCTGGGTCAATGGAAAAGTGGTCTGGAATGTACATTAGCTACAGAACTGGAATTTCAAATACAACTTGAATGAAAAGATGTGGGGAGTAAAGTGGTTTAATCCTCCCCATGGCTAGAGGAATAATAAGTCCCAAGTGGATAATCAAGAACAAAGAACTGAAGTACAAATCAGAGATTCATTTTCAAACCACTAAGAATAAGGCAAAGTAACCATGGAATTTTATTGCTATTAATGGCCCTACTTAACATTGAAAAATTAATTTAGTCTACTGAAAATACTAGAGGGTTTTTAGGCCAGAACACTAAGTTTCTGGTAGAGGAGAGGGGACTCAGCCACAATCAATGCAGAAGTTAGGAGAAGACACACAGGTAGTAAACTCTCAAGATTTCAAAACCAGAAAAACCAGGATAGAAGGCAATGAATGAAAGGAGAGAAGACAATGGCAAAAGTTAGCCCAGACCACAGAGATACAATTCGGGGGGGGCACCCCAAGTACACTAATGATTTGGGTCCCTCAAAACTACTATGTTTACTTTAGCTCTCCTTGGTATAAAACTGCATTCTGACTTCACTGAGTAGTTATTTATAATACATTAGGAACTCATAATTGAGTTTATAAAACATATAAACCATCAACATATACATGTGTATAGTCAGCACTCTGTTTTTGCAAATTTCATATCCAAGAATTCAACTAAATATAGATTGAAAATATTTGGGGAATTTCTTTTTCTGTACTAAACATATACAGACCCTTATTAGTCATGTCCTCAATAATCCAGTATAACAACAACTTTTCACGTAACATTATGCTATATTAGGTATGATAAGTGATCTAAAGATATAAAGTACGTAGGAAGAAATGCATATGTCGTGTACAAATACTATGCATATGTTGTGTGCAAATAAAATTTTATTACCATAAAATCTGAGCAAGCATAAGTTTGGTTTCTGTGAGGAGTCCTGGAACCAATTCCCTGAGGATGCTAACAGAAATCTATGTGTGTGTATGAGTGTGTGTGTGTGTGTGTGTGTGTGTGACTTTATTGTATCATCAATAACAGCTTTGATTTTCTCAGTTACAGCTCTTATAGTTGCCCAAGACAACACTTATAGAAACCTAAGAATGGAGTGCTAATTACAGCTTTCAGCAAGTTCCTTCAAAATTCTGTCTGTGATTTGATCAGTGAAAATATAAGCAGATTGGAATGTCTCCTTTTCAAAAAGAAAAACACATTTGTGAAATCCACATAATTAAACTTTCTTTCTTTCTTTCTTTCTTTCTTTCTTTCTTTCTTTCTTTCTTTCTTTCTTTCTTTTTCTTTCTTTCCTTCTTTCCTTCTTTCCTTCCTCCCTCCCTCCCTCCCTCCCTTTTTTTTTTTTTTTTGCAGAACTGGGGATTGAACTCAGGCCCTTGTGCTTGCCAGGGAAGAGCTTATTCTACTGAGCCATCTCCCCGGCCCCTAGAATGTTCTTGAGTTTCACCTCCATGTTTGGTCTTGCAACACACCTTCCTTTTGCTCTTCTGTTTTTGTGACATCTTGTTGATTATTTGTAGCTGATTCTCTTTTTTTTATCTGATGCACTAGATTTGGTGATTCTCCTCAGTTCTCCAAGTGTTTTTCAGTGTGTTCAACCCATTTCAGAAACTTGCTTTGTTGTTGTTGTTGTTGTTGTTGCTGTTCTTCTTCTTCTTCTTCTTCTTCTTCTTCTTCTTCTTCTTCTTCTTCTTCTTATTATTATTATTATTATTATTATTATTATTATTGCTGGCTGATGCTGCCTTAAGGATGGCTCTGATAAGGCATGTGGAACTGGGGATCAAACCACAGTCCCCTGCTCCTGGCTGGGTTTGTCCAAGCATGTGCTTAAACAACTGAGCTAAACTGTAGGCACCCAAAGTAGAGAAGGATTTGTTTTTTGGCTGGCTCAGGCTGCCTTCAGGGCAGGTCTGGTAAGGCATGTGGAGCTGGGGATCAAACCATGGTCCCTGCGCCTGACTGCATTTGCATAAGCAGGTGCTTAAAAAAACTGAGCTAACCAGCAGGACCTCAACTTGCTTTACTGTAATCTATGTGTTTTCTCCCTTCCATAAGCATCTCTACCTCACAGTCTCTGGCAATTCTTACTTATAATCCTTTCATTGCTAAGCCTATATTTGGTTTAGTAAGGTGATGTTCATAAGCAGAAATGATTCTGAACGCAATTACGTTCTTCACCAGCTCACCACTGTCAATCTTGAGTAGTGAGCAGTGTGTGTTGCCATGAGGACCCTCCAGGACTAAATGAGAACTGCCAGGATGGTCACACATGATCACGCTTGGCTAAAACTTGGAGGAAGCAGCACCAAAATTATATATAACATTTGCTTTGTAATGATAAGAATAGTTATTTACTACTAATGTTTTGCATCTCACTACTTATTTTTTTCATGAGCAGAATATATTTATTGAGAGAAAGAAAGCTCCTGTCCCAAGAGAGGGACAGGAGGGGTGAGGCGAGGGGGTAATTCCTTCCCACCCCCCAGGAAGTCGTCTCTTGCAGGGACTTTTATAGAGGAAAACCATGTGGTGAGGCGGGTCTAGGGTGGTGGAGAAGACATGGGAACTTGTTTAGTTGGGCATGAGGTGGGACCAAACTATGATCAACCAATGAGATTACAAGCACCATTGCTCAGGTAAAATTGATTAAATCCAGTATCAAATGGGAAAGAGAGTCATGTAGCAAGCGGGCACAAATACAGAACAGGGTCTCTTCCTGTTGGGGACTGGGCTAGTGACTCATTTGGGCTCTTTCAAGTTCTTATTTTTTAATTAAGAAATTCATTACATACTACTTTTCATATTAAACCACTTAAGATTATAACTAATAAGATTTATCCCCCTTTTAGGGCAATCAACCTTTTGTTAGGTTTCACTTAGTTTCAGAGCTGTAATGTACTTGGCCACTGATGTTGCTGATCTTAGAATGAGAGGTTCAGTCTTAGGTGGTACCATACAGCTAACATCAGTGCATTAAAAACCTGCCAGCAAAATGAAATGCTGCTGGAGAGGGAAGCTTTGCCAAAACTTTCCATGAAGGTTGTTGGAGAGCACCCAATTAATATTGTACTACTCAGAAACCTTAATTAATTGATAATATTATCCAGATCTGAGTCAGTGACTTTTAAAAAAGATATTATCTGCCAACATACTGCTTAAGTGAATCAACCATCTTACACAAAGTGGCAATTTTAATCAAGCACCTCACTAAAAAATATTAGTCTTGTCAAGCCACCCACCTCAACCTCTTCCAGCCCTTTACTTGACTCTAATTAATTCTGAAAAAACAGTAAAATCTTCAATCTTCAGCAATTTCAACATCTCTTATAGAAAGAGTTTATGGAAATGTTCTAAGATTTCTCCACTCATCCTTCCTGACTTCCAAATCAACAAACATATCCTATTCCAACACAAATGTGAGCCCACTGGTTCCAAATAAAGCAGAACACTTGAGGGAAAAATGCAAATACGTTTTGTTTGTCCTTAACTCGGAGAGGAATTAGATACTGCCAATTCTGCATCCATTCTAAACTAAATGTAAACAATTTGGCTCCCTCAGTGAGAGCTGGCAAGGGATGAGTCTCTTCCCACTCTTATGTTTTCCCTGCTTGGGTTGCCTAACTATTGGATTTTATGAATTAAAGTAGATGAAAGGGAAAGGAGAAAGATTCGGTTCCTCGTTACAAAGGAAGCAGGTCTAGTTGATACCTTTACAATCTGATGACATGTTTAGAAGACTGAGTTCCACTGTGAAAATGGTGAACTATAGATGCAGATGGGATGGGTGGGGTTGATGCAGTGTGTGTTTGTTTTTTTTTTTTTTTCCTTGGAGATCATCATGGGTTTGTGTGTGTGTGTCTGTTTGGTACTGGGAATCAAATTCAGGACCTTGCACTTGCCCAGCAGGGTCTGGGATGCTGAACTAATTCCCTGGTCCATGGTGTTCTGGGCAAGAAGCATGTTTCAAGCTAGCACCTTGTCTGCGTGTGATGCTGTATCACCAAGGTTACAAGCTTGGTGCCTGATGCTCTGGGTCCAGCCCACCGGACTTATTTGTTTCACCTTCACAAATAAAAAAAAAATTAAGCCACCATTGAAAGGTCAGATTATTTGTGATTTTCTGGAAAATAGAACATCAATCAGACAAGCCAACAAATTCTGGTTGCTCAGAGTTGAGTCATAGCTCTCCACCCTCCTCCTGATCCACGGCTTATCATCCACACTTCCTTCCTTGACATTGAGTTCCACTTGGCATTTAGCATCATTCTCACACTGCTGGGTTTTTAGCACATAGTGAAATATCCTATTGCAAAAGTGAGAAATGGGAGGCGGATGAAAACCTTTTTCCCCCATGATAAATGAGACAGTGTTTATTTCTGAGAATGAAAAATGCCTCCACTTGCTTACAGGCAACACAAGTTGGGTCTTTGTCAAAAGAAGACTACTTAAGGTGCCTGGCCATCCTTCTCACTTGCATTTCCCTCACAGTCCATGTAGGTGTTGGAGTTTGCAGCCCATGAATTATTTCATTCTCTACATTATGTTTCAACAAAGAGGTGTAAAGAAATGCTTCATCCTTGTGATTTTTTTTAAACTTACACATTCTTCCACATAGACAATCAGACAATTCTGGGATGTCTGCTGCTTTAGAGGCCTTATCCAATTATACATGTTGCTTAGGAAATTCTGATCTATCTATCTATCTATCTATCTATCTATCTATCTATCTATCTATCAATCATCTTTTTTCTTAGAAGGTATCTACTCAAAGACATTCTAGTGTCTTTATTCCAATTTCTTTCCCTTATATCATCCCAAAGTAAAATCTCCATGTCTTAGTTACTTTTCTCATCACTAAGACAAAATATCTAATACCTAACGTTAAAGAAGAAAAGGTTTATTTTCATTCACATTCTGTAGAGGTTTTAGTCCATACTCAGTTGGCTCCAAAGCAGGGTGGTATGACAGAAGGGCATCACAGAGGAGAAAAAGGAACTTATAGTGTGAAAGACAGGAAGCAGCAAAAGTAGCAAGCAGCAAGTGACAAGAAGTGACAGCAGCATCCCTCTTTCTGTTATTCATATTTTATCCAGGGCTGGGTAACACTCAAACACAGGGTGTGCCCTTAATTCTAGCATCACAATATGAATCAATACCAGCATCATATCCTCAACTGATGCTGAACCAATAGTAGCATCACACACTGTATATCCAGCCACCTCCCAAAATCTCCACCTATGATTGTGTGAGACTTTTGAAAGATATCTAGATACAAGCTATAATACACCAACACCCTGATATTCGAGCATCATACCCACCATGTATAATAGAGCTAAAATTATGTGCACAAATGGTGAGAAAGCTTCTGTAAAGGCTTTTTGACTGTATAGTTATTGCTTCAAATGGTGTGGGGGAGGGGTCAGAATTGAGACAAAAACTAACTCCAATGCTTTTGAAAATGTGGTAAGACAGAAATCAGGATATCTGTGGATGGGATAACCACATTTACAAAATTGGGAACTACTTAAACCATCAAAGGTCTCACATTTTTATTTATTAATTCTGAAGTGGGTGTTGAAAGACTGAATGTACACATGGATACCTGGGGGACCATACAAAGACAAGTAGAAATCTAACACATCATTGCACCAATCAGACCAATATGATCTTGACTTTTGTTTCTACTTCCAATTTAGGACTGACAAGGGCAAGCCAAATATGTACCCTTAACCAGTCACTTAAGTGACATACTTTTAGCAGCGGTCCATGTAAATAACCCCCATTTAAAGCATACCTGAGCTCCTCCTTGCTTTTGCTCTCTAGAAAGTATTAAGGTTCTATAAAGTTCCCTGCCTTTGTGGTTATGTCAAAGGCATGTGATTATGATTGACTTCCTTGCTATACAGTAAGTTCCAAATGAATAACTTTATCTGTTTTCCCACTGGGATGGCTTTCATCTATCTTTTTAACTTCCAGGAATCAGTACTTTCAGCAGGCTTTGCAGACACTTCTGTTGTGCAACAACACTTAACAGTAACTGTTATAGTCCATTCCCACATTCTCCAGTTTTCCAAGAGTCACCGATATATTTAGGCACCGAGAGGAGAAGATTCTAATGTCCCATCTCTTATCCTAACTGAAAAAGAATTTCTGGGAAGTGGCCTAAGAATTTCCTTATAAATTTCCTTCCCAGGGGCTTCTGATTGTCAAGATCATTTAGTAGGTGCAAGCTGCCAGAACATAAAACTCCAAAGAAGCTTGCTATAAATAAACATTTTCCAGGCAGCCTCTTTGTAGCTTCTAGTGTTGTAAGTCTGGCCTCTCCTAGGAATTTAATGGATCCCATGTTTCAAGAAGCAGTGACCTCCATGATTTTCAAGTAACAATGTACATACAAATTCCTAGAAATCTTTGCAGAGAATTCTGAATCAGCAGGGCTGGGATAGAGCCAGTTTCCACAGCCTTACTGTTTGTCGTTTGCTAACTACACTTGGGGTCATAGGCCGTGCAATAAAACTATGTGAAAAAATGGGCTTGAAGGTAAGAATCCAATGCACAGACAAAGCTGAAAACACAGCTTCCTCTGCACACTGGTCATCTACATGATTAGAACAAATATATATATATATATATATATATATGAATAGCAGAACAGCAATCAGAACAGAGTGTGGGAGAAATCAACACTGACTCTTCAGTATTATTCTCTCATTCTTGTGAGGTTGCTCAGAATTGCTCTTTGGTGAGATTGCTGCATAGGATTCCTGTTGAATCATCCTGTCTTCAGCTTTAGGGGATTTTTCTGCAGAGGGGGAGTTGTAATGGTGGCCTGGAATACGCAAGTGCCCAGAGGTGTAAAATATTGACCAGAGAGAGAGAGAGAGAGAGAGAGAGAGAGAGAGAGAGAGAGAGAGAGAGAGAGAGAGATTGGTCTTACGAAATCCATTTCCATGAGATAAACTTTAATTGACCTAAAAGGTATGATTAGACATCCCCAATTTAAAAGAGACAACAACAACAGAAATAAGACTCAAACAACCTGGTGGCCAAATCTATTCTTTTTTAAATCCTTTCTTTCTATAGAGCTTTATAACTGGTTACAAAAGTAAGGATGGTGATAGTGTTGTTGATTAGAAGACAAATATGTCGGTTCACAATCACAATTCAGCCTTAGCAGATGGCTTCTTCTATTGCCAAGCATTTGATGAGCTGTTTCATGAAAATCATGGTGGGATGGGTTAATGCTTGAAAGCCTGTGGATTTGGATGAATCAGCGTGAAGGTACTAAATACATCCTTGAAAGTGTACCTAATTTTTGCTTAGAGAATAAATAAGCTGGTACATAATAAAATCTAAGAGTTTTTTTTTCTAAAAGAAAATTACCTTAGACCTAAAGATTATGTGGCTTTCAAATGAGCGTGTTTGATAAGAATGGAGCAATCTATGAAAAGACCTGGAATCATTATATCATGAGATTATGGACATGAGTTTTTAAAATTTGTCTATCCAAAATTATTCCATCATAATAGAACAATTGAAAAAATCTCATGGCTGACAAATATCTCAATTTGTCTGTGCTGTACCATTATCCAGAGCAACACATCCCTCTCTAATGCATAGTTTTTATTTTCAATCATGTATTCATGTATAAACAAAAAGTATCACTATGACATGTTCAGATATTTGAAGTCTGGGTCATGTTGGAGGAGACTACTGTGAATCAGAAACTGAAATATTGTGAGGTGCTGCCTTACTCTCATGCAAAAGTTGGGAGGTTGGAAAGGTGAATGCAGCAGAAGGCCTATATAATTAAAAAAACTGTATCATCCTCAATTCATGTCTATTTCCACAGGACCAAGATAACTCTCAAATGTTACTGTTCAATGAACTCAGCATGAATGCATCATTGGATATAAATCATCTCTCTGTCTCTGTCTCTCTCTCTCTCCCTCTCTCCCTTTCCCTCT
>NW_004524634.1:6732159-6769363 GCF_000260255.1 Octodon degus | reverse complement strand
TCATCGATCACTTTCTTCTGTGGCCCCATAATCTCCTTGATCAGAAAATTTGGGACACAACTGAGTTACATGATGTTATAGTACAGGTTGTCCTATGTCCTGAGTCCTCACTGACTGTGAAAGGCTGGGTTCAAAATGTTGGCTGTCCTTGCAGCCCTTCTTTTTCTCTAATTTTTGGTCTGCGAACTTAGGTTGTTAACCCTCCAGAAGAGAAGCTTATTATTATTACCCTGCTGCATAGGCAGTTGAGCTTAACCTCACTATCTATCAGAATATCACAAACATCTTTGTCTACCAATTTTTTAGCAGATGAAAAAGGATGGAAAAGGCAAAGAGAACAACTTTTATATTAAAGCCTAGCATTATAATGTAAAAGTAGGCTAATACTGTGTTTTTTGCTTTCTGTCAGCATTACAGTTTTGTGCCCATGAAGGTTATCTTATAAGAAAACACTAAAATATGACAAAAGTGCTGAATCTGGGGATAAGAGAAACATATATGATAATGTGGAATATTTCTTACTTCTAACTTCTCCATGGGTGTAAGAATGAGAAATACAACATTGCATTCACCTACCCAGCTCGTTCCTGCTTCCTGCTGTGTAACTCCTCCTGTAGAGAGTCCCACATCCACAGGCAAAGGAAAGTTTCTTCATAGTAATCCTAACCCTATTTTTTCCCTTCACTCTCCTTATAGTGGCATCTCCATTTCCAGTAGACCAATCTGGTCACAGAAGAAAGAAATGCCTGTGCCCACTGGCTTCTGGGATATGTTCCTTGTTAGGTTTTATGGTGCAGCAGAGAAGCAGAAGCAGAAGAAAGGGAAGAGGACTTTATTGCCATTGAGGGGGACACAGAGAAGATCTGAGAGAGATAGGGTGGGGTTCCTCTGACCTGAGACAATAGAAGGCTGAGATTTTATGGATTTTTTACCACAGGAAAAGTTTGAGGGGCAGGTTCAGTGATGACATCCTGACATCAGTTCAGGAGCTAATTGTGGTCTCCCTTATGGTATGGGAAAGGCAGAAGGAAGCAGTATTCTCGATTAGGGTGGGGAAGAAGGAAGGAGTGGTCATTGGGAAGATAAACTGTTGTTTTGAAGATTCAGTCATGTTGAATCAGGGGAACAATAACTTAGCAGTTTTATCCGGGCTAGAACTTACCATTTTCATCTTTTAGTTGTTATGAAGGGGTGAAGATTTTCTTATACTGCTTCCTGCTGAACAGGGGTGTCATTTTGGGGGTGAGAAGAATTTACTAGCCCACATAGAGGATAGTGCCAGGTGTTTCAGCCAGGATGAGAAGTTCATCATTAGTGAAGACTCACATCCGAGACTGAAGAAACCTTGAAAAAAAATGTTTTAAAAAGCAGAGTTCTATGAGTAGACAAGTCATTATCATAATTGAAGGACCCAGAAGAGGAAGGAGGAAGGGAGTCCATGAGCTGAATGTGTCATTCCACCATGACAATGGTGAAGAGAGAGAGTATCAGTTTCTTAGTTCTTGACATTTGTGCTGCAGCCAATATGAGCTCAAATAGGCTTAGGAAGTGGGTGCCATGGGAAGTGCCCTGAGTCTCATTAAAGCCAAGGGAAAGAGTTGAGGCCAAGGCAGGTTTTGCTCCAGGAATTTTGGTGAGGTAGTCCTTTAGAAGCTTATTTGCATCTATTATTCTAGATCCATTGAATATGGAATATCTTGACCTTTTTTGGAGTGTCTGTGTTTATTTAGCTACCATCTATGAACCATATGTCAGAATAGGTGCAACTGCATTATTTATATTGCTGAGATCTTGACCTAAATTATAGGAGATATTAAGTTTAAGTACAGGAAGAATGAGGGTTTTGTGTGGTGAGTGGGCACTTCTAAGAAGACCTTTGGTAAAATCACATCAATTATAAGTTTGAGTCCCATTGGTGATTAGGGGTTATGAGATATTGGGGAATGTAGGGGAAGGCTGAGGAATCTCTGAAGTGAACTAGTACAGGGGTAGCATAGGTGACATGAGTAGGGAGTGGAAGTGTTTCAGAGTATGTGTTTGACAAGGGAAAAGGGAGGGAGGATTGGAGATGCATTCAGATTGGTTATATAGGGTGAGCCCTATAGGGACCAAGAGGCAGAAAGAGACGTGGAGTTTTGGAGAAGATCTCTCCCCATGAGAGGTATGGGGCAGGTTGGGATCACAAGGAAATAGTGAATAAAGAACAGTGTCTGGTGTCAGCAGGGAACAGGCCATACCTGAGGAGTTGTGTAGGTTAGCCATCAATGCCCACTATGAAAACTGTAGATCTAAAACAGAGACTTGAAAACTAAGAAAGAACACTATATGTGGGCCTCATGTCAACAAGAAAAAAGTGTCCTATCTAAGATTTCCAGTAAGAGTTGGGGTTCTGATAAAGATACCTCAATGTTGGCCACAACCCCCAAGCCCTGTTGTTCTTCTCCAGCAGCAAGACCAAACAGGTCAATTATTGATAGATCTGGATGCAGTGAGTTCTCTTGGGAGGATAGGGAATTGGATAACTTACCTTCTCTCTGGTGGACAGGGCAGTTGCATTTCCAGTGACTGTTGAGCTTGCAGATGGGACCAGGCCCAGTGGTGGCTGCAGGTTGGGGCAGGCTTATGCCCAGTGTCCTTCTTCACCACACTTGAAACATGGTCCAGGAAGGGATCGGGTGGCACCATTTTCTTTAGGCTTAGCATTACCCTTGATTGGAGCGCTGAGTGTCTAAGCCAAAACCTGGAACTTGTGTTAGTTAATTTTTGTCTTCATTATCTCCCTGTGGGATTTGAGAGCTGAAATCTCTCTTTAAAGCTTGGAACAAATGTCAGAAGCAGACTGGGAACAAGTGGGAGCTAACAAGAATCTTGCCCTCAGACAACTGTGGGTCAACATTAGCATACTTACTTGGTAGCAATACACTTAATTCTTATAATTCTGAGTATCAAGCACCTTGAAATACATATGTACCAGAACACTGTTATTTCTTGTCAACCATGGACATTCTAGTAGTTGAATTCCTGTAGAATGTTAACAAGCAACAGTTATATAGTTTTATGAAGAAAATTTGACATCAGTAGTCATACATAGTAGCGTAGTATGACAGTCATGATGAAATCTCCATTTTGGTTAAGCATCTATAAATGTAACAGCACAAATGCAGCATACATATCATGTAAGTTTTTGTTAGAAAATTATCATTTGATTCCTATTGGCTTGACATGAGCTTCTTATTATAATTATCTGGAGCATAAGAGAAAGGCACATCTTCAAATCTGAAATAAAATATCATTAGCAGTTTTATGTTATTGTAGAATACCCTATATTTGGAAGGCATGCATGCATTGAATACACCATGATATTAGCAATAACAAATATCAAACCAATTTTCACATCACTTAGACAAGCTGGTAAGTCAGGAGAAAGCATGCTTTTGTCTCTAACAAGAACAGCTGCTCATGGAATGACATAAAAAGCACATAAGCAAATACACAGAACATGCAACAAACATTTACAAAATCAGAGAGTATTCAAAGATATTTTTGGCCAAATTACATTATAGTAACTTTTTTATATTTATAATTATAAAAAGATTAGTCAGAACTTTTTCTTAGGTCAAATAGCAGAGATCCCTTATAAGAAGAATTTTAAAAATATAAAAACCTTTTATCTATAGTTACTATATAATTTTTCCATAGGTCTAATACAGTTCAAGTGGAAGTAAGCAAACAGATCAAAATATAAGGATTAGACACAGTACTGTGGAGCACTGATAGCTCACAAGTCCTGGACTTGGGGACTGGTAAGGGCATATTCCAGGTGGACTGACTTTTTTTTTTTTTTTTTTTTTTTTTTTGAGGGGGAAGAGCATACAGGGTGTTTAGGGTCTCACTACTAGATTGGATTCATAGTGATCTGACTGTTTACAGCCTCCCAAGAGCTGGGATTACAAATGCGCACCACCACACCCAGCCTCAATCACCATCTCAGCGAGCCCTGGGGGTGGGGCGGGCACAGCAGGCCCAGGGATGGATACCCTGGCCCATGCATCTGTTCGCAGGTGCTTTAATCCACTGAGCTATTTGGCCGCCCCCCTTGACTGACATTTTTTAATGCACCTGACTCAAGCAGTCTCTGAATGTGGGGTTTAATCCCTTTTAGCTTTTATGGCCACTGGGTTTGTCTCAAATGGACTGACTTCACATGTCACACTAACTTACGAGGGTCACATGAATGGACAGACCTAGAAGATTGCCTTTTGCCCAAGCATTTGGAAACTATTGAGCACCCTCTGGTTTGCAAGTGGGGCCATAGGCTGGATAATTATTGACGAGGCTGCATTGGCATCAAAAGTCTAACAGGCTTTTTCCCTACATTGACAGTTAACGTTCTGGAGCTGAGACAGGCAGAGACCCACGACCTCATCAATCTGAAACTTTTTCTACTTCCATCACAAACATTTCCTTCCTTCCCTCTCTAACAGGTTTGGACATTTCCACTTGAAGTATCTCTTCTCTCTCCAATATGCACACTGGTCTGGATCCAGGGAGGCATGGCTTTTTACCTGTTTCCCAACTGGCTCCCCTTCCTATAGGCTGCCAACATCACTTTTTTCTTTTCCTGTCTATATTTCCATTCTTAATCTTCTCTATCATGAAACACTTCCTGAGTACCTTCTATCAGCTGAGATAAATTTATTCTTTCAGACTTCTCTAGCTCTGCAGCTTGCAGTAGATATCTGGGACTAACTGACAGGGACTAAACCAGAGGAAGAGACTTTTTTCCCTGAGTTAGGCATTGGCTTGGGGAGGGCTGGGAAGCCACTGACTTCAAATCCCTTTCTTGTGATGCAAAGGTGGATTGGAAGAAAGAGCATGATAGATAAGGGCTCATGCTCTGTTGGCTGTTGTTCTCCTACCACTAGCTCAAGGACTCAACTGCAGAATGGGGGTGCACCTGGCCAGGGAAGAATGTCACATTAGCTGCTCCCAGATTGTACTTTGTCCCAAAGTGAGAAACTTGGAGGAATAAAAGACAAAGACTGGGGGTGCAAGTTGGAAGAGAGGGTGAGTGGTACTGAGAGAAGGGCAAAGGGAGAGCAGAGAGAGGGGAGTTGAAAGTGTCAGATGGTGACAAAGATGAAGAGCAGAAGAGGGGAGGGGTTGAGAGCTTCAGAAGTGGTCATGGCAGGGGTGATGCAGGGTATCTAACTCTGAGGAGAGTGAGGATGGTAGGGGGATTGAGGCTATGGGGAAAGGGTGAAAGCAGAAGGAGTAAGACCCTGAGGAGGGTCAGCAATAGGAGAAAGGATGTGCCCTAAGAGTAACAGGCTTTTAAGGGACTTCTGGCCATTTGCCACTGTGGTAACAGAAGTTTTAAGGGGTCGAAAATTTCCCCCTCAAGCCATTGGCTGCCACTGTCAAGTTTATATTGTGGCCAAGACATCTGGCAGTAAAAAATTAACATTTGGGGTTTTATAGCCTCCCAGAGGCCAAGGGAGCCAAGATTACAAAGGAGATATCAGAGTGGTGTGTGTTTGGGGGTTTGTGAATGCATATTTTCCATAATGGCCAAATTGAAGGTGAGCCAAAAGATTAGAGCTGGCGCACAGTCACACACACCAAAAGCTGTCACTTCTTTAAGGTGTGACAGAATGAGAAATGTCTACCAGTCCAAATCACATTGGGTTGTGACAAAATGAGAGAATGCCCTGGGATGAGGGGACAATGGGAGCCCTGACATGGGTCATGGTTTATGAGAGAGAACAAGAAAAATGAGGCAGGAGTTCCCAGAATGAGAAGCAGCTCACCTGTGAGGATTGCGGTGGATCCGTGTTGGATGTTAGCTAGCAGTGGCAGGTGGCAGCAGCAGGGGGAGCAGGAAAGTGGCTTGTTGATGAGGTAGCTCCCCTGAGAGCTACACAGCTCACCGATCCAAGTCCTGACACCAAAATGTTTGTTTTTTCCAGTGTTGCAGAGAAGCAGAGGTAAGAGAAAGGCAGGAGGCCTTTATTAACTCTGACCTGAGACAATGGAAGACTCAGATTCTAGGGGCTTTCCCTAGGGGTGAAGTTTGAGGGGCAGGTCTAAGGACAGGTAAGTGGCTGATTAGAAGCTCCCTTGTATGAAAAGTATCCAGGACTGGACTGGGGAAGGAGGAGGAAGTGGTCATTGGCAAGATAAGCTGTTGTTTTTTCGGATTCAGTCATGTTGAATCAGGGCCATGATAATGTAGCTGATTGTGCTCAGGTTGGAACCTATCATTCCTGGAAACTGGAGGCTTATGGCCCACGTACATGAACGAGGAACTGATCTTCTTTTATCCATAGAGGACTTGTGAGGCAGAAAGGGAGAAGATTCACTCGTGCCCAGCACAACTCTTAACAGGGCATTTCTGGTCAGAATTTGGATCAGCTGTGCTCATCAAAATTGTCTCAGACATGGTGATACACAACTGTAATCCCAGCACTCAGAAACCTGAGGCAGGAGAATCATTATGAGCTCCAGGACAGCCTGGGCCACTTAGTGAGTTTGTGGATACACAGTGAGACCTTGTCTCTGAAACAGGAAAGAAATCCTTGGAAGTTCATGTTGGATGAAGGGAACTGCAACACCCAGTGGCTACGAGTAGAGGAAAGATAATCCCTAAAATTGTGTAGATAGGTCTCAAGATAGCCTCAACCTAAAATATTAGCTATTTTAAAAAAAATAGGTAAAAAACTAAGAAAACTAAGTCTCCAAGGCAAAATTCAAACAGAATGTGACTGAATACTCAGAAAAGAGTGAACTGTGAAAATAAGTTGCTCTACAGAATAACTTAAAAATGACATGCGTATATTTAAGTCTTTGTTGACAAGCCAGAAGCTCTTAGCAGCCAGAGGTTTAGCACTGTTCTCTTCTACTAGAGCACTATGGGACTGCAGCATCCCTGCTGGACTCTTGTGAGTCAGATCTATCTACCTTGGAGGCCGATCACTCACTGTGAAGGCCTGGTAACATGGTGGGCAGAGCCATTGGGGAAATCAGCAACCACAGTTGTGCGGAGCCACGAGGCACAGAAGTGAAAGAAAGGAGGTAGAGGCATTCATACAGAAATCAGTTTTCTTTTCTTATTGCCTCACACTTGTCAAATTTTTGACATGTTTTTGTTGACCTTGAACAGCTCAGAGTTTTAAACTTCCTGTAGGGTTTCTGTTATGGTTTGTATCTAGAAGTATTCCCAAAGCCTCGGGAGGAAATACGGTTTTTTCTCTGGGGTGACTGAATCTAGAATGTGTGATTGATTTGTTGTGCAAAGCTGGGATTAAGCTTGGGTGGTGGTTTGATCAGTTCACTGATTCATTGGCACCTCTATAACCCCAGGCATCTAGAGAAAATATAAAAGGGAGTAGGGGCTGTTAAATCACTTCCTCTCTTGGTGTCTTCTGCCTCCATGAACTGCTGTCCCTCTGCCATTTACCACCCTATCTTGTGGATAGCTGATTATGGAATGGACTGAAATCTCTGCAAACTGTGAGCTAAGTAAACTTTTCTTGCTCATCAATGGATGAAAAGTAACTACGACAGTTTCCTATGTGGAGATTTTTATGCTACTATATTGGGAAGTAAAGTAGCTTTTTCTCAACTTTTTTTCACCTTTTGTTTGCTTACCCATGTATTTAAAAGCAAAGTAGAAGACACCTTCATTTCTGGTATTGGGGGTGAGAGCATAGTATAATATTACCACCATTTATTAGGTATGAAAGATTGCAACCAACTTCTTAAATAAAATATGCACATAATTCTTGAAACAATCCACAAGACAGGTATGATCATTGCCGTTTTGTGGATGGGGCAGCTGGCTGTCACCACATAACTTGCTAAAAGGTCACATGGAGAAGCCATGATGTGAACTCAGGTTCACAAAGTCATAACTGTACTCTCAAACTCACATGTTCCTAGAAGCCACTGGAACATTTACTCTACAGCTTCTTCTCTCACGGTTAGATTGGTCTCCTTTATAGTATTGTAGTCCTCAATAATTCCCTTCCCAGCTTCTTCTCTAATACCAGTGGGTCAATTTGCTTTGCTTACCTCAGTCTTAATTTTAAAATTTGCTTTTTCCTTGGCACAAACTTTTCCTTGGGAAGTACAGTTAGTTAAAGATTGTGAGCAAATGACTAAATAATATACATATCCTTATTAGCAATTCATGAGACAAAACCAGGAAGAGCCTTAGGTAACATTAAGGAAAGAATAATTTATCCTTACTTTCCAGTCTGGCACACACACAAAAAAAACCTTTTAAAAAATTATTACCCAAAAGATATGATAGAACTTAGTAAGTTACCTCCTTCACTAGACTGATTTCAAATGATTTTCTTAGGAAATCAAATCCACTTTCAAACACAAAAATTTGGCATAATTTAGGTATTCAAAAGAATGCAATATAGGTTCGATATGAAATTTGAAGTTATACATTCAAAAAACAATCTCTGAGCAGTAATTGTTTGAATAAATGCACAGTCATTCAAAGTGACCACTTTAAGATGCAGACTTCTTTCAAATAAAAACTTCTGGCATGTTTATTAAAAACTTTGGAGATATTTTCTTATTTTTTCATTGTCTAAAAGCTTGTAGCATCTTCCTGATAATATTGTTTTCAGCATAAATGAGACTAAGTTGGATTATGTTACAATCAAGAGTACTAATTAACATAAAAGGTGAAGCCTGAAGTGAGGTGTTCAAGTAATGAACTTTTAAATGTGAATTTAAATATAAAACTTGACTGGTTTAAGATGTGGAAACCAGTTTAAGATGTGGTTCATTCTTTTGTGTCTCAGATCTATTTTACACACTGTAGGAAAAAAGCAGTTAGATGATTAACTCTTTCTTGTAATTCAGATCATGTCCCATGAGCTGCAATGTAGAAAATGTCAAATTATTGAAGGATACTGTCTGCTTCTTGTGGTTTTCACAGGGGTAATGTTCAAAACGCATTCAACAGCTGTGCAGCTCTGTGTCCACTAATCAGGATGGACCCCAGTACAGAGCTGGGCTCTGAGGCCTGCTGGGCCCCACACACTTAGTAAAACCAGAATCTGATTCCACAGACAAGAGGGAACTTAGCCTCCCCGGCCCTAGTCGTCTCCCGCTGTGTACATTATGCCTGTCAGAGGGCACTACTTCCTCCACTGTTGAAAAGACTCCCCAGTGGGTTATATGTTGTGGTCAGCAGGAAACTGGCTCTGCCTCCTGCCAAGGCCTGCTGCTTTATTCTGTGCCCAACACTACCAGGCTGAGGTTTGGTCCAATTGGCAGACTGCCCCCCGGACTGTTGCTAACATACGAAAACTGCCGGGGAATTGGCTGTAGTCCAAAGTTAAAGACCATCATTTAAAAAATTTATTGCTTTGGCTAGTGGCTATAAATTTCCAATGCAATTGAATAGAATGGCATCTTAGTAAGGTTTTAAGAAAGTTAAATTAACAAAGAACACTCAGCTTAGAAGAAATTTAAGATATTTAATTCTTAACACAATTCTTAGCTTCAAAAGTTATGTCAATAGGGAGGAGACCGCTACGGCAAGTCCCCAAAGAGGAATCATCCCTACATGCTTCTCAGTCTTGGTCTTGAGGCTAAGAGATGGGAAAACCCTCTGTGAAGCTCAGGAAGGCCAGGCTGGCTATCACACAGAAGCAGAGGAAACATTGTGTGTTTTCACTCCCCCATTTAGAGATCCTGATTCTTGTGATTTTCCTGCATTCCCTCCAGGAGTGGTCACCAGTTGTTCTAGGGTATTTACTTTTATCAATGAGCCCTATATTAACATTCTACAGAAAGCTGTATTTGTATGCGCCGGTCACTCACAGTGCTTGAAGAGGTAACTGGATATGATTTGGGCTGGTCTCCCTTTCAGGGAAATGCACAAGTGGTTTCCCATGGGATAGCTGTGTATACTGGGAATTCTGGAAATCTGAGTATGAGAATAAATGCTGGTCAGTGTAACCCCTGGTAGCCATGGAGTAGGCTAGAAGAGATCAAGGCAGCCCCATCTGTCTTCCTTCTAAAAGTCCCTTTCCACTTCTAGGAAAAGTCTCTTTTCTTACCAGGCCTGGAGCCTTGTTGCCCTATGAAGTGATTTGTGCTGGATGGACAGGAGATAGGCAGGCACTGGGGGAGGTGGCTTTCTTTGCTGATGGTGATATAGTAGTCACAGCCAGCACCCATGGACACCTCACCGCAGAGGACTGGTATGAACAGGACAGTGACAATTCTAGAGGCACTAAGAGCCCTAGTTTCAGATCCTGAAGCTATGCTTTCCAGTTTCCACAGTTTTCCCAACATTTTTGAGAGCCATTTCTCTATCTTCCTTTATATATAGTTTCTATGCAATATTCACATACAATTCATGTATGTATATAACTACATATATATTGTACATGTAATTCATTGTGTAAAATGTTTGTTTGTGAAGTTTATTTCCTTTACTTGGAAACAAAACTGTACCATCTAATGTAGATTTCCATAACTAGCAATAGAATAATTTAAATAATTCATGAACATGTTCAGACTCCTGAACATGTATTATTTAAATAAATATGCCATATATGTAAGGAAGTTAAACAGAATGCTATCAGAGTAGAAGCTGCTGTAGTACATATGATATTACTCTATACAAAGAGAAAGAAAATATTTATTTTTAAAACTGACTTAGTGATTTATTTAAAGTGCTTTTCACTTCTTGTCTAATTTTCACTAAAAAGGGAATACAGTGAGAATCAGTGAGTGATGATAATAGTAATAGAGAGCATCTACGAGGCTTCTGCACTGTCTCACCAATGGTCCTCCACTGTAGGAATCTGGGTCCCGGTATCCAAAGAGGGCAGGGGAGGGAGGGAGCGATAAGGTTCAGGGAGGCCCAGAGATTCTGCCGTGCTTCTAGCCAGCGATGGCAGGGCCTGCTCTCCAATCTACGTTTATGTTTCCAAATGTATGCTCCGTCCTCTACCCCATCAGTCTGCTCCCTACACATTGGAGTCCCGTTTGACAAATAAAAAGCAAAAGCATCCGGCTGACGTACTGGCCAGGCATTTCGGAGACAGGGAGGATTCTGTGTCGCTCGGAGAGACATCCTTCCCTGCGGTGATTCTTCTTTTCAGTTTACAAAGGCTTTCTGCGTTGTCTCGGTACAATAGGATCTGAGAAAAGATTTATGAATGAGAGGGTTTTCTCTAGAGGTCAAGGAAAAGTAGAACTACAGAATAAAAAGAAGCAGAGTGCTATCAATAAGAGAGCAGCTTTGTGGGGGCCAAGTGACAGGACAGCACAGCCACCTAGGCCAGATCAGGGAGGGTAGACGCTGCTCTTCCTTACTGGGACTGGGCATTGATGAGTGCTGCCGAGCAATCACTCCCAGGGCCTGCAGGGCCCTGCGTGGCGTGTGGCTGCTATGGATTATCTGCTGAGTGATCACCCCACTGGAGAGAAAGGCAGGCTGCGTGCAGTGAGGGAGGGAGGAAGGCAGCCTCCTCTTCCATTCACTGCGGGCGCCACAGCCCCTGCCACTTAGAAACTCAGAAGCCTGAGCTTGGGTGAGCTACAGATACTTTCTTTGGTGTTTTCCTTACCCTCAGTTGTTTTGCTCTCTCTTTCTGCTCAAAGTGATTCTGGGAGGTAATGTATTCATGTATTTACCATGTAATTACAACTAGAGACCTGAGAAACCAAGATCGCCAACATAAGGTGGCCTCCCTCCTTGGGATTTCATCCTCCAGTGTTATTAAGGCTCTCAACATCTCCCCTAAATCTTGCTTTTACAAACAAGATGGATTTGGGCTAATTACGTTCACCTAATGAAAAGCCTCTGCTTGAGCTGGGCTTGTTTCCCACAGGGGTTCTGGTCTTTCTAGGAAATAAAGGAAAAACCTTGACATGCATCTCTTTTCACAGGCTACAGACATATTTATTTTGCAGTTGACACAAAGAGATTCATTGTGACATTCTTGCTTGAGGATACCTTTTAGCTCCAATCCTTTTATAGCCCGACTCTGGAGAATTTGTAACAAATAACTAGAGAGGGAATGAAAACACTAATTCAATAAACTAAGCCCATAAAATTTGACCAAGTCAGAAATGAGAAAGAACATGAAGTGTCAGGCTCCTGACAAGGTAGGGAGAGCTACGAGTAAGCAAGTAGAAAATCATATGCAGGTTGTCAGACACCACCAGCCACCCCACGTCCCTCTGTCCCTCTGCAGTGTTGGGAGCCTCCCAAAAGCTGTGGCTTTCAAGAGTATTGATGAATTTGTTAAGTTTAAAAATCCAGCAGCCTTGGGCCAGCCAGACAGATCAGTGGATTAAAACGCCTGCTTAGGCAGACACAGGGGCCCAGGGTTTGATCCCCGGCCTGCCCTCCAGCCCCGCCCCTAGGGCATGCTGAGATGGCGATTGAGACTGGGTGTGGTGGCACACGGTTGTAACCCCAGCTCTTGGAGGGCTGAAAAACAGAAAGGATCACTGTGAGTCTGATCTGTGTGGTGAGACCCTGTAGACCCTGTCCTTAATACATTAAAAAAAAAAAAAAAAAAAAATCCAGTATCCTCAACCTTCAGTTCGAAATGGCATTTTGGACAATAGTTCCTCTACAGCTGTTTCAGACTTTTCACTATAAGGTTACACAGAGAAATTTACAAAAATACACGATATACTAAAACAAAACAAAGAAAAAGAAAAAAAAAACCCTCAAAGCAAGAAGCAGACTTTTGCAAGAATTTTTATAAGTTAAACCAAATTAGGTTTTTAGATGAACCCTGCCAAGGTCTTCCTTTTATTTCTAGACATGTCCTGAGTGTAGCACACTCCACCATGGCGAACACAGAACATGGAATCCTCTGGATCAGGACCATCTCCTGAAATGGTATTTCAGGATACCAGACATCCTGAAATTCACTTGATATAAAACCAGGGTGGATTACTTTCAGTTCCACAGACAAAAAAAAAAAAAAAAAAAAAAAAACCTTACATTTTACTGAAAGCTAATTCATTCTGTTTTTGTTGTTGTTGTTGTTGTTTTGTTTTCTCCTTGTGGGTATTGCTCTTTTTGACTTGCTCAGTTCTGTGTGAAGGGTTCAGTCATTTCATAATTCAGCAGCCTCACTGGATGTGTGGGTTCTGAGAGCCCTGGGGGGGCTGATGTGCCTGTGTCCTCTGGGGGCTGCAAACTCTCACCTGCTTGCCTCCTCCTTTAGCCTTGTACCAGAAGTGTTTTCTTTGTAGGGGGCTGAGACTTGGTGTGGTCTATTATTTGCCACTGGGAGACAGCAAAAAGTAAGTCACATCTCTTTTTTTAATATTAATTTTATTGAGAAAGAAGTAGCAATGAGACAATTTCAAAACAGTTTAGTAGGACAGTTACAATAATTAATACATTGTATATTGTTGTCTTTGTGGTAGTTAATCATAGTACAAGACGCAGACATCTGGGCCGGGGAGATAGCTCAGTAGAATAAGCGCTTGCCTGGCAAGCACAAGGTCCTGAGTTCAACTCTCGGACCCACAAAAAAAAAAAAAATGTAGACATGCTATCTTGTCTAAACACTATTAGTTCAAAACTTTCTTCTCATTAAACTAAGAAAATGTAGCTGTATATCTATGCTATTTTGTATATACATATATATATATATATATATATATATATTCACTACAAAATGGGCTTTCAGGAAAATAAAATACTTAGGAATTAACTTAACTAAAGGAATCAAAGATCTATTCAATGAAAATTACAGTACTCTGAAAAAAGAAATCGTAGAGGATTTCAGAAAATGGAAAAATAATCCCTGCTCCTGGATAGGAAGAACCAACATTGTGAAGAAGGTCATACTCCCAAAATTGTTATACAGATTTAAAGCAATCCCTATTACACTACCACCAACATACCTCACAGACCTAGAGAAATCATTCACATCTCTTGAAGAAGGACAAGAATCATCCGAGGAAATCTAGGCTTGGGTCAACAGAGCTACAAATGGAAAGCAGGTAAGTGTCAGGAGTCCTACTCAGATAGGAAAGAAAAGGAACAAGTTGAAGAAAGCAAGAGTAGTTTTCCCCTGGGAAAACTGGTAGTTTTTCCCACAGGCTTTGAAAACAGATCAGGCTGAAGTGAGACCACAGATCATCTTTCCCAGCTCCTGACCAGCACTTTAAGGAATCCTAAATCTCCCAGGAAAAACAGAAAGCCTTCCAATGCAAAGAATTCTTACAGTTTCCAACCTCTCTCTCTTGATGGAAAGATGCCACTTAAGTGGACAAAATTTCTTGGCATCCAACCCCCTCTCATAAGTGCTTATTCACTAAGTGATCTCATCCTGTCGCCTAGCTTAATTGCCACACACAGATCAATACATCCAATTTTTTATCACCCCCTCCTCTGAATTTAGGTGTTTGGTACCCTGCTCCACACTCGACATCTTTAATTTGCAGTCCACTCCTAGACTTCTCAAAATCAGTGGGTCCAACTTTGAACTCTTTGGTTTATTTGCTCCAAACCCACTCTTACTCAACGCTTTCCTTGCTCAGTAAACAACCACTCTGTCTTAAGGTTTGTTTGGGACAAAATCTTATCCCCCACTCTGCTCTTTTCTTCAGCTATACATCCAACTTACTAGCCAGTCTAGTCTGATTTCCCTTCAAAATACATACAGGCTAAGATCACTCCTGTCATCTCTATCCAGCAGCCCATGTAGTAGGTGTGTCAATTACTTGCCTGACTCCACTGCAGCCTTGCTACTTTCCTTCCCATTGACTGTTCAAGCAGACTCTTATCTTGGACCTTTGCAGTGGTTTTTCCACAATTTAGACATCCCATATGTCTTGGCTTCACTTCTCCTCATTCTTTAATGGAAGAAATTTTCTTAATTTCCCTGTGTGAAATTGTAGGTTTGACCAGTCATCTACTTTTTCTCCCCTCCGTCCCTACTTCCCTGCATAGCACTTATCACTAGCAAATAATCAGGTATTAGTTTATTTATTTATTGTTTTCCTGCTAAAATATAAGCTTTAGTTCTAGTGAGATAGCTCAGTGGGATAAAGCACCTGCTTATGCAAGCTTAGGTAAGCGTGCAGGGACCGCAGTTCCATCCCTGGCAAAACATGCTGGGCCAGCCTCACCCCTAGAGTGTGCTGAGCTGGTCATAAATAAATAAAAACATTAATTAATTAATTGTTATCTTCACAAGAGCAGGGACTTTGTTGCTTACTGCTACTATATTTTCAGCCACAGGCCCAATGGAGGCTTCCAATAAATGTCTGTTGAACTAAAGAAAGGGAACCTATGACCAACTCTGTCTCCTAGCATTCCTTCCAAAATAGTGGTGGCAGGTTCCTGGGCTTATTTGAGTATCCATCTTCCCCAGTTGCCTTCCTCCACCCATATCCACCCTAATCCACCAGCTCTCAGGGGCATCCAGCTGCCCCATACCCTCCCCTGCAGTCCCTGCCACTTATTTTGATGGTCAGAGAAGGAAGCCAGAACCCTGAGAGGATACAGTGAAGTTTTTAGAGCTGAACCCTGGATGCAAAGCTCATTTTTCTTTACTTCCCTTAAAAACTTAAGAACTTGATATGGCTGTCCATACTACATGCCTAAAAATATACAAACTATATGAGAAGATATTTGGTAACTGTAACTCAAAAATAAACATCTTAAAAAGCTAAGAGATATTTGTTGGTTTATAAATCTGTGAAAGCAACTAGAAGGATAAAGAAAGTGAAAACAATTTGTTAATTTTGGGTGAAACAGAAACTGAAAAAAATGGTTATGTGTAGAAGTAGGGTAGGCTTGTTCTCCCAAATTTTGAAAACTATCTGAATTATTAGGAGGACCATGTTACCTACACAATAAATGATTATGTTAAAAAGTTCTTTTTAAAAGACTGTGCTTCCATTAATGGTTGAAAAGTTTGTGTTTCTAATATAAAGAACATAGCTCAGATACTTCTTATTTTAAGTCTCTTCATGATTTTATCCCTCCTTTATTTTGCCCTTGTTTGAGAGTAAGATTAGGATAAGGCAGGGAACTTTCTCTCATAGCTGAGGAGGCAATCTCTGAACTCCAAACTGTCGCTCCTCCTTGCCGCTCTGTCAATTTCTACACACAGTCTCTATTGTCAGTATCTATGCTCCAGATCCCAATGCCACGAGTGTCACCCATTCCTTGTCCTGAGCATGCACTCCTTTGCTCTACAGCCTTGTCAGAGGGGCTCAGGAACTCTAAGCTGGCAGCTAGGCACAGATCTTTGTTTTACAGTATCTGTCTGTTCATTATATAATTTGTAAGACAGGACAAATTTTAAGAAAAAAAGAACAAAAGTGAATTTTATTTAGAACAACAGAAGAAAGCCCAAAAGTGAGCATTGAAAAATTACAATATACTGCAAGCATCACAAAATCTAGAAAAATACTTCCATTAGTTGACTATCCTACCTCAGTAAAAATTTGTCCTGTAGTTTTGACATATTCTTTGACTAGCTCCTATGTGACAACAATTTTAGAATATCCCTCTAAAATTAAATCAAATGATCCCATCTTTCCTTGAGCAAATAGAGTGTGGCTTGGCCTATAGGCATCCTCTATTGGTCATATTAAAAAACAGTGCACCTTATCAACAAAGGAACTTCATTGTATTTCCCCTTTGAAACAAACAGTGTGCTTCCAATGGGAAAGAATGTCCATATCAGTGAGATCATTGGGGTTGAGCTTTCCACTTTACAACCTGACACATCAGTGGTTTGGTAGGATCTCCCAAGACTAGCTTCCTGTGCCATACATTTCAGACAGAATTTCTTCTGTACCCACGTACTTCCAGTATTCTGGGGGCCACAAGATCTGTTAATATTATAACATGACCTTTGACTCTTCATCTTCCTATCATGATGCCAGGTGATTTGAAAGATTAATGCAGTAAGATGTTCATGGAATCCATTCCTATGCCAGGATAGCAATACAATGAAGTATGTGCAACCCATGGAAAGATATCTCAGTTCACCTGACTAGAATGTGTCTTCAATGCAGCATTCTTTTTCACAAATTCCTAACACTCTGTGCCACCTACAGTGCCACACCACATGAGAGGAAGGGTGACAGAGAAGCAAAGGAAAGGGAAAAGATGTCCTCCTCAGTGATGACAGCTAGTAAGTGAGGCAGCACCCCAAATGCCCCTGCCCCAACTGCCCATGACAGTGCCACTTGACCACCAGGAGACATGTTGGGTGAGGCTCCCATCCCTTGTGCTACACTACTCTATGACTACAGAAACAAAGTGACACATCTGCTTCTTATGTTGGCACTAAAATATGTCTTGAGCTCCTACCATGCACGCAGTACCCAAAACTTGAGTCAGGGGACTAAATCTACTCTTGGGCCCTACATAGCTTCTAAATTCTCTTTATATTCCCTCTAGTTTCCCTTCCTGCTAACTGTTGAAACTTTTACCTCGTTGAAAAAAAAAAAACTTTTACCTCGTTAAAAAAAGATGTTGTAAGAAAAACTTTACAACATCTTTTTTTTTAAATTTTTTAAACTTTATTGAAAATCAGTCATTATATAGCATATTAAAAATTGTAGACAAACATTGAAATGTGAAAGATACAAAATATATAGAGTGAATTTTTGAGAAATATTTCTGAGATGAATACTAGCATGAGATTGATAATAGATGGCACATTTTAAATAAATTATTTACAAACAAATGAATATAGCTGTAAAAATCATCCCGAATAAAAATGAAGAAGAAAGAATTCACAGACTAATGCTGATCTGGGAGCCTGATCTGTAAATTTATAACAGTTCACTCTGGGGACCGGGGAGATGGCTCAGTGGAGTAAATGCTTCCCTGGCAAGTGCAAGGGCCTGAGTTCAATCCCTGGTTCTGCAAAATCAATCAATCAATCAATCAATCAATCAATCAATCAATCAAGTTCACTCTGTGCCACAATCTAGAAACTTATATTCATATAATTAGAATTCTCAAAGTAGAAAGGGGTAGGAAATAAATACTTCAAGATTTAAAATTTCTGAATTTAGTTGAAACTATAGCACCGTCTTTACAGGAAAAATGAATCTTTTGCACAAGAAATTTGAATAAAATCATACCAAGATACACAAAATGAAATTGCCCAAAACTTACTGTAAAGAAAAAAATCATTAAAGCATATACACAAAAAATTAGCTATGGAAGAACAAAATTATATAGCATCTTATTCCATATTAGGAAGAAAGAATGAAAGAAAGAAAGAAAGAAAGAAAGAAAGAAAGAAAGAAAGAAAGAGGCCAAGTGTGTAAGAAACTACACTAATTAATTCAAGGGACTAAAAAGAAAAGATCTGTCCTCACTGAATTTATACTTAGCAAACATGCCTTTGAAAACTAAAAGTAAAATATTTTCCAGTTATACAAACTCAAAGTATTTTACTACCTCCAGATGTAGCACATAGGAAATAACAAAGAGCATAATCCAAAAGACAAGAGTAGTTGCTGTATGGTGTTAGATAAAGAATAAAGTGCTTTTAAAATGACGGTTATGCAAGACTATGTAAAATATATTAGGTGAACCCATTTAAAAGGTCATTGAAGATTTCTACAAAATAGTGTCAATCTTCTGTTGGATTATATACATATTTGTGTGTGTGTGTGTGTGTGTGTGTGTGTGTGTGTGTGTAAAAGACAAGGAAAAAGCAATATAAAGTCAATGGAAAATAGAAATATACTTTTTAAAGTTTCTAATACTAGAAGAAAATACCATACCATGTCTTTTCTTTTTCTTTCTTTTTTTTTTTTTGGCAGAATTTGGGATTGAACTCAGGCCCTTGTGCTTGCCAGGGAAGCACTTATTCTACTGAGCCATCTCCCCTGCCCCTAATGCCATGTCTTTTAAGTAGATGATAAGTCAAAGATACAGTATAAACCTTAAAACAAAAATTAAGATTAAACAATTTTCAGAAAATTAAATATTAATTAAGTAAAAATTAAATATTTCAAGACAATTGAACTAAAAGTTTTCATGATAGTAAAGAATTACTAAGACTAAAACATAAAATACTGGAATGGAAAATATATGACCAGCACTTCTAACAGTCTGGGGATAAGATATCACACAAAGTTCTAATATGTCACGGACATGGACATTGTGCATGACTCTTATTGGTGGCCAGGGATCACCTGTGAGACTGAGCTACTGCTGTTTTCTTGATATCCACCTTGTAGATCTGACTAGAATTATGACCCATAGGTTGCAGGAGAAGTCCATTTGTAGAGTATGCTGATGGAAATTTTTGTTGCTGTATCCAAAAGAATAACTGAAATATTGCTTTTCTATACCTCTTATTCTCCTATATTTAATTGTTTGCCCTTTTTGGTTGGTTCTTTCCATTCTCATTCAAGGAGTTGTGGTCATTTTGATCCTTCTCTAGAATACCTTTTAGTAGTCTGTGTAGTGTTGGCCTCATCATCATGAAATTCTTTAGTTGTTTTTATCATGGAAGTATTTCACTTCTCCATTACACTTAAAAGATAAAAGAGAGTTTTGCAGGGTTTATCAGTCTTGGTTGGAATTTGTTTTCTTGTAAGACTTGTAGTACTTTACTCCATGCTCTTCTTCTTCCTTTTTTTTTTTTTTTCGGGAATTGGGGATTGAACTCAGGCCCTTGCGCTTGCCAGGGAAGTGCTTTATTCCACTGAGCCATCTCTCCAGCCCCCTCCATGCTCTTCTTGACTTGATGGTTTGTGAAGAGAAATCTGCCATCATACTGTTGGGTTTTCCTTTAAATGTGATCTGTTTCTTTTCTTTAGTGGCTTTTAGTATGCTGTTCCTGTGCTGAATTTCTGGGATCTTGATTATTATATGACTGGGTGTGTTTTTAATTGGGTTAATATTATTTGGAGTTCTATATACTTCAGTTATTTGAATGTCAGATTTTTTCCCCATATTTGGTAAGTATTCTGTTATAACTTCTGTCCATATTCTTTTTATATCAATTGTATTGACTCCTTTCTCATTGATGCCTATTATTCTTATGTTGTTCGTCTTTGCATCATCTTGTAGATATTGAATTATTTTTTCCTGCATCTTAGTTGTTTTTAAGAGTCCTTTTCACTAGCTGCAATGGTGTCTTCAAGGTCTGAAAGTCTATTTTCACTTTCATTCAAATGATTTTGCCAGCTTGTGATTGAGGTTTTAATTTCCTGTATATCAATTTGAATCTGCTTCATGCAATCTATTTCTTTCTTATATTGCTTATTGAAGGATTCCATCACTTTTCTATTCTCCTCTATTTTTTTATCAGTGTCTTTTTTAGAAGCACTTAGTACTTCTTTCATTATAGTTATCACTTCTTTTTTTACTTGAGAAATTATTTCTGATCTGATTTCCTCTATACCTTTCTGCAGTTGTTTCTTTACTTCAGACACTATTTACTCAGAGATATCAGATGTGTGATTTCCAATTTCTTCTGTGCTATTGTCTTCTGCATTTGTTCTGAGTGGGCTCAATGTCTGAGACTGCATTTTGCTCCTTCTCTTTGTCATTTTGTATAGCACTGTCTTCTGATCTTTGGTGTAGAGCTTAGAGTTTTTACCTTACCAGCAGGTCCAGATCTACCAAGTTCAAACTCATCCAGGTGGGTGTGGCTTGGATCTGGATACTGTGCTCTACTTCTTCCTGCTGCAGTCCTTGATAGTGAACCCTCTGTGCCACTCTGAGAAGATGTTCTACTCTTGGATCAGCTGGGTGGGTCTTGCCTCTAACCTCTCTGCAGGGAGTTCTGCTGCAGGGTTCCACACTGGGTCTGTACACCGGGCCTGTGTCAAATTAGCATCCAGCAGGTCCAGTTTGGTCTCACTCACGTGCTGGGCCTAGGCTCTGGGTCAAATAAGAACCCAGCAGGCCTCAGGCAGTTGCACTCATGCCAGGCCTGGACTCTGTGTTGAATCAACATCTTTTAATTATTTTAGATTTTTTTCTAAAATATAAACTTTATACCTTTAGTTCTCCAGCCTTGATCATTATCTTGTAAGGACCAAGTCTTTTTTTAAAATTCAAAATAAAAATTATTTCTCTCCCACATACCTCACTCATAAAAATCAATAGTGTATTGATCAATAGTGAATTTGAAGACTATCACCTTAACCAAAGATTGTCAAGTCTGTTCAGAAACCACAAGGTCAAGAAAATGATGCATTTTCTATGCCTTTGCCTCTGCTGAATGTGTTTGAAAAAAAAGCCTGAAGGGGAAAAATGGGGATACAGGAGAGGGAAAAGCAATCTGTTAGTATGTCAGCATGTGTTTCTGCTCTAGGAAGTGTTGGTTTCAGCTCTAGGAATGAGGAAGAGTAGCCAGAACAATTGGCCAAATGCAAGGGTTATAGTACAACCAGGACTGCACTGCTCATAAAGGTATTTAATGTAGGAAATTAGGTGCTTCTAAGTTTCTGGTTGGGTGAGAGAAGCAAGGACCAGGCTGGGTCTCCAAGAATGACTTTTGAGCCCAAAATGACAAAAAGAACTGCTATTCTACATCATGATTGAAAAAAATAGTGGATGTGGAAGCCATGCTATCCTATAATAACACCAGGATAATGCATCACTCTCATCTGACTGGGGGTGGCGAGGTCAAGAAGCTGCCATCAGAAGAGTTTGCTCGACAGCAGTTAGATACTAGTTAGTGCCACATCAGCAAGAAATGCCTTCTGTACTGGCTCCTCCCTCACTGCAGAACTTGGCTCTAAATTCAGCTCTCACATAAATGTATTTGATTATCTAAAGCAGAGAAATCTGGAATAATAGCGTTCAGCTGTCTTACCTCTAGAGCAAAGGAAGGCATGCCAAAGAAGGTTGGAGGAGACATTAGTGCCTCCATTTGCCCACACCTGGTACCTAAATTGCTTCTCTGACCAGCTGGTGGTCTAGGGAGATGCTCTAGGCCATATGAAAGAAACAAATTCCTCAGGCTCAGAGTCTGTGGTTTATCCTGAGTGGCCTAATGCAATCAGAGAAATCTCACTGCTTCTGCTTTCCCTGTCCATTTCTCTTCTGTTTGACATATAATCCATTTAGCTTGGCCCCTCTCCCAGGTAAGCATATGTCTTTTTTGCCTGATGATATTTCCACAGATGGCCTAGATAGCCCTGGGAATGTCCATTTCCATGAGCCATACTGCATGTAAGTGTCTCTTCCACTTCATCCAATTTATCTTTGCTTCTGGGGTTCTGAGTTACAACCAAATCCCAATGCTTGGTGTAAAAACTATTCATTTTTATGATTGAATAAAATACTGTTCTCATAGAAGGGATCTAACATGAATGATCAAATCTCATTCCTTGAAACTTTGCAGTTTAATTGGAAAGATAGTTGCTTTGGAAAAAATATACCATATGGACTAAATTATTTAACTGGTCTCCATCTTTTGGACACATAGTGTAGGATTTAGTCATTCATTACTTCTGGCACTTTTGTTCATAGTGTAAATTTCAGGATTAAAAGAGACAGGCTTTCCAGCCTCTTGGTACATATTACCAAATTTCCCACAGGAAAACTGATAGCCACTTATATTATCAAAGTTTGAAGGCAACAGTGGGTTGCTTTTTGAGGTTATATATTTTCCTATATGTTTACTGACTTAACTTGTTGATCACATAATAAAATTCTCTGACAGATTGATCAGATACATCATTATTGCCTTTCTGTCTGTGTTTATATTACTAATAGTATGTCATTTGTACAGAAACATAGGGAGTATAATAAATGGTGTACTTTCATGTGAGTTATACATGTTATCAATATTAAATGATCCAAAATATTCCACTTGATGTCTTTTGATTTCAATTCTTTATACACAGGGACTTACTAAACATTTTTGAAGAAATTTATGACAGCGGCTGGCCAAGTTCCTGGACCTTGTCATTAGAATGGGCTGTATCCTTTCATAACTGGTATTTTGGAAATGCCCTATTTCAAATGTGATAGTCTATGTTTTTTTCTTTTTTTGTGGTACTAGGGATTGTCAAATGTGATATGCTAGTCCATATTCTTCTATCCTACTGATTAAGCTCTTGTATCTGCTCAAAGAGGGAGACAAGGCTAACCTTTTTGTTCCTTTCCCACCTGGAAATCTGGAGCCTTGGTACCTGCTCAGAAACCCAGACAAAAGTCTTGCAGCGATAGATCTTCTAATATACTTCTCCTAAGAATGGCCTGGGGAGCTTGTTAAAGTTCAGAGGCTTTAGTCCCACTATAAAATCTGGTTAGTAGGTTGAGATCTGAGTCCCAGAATATGTATTTTTAGACACCATTAAGTGACTTGATTACAAGTTCTCTTCAGAAGACACTTGAGGAGAACTGTCCCTGAGACTGTCCCTACTCTTCCCACTGTGTGACTGTCCCAACTCTTCCCACTGTATGTGGATTTCAGAGCTGCTAAATGCCACAGTGCATTGCTGGGCTGTTTTAGCCCTTCATTGTTACACCAGAAGGCTTATAGCTATGAATTTACAAGAGCAACTCAAATCTACAAAATGAAAATTGATTTAGGAAATGCTAATTGGGAGTCTATGCATGTGCCCTCTGTTAGACACCCACAGCTGCGAGGGCTGGCTCTTCCCCATCAGTGAGCTCTGACGAAGCCTGTCGCCTTCAGGATGTCTGGATGCCATCTTGTTTTAAAAGCCAAGTGGGAGCACAGGGAATTTGTCTCTGCAGCAGGAATTTCTAAAATATAAAATACTGACTGATAATCAATCCATCAGCATATGCTTTTCAAATTACTTTAAAGCCACCCATGAATGGTGGTTCATCATCCAAAAGGGAAGAGATGAAGAAGGAGCAAAGAAATTAATCAAGAAACATCTCCCTCATTTAGGATGTCTTCCACTGGAGCAATGGGTGGAGTTACCTGCGCATCCAGAGAGAGAGAGGGAGGCAGGGAGGAAGGGAAGGAGGAGGGAGGGGGAGAACAAGAGAACAAAACAGAGGCCAAATGGCAGATGCTATGAAGGTTCTTTGATTCTTCCCAGGCAGATATCTTCTACACCAGAGGTAATTCCTTAATTGTTGTAAATGAGCTATACATATTATTTTCGCAAAGACGATACACTGTGGCTACTCCCAGGCATGAGTTTAGAAAGATAGCATATGTTTAAATGTTCTGGATATTGGTTTTCATATTGAATACATGAGATTTCACATAAAAATCTAGGTTTCTGGCTTTTCCGAAAAAAAATGGAAATATCAAGGCAAACAGAACTGTATTCACCAGCTGTCACGTTCCTGGGACACAATACCCAACACCTGCAAATTGAAAGAAGAAAGATTTAATTTACCTCACAGGTTAGGGAAATACAGCCGATAGTCATATGGGTCTGAGGTAGGAATATCATGGCAGAAGTGTGCGGCAGAGCAAAGATGCTTAGTTCATAGCTGCTGGCTGGGAACACAGCAAGAAAGGAGAAGCAAAGAGAATCATAAGCAGGGCCCAAGGCTATGCCTCCATGTCTTACCCAGACACATCCACTAGTAGGCTTTATTATTGTGTTGAGCGTCGCAATGTGCTTGACCTATCAAGATTAGGGGTCACAAGGATACTGCTTGTACCCAGAGACTGCACTGACAGCTGGGGGTCAGCTGAGAGCTTTTAACTTTCACAATCTCCCTGTGCTGTGGGGATTCCTCACCTGGTGGTCACCTAGCAGGCATCCAAGGGACTTACTCCTGATTCTCAGGCCCTTGTCTTTCAAATGTGTTTTGAGGTCTTTGCTATAAATGCGATTTGCTCTGTACTGCTCATTGCAGTAGAGGACCCGGTGCGCCTGTGCCATCTATGAGTCACATTTTGTTCACTATCTTGCATTTCTTGTCAGTCCTAAAATTACACTTTTCTTTTTTATGGATAATATTTAAAAAGAACAACTATAAAGGGAGAATACATTACTGCTCCATAAACTCATGTTATTGACTATATATATTTGAATTTTCTCTCTTTACCTAATATAATCTTGCATACAAAGATAATATTAAGAAATACTTCACGAGTGGGAAAACATAGGCAGAGACTCTGGAAAAGAAGCCAGTGCCAGTTTGGCAGTGGAGGTGACTCTGGTCCTGGGATTTCTGCTTTGCCAGGCCTTCACCCCTTAAGCCCAGCTGGCAGAGGGTGAAAGGGGATGGAGGAGATTCCAGAGGCCAGGAGAGCGGAGATGCATGTGGGCCACAGAGAACAACTCAACAAACATGTGAAGTCTTCTGGTTTGCAGATTATTGTCCATGACCTATGCATTCAAAGATGTTTCTCATGATCACATTTACATATGTACATACAGATATATTATAGTTACCTGCATTTAATGCATGAATATCATTTTAAAATAAACATGGAATGCTGGTAAATGTCTATTAGAAGTGTCATTTTTTTCTTCTGCAATTTGCCTCTATTTTTCAAATATTTCTATAAGATAGACATACACACAGTTATATGCACATCATCTGAAATAATATAAAGGTAAATACCTAAACATACACATACATATGTGTATACCTGTATGTTTAGGTACTTATTGACTCTACTACTGTAGGAAAAGTTTATTTATTTTTGCATCTAAATTTCCACACCCATCCTCTTAATATACTTACGTGACATGTTTGAGCCAATCTATATTTCACAAATTTATGTTAATTGTGCAATTACTCTATACTGTTGAGCCAAGGCAATTGCTAAGATTTTATTTTCTCTCATGGACTGATAGCTTGGAGACATGCAGACTATTACTTTAGTCCTCTATTTTCTCTTTTTCCCTCTGCACATAATAGAGATATCAATCTTAAGGCAATTGTGAAACATAAATGAGGTAATACCTGTAAAGGGGATTGGACAGTAAGGGGCATATACAAAATGCTCAATAAATATAAATTAATGGCTACAATCATTACCTTTGTCCTTACCTCAGAGCTAAAATTGTCTCATTAAAATTTTGCTTCGTATGTCTTTCCACAGCATTCAACAGTTGTAGAAAATACTTCCTCACACACTTGCTTAGCACATGTGAGGCCCTGTGTTCCACCAGCAAAAGAGGTGGAAGGCGGTGGATGTGGGGACATCACACTTAGAGAATTAAGTAGCTTTCACGAGATTCATTAGTTTCCTCAAGACTGAATTCTTACAAAAAGAAAGACCAGCATCTCCTCCCTGTCTGTCCCTGCATCTGTCTGTGGGATCTTTTCCTCTCTACACACTCCCTCCCAGGTGCCCTCTGCCGTGAGGCCCTCACCAGAGCTAAGCAGATGTTGGCACCATGCTCCTAGACCTCCACAACTATGAACCAAATAAAGTTATTTTCTTTATACACTGCCTAAGATCAGGCTATTTTTATTGCATTGAAAATAGACTAATGCAGGTGTTCTGTGCAGCCTTTTCTCGAGAGCTCTCCTGATCATTATCTATGGATTTCCTTTGCCTCCCACTTGAGACCTTTCCTTCCTGAGTTCTACACTTTTCTTTTTCTTGCTATTACTTTTTGCTTCGGTACAAAACATTGTCCTGTGATATGTCGGGAAGATTTGAGTAATAATGAAAACACATTTATTTTAAGGTTTCCTGACCCAAAATGCATTTAGTCTACTTCTACTGAATGGATATAGAGCTCCAGATTAGATATCATTTTCTTTCATGTTTTTTGGGAAACTTTGCCTCCTCTCTTCCAGTGTTATTGTTCAGAAAGTTTGCTGCCAATTTTGTTCCAGTCCTTTTTTTTTTCCAATTTAAAATAAAAAACTATTTGTTTATTTATTTATTTGATACAGGGTCTTGCTATGCAGCTTGGGCTGATAGTGATCCTCCTGTCTTGGCCTCCCCAGCACTGGGATTACAGGCTTGAGTCACCACACCCAGTTTCAGTGGCAGCTCGGAACCAACATGATAGGCAGTACTGGCTATCAAACCCAGTTGTTGCGCTTGCCAGGCAGGCGCTTAGACTACCAAGCTATCTCCCCAGCCTCCAGTCGTTATGTTAAGACCTGAGTCTGATGTAAGGAATCATTTAGAGTTTTCTTTTAATTTCCAGAGTGTTGTGAACTATTACGATGATGTTGGTGCGGGTCTTTTTTTTCCTGTTACCACTCATTATGCTGTGAAGTCATCAGTTCCAGTAATGTGTAGACAAGTATTTTTTCCTTTTCTTTTTTTTTTTTTTCATTAATTTTATTGAGAAACAAATAGCAATGAGACAGTTTCCAAACAGGTTAGTAGGACTCTTTCTTTTTTAAGAGACTAAAAATAGCAAAAGAAACATTAAAATCTATCTAGAATTTCACTAAACAAAATGATAGGAATTCAACAATGGTTGTTATATTGCATATTGTTTGCTTCAAATTAATTGCTCAGTTTACCTGATATAAGCATGCAAAATTCATCAAAAATATTAAAAAGAAGAAAAAGAATTTAAGCATCGACTCTTCCTTTCAATGGACCAATAGAAATCAGCAATACAATTATCCAAGCTATCCTGTACGTATACATACGTATTTTTTTCCTTTTTTCTTCTTTCCTTCATCCCAGGCTCCTTCCTTTTGAACAGTTTTTTTTCCCTTTCACAGTATCTATTGTACCTTTTGGATTTTATTTACCCTTTCAAGTACCTTTTAGTTCTGGAAAATGTTCTTGCATTTCTTTTCCTTGATCATGTCCCTTCTCATTAATTTATTCTCCCTTTTGAAAACCCCATTCGTTGCTTATTGTCTCTTCCTTTTTTGTCTCATCTTTTTTATCTTTTTTTTCTTCCTTCCATTTTCCAGAGATAGCCTCAGTACTGTCTTGGAAACATCAGCGGCAGCATGGTATTTCTATGCATAGAGTGTACTGTCATGTAAATCCTCTCATTATATGGGACACTTAGGTTGCCTACAGTGCTTTTGAGATAGGTAATGATTCAGGGACCATACTGTGCTGCATGTCTGCAGCCACAACTCTAACTGGTTCAATACAATTTTCTAAAAATAGAATTTCTAAGACTTAGAATATGTGTATGTGTTTTCCAGTTCTGAAGATCCAGCATGTTTGTTCCCTAGCAGCCCGTGAGCATCTGAATCACCCCATCCACAGTAGAATTATTTATTTTAATAATATCATAGGTCAAGTTTCACTTTGATGTTGACTTTTGTGCTAGTAAAGTTAAGCTATTTCCTGATTTATTACATGATTTTGTATATCTTACATCTATATATTGCATACATATAGACATGCACATATATTTAATATTTTTTATTTATGTATTTGGTACAGGGTCTTGCTACACAGCTCAGGCTTGTAGTGATTCTCCTGTCTCAGCCTTCCCAGTACTGAGATTACAGACTGGGTTTCAGTGGCTGGCAAGATGTGCCCAGGGTTCTGGGGCTCTCACAACATGTGATATCAGGGATTGAACCTGGTTTCTTGTGCTTGGCAGACAGGTGCTTAGACTGCCAAGCTATCTCCACAGCCCCATGTCTTTATATTTTTTTAACAAATTTGTTTGCAGTAGTAAGAGTTAAGATGTCAATATTGTGTTGAAGCCATTTCAAGTAAAGGTTTCCTATGTCTATGCACTTTATTTTTGTATTATTTTATAACATGTATAGTATTTCATTTTGTATGCTCCAGCTTATCAATACTTTTCTCTGCTGTATAGAAATAATGAAACTAAAGAATAAAGATAATTAAGAAAAGAAATTGTCATAAATACATGATAAAAATTTGAAGAGGTATTCTTATGGTCTAGGCAGCATATTCAAATTAATCAAAAAAATTCTACAAAACTATTAGAAAGCTGAGCACAAAACAAAACCAACTTAAAGGAAAGGCAAGTAATTAAAATACTCAGTATCTGAAGTACACTGTTAATCTCATTAGCCTGTGAAAAAATTAAAATGTGACACCAATTTTTGCCCATGAAATTAGAACAATTGGAAACCCATGGTGTTGTCTAAGAGTGACATTCATATTCTCAAGCTAATACAAATAGCAGTGGGTTTAATCTTCCTGAAATTAAGTTTATAGTATGCACTTCCAAATCCTGTAGCTCCCATAACCACACTATACCTAAACCTTCATAATTTCACCCCAAATAAATTGTGATGAGGTAAGAGCAGTTACCCCAAAGGGGCTCAACTCTGATTCATTTGTGACCGAAAACCAAACAATCAAGGAAACACCATAAATCTCCAGCACCAGAAGAAGGGATTGCAAATCTATAGCACATCCGTACAATGAAACACTGGTCATCAGTAAAAGGATATTTAAAAATAATTTTAGATGTCATAGAAATACTACAATATTAAGTAAAAAGGTTATAAAGTTAGATTATGAGATTTTAATCATCTAATAAAAGAGGGCTTTTTGATGTTAAGACAATTCATTCTCACAAAGCTCTTTGCTCTTTTGTTTTTAAGTGTTGAAGAACAGCTGTCTTTTGTAAAGCTATAACTTCTCTTCTATACTATTCAGAATACCTTTTATATCACTTCTAAGTAATAGTTGTTGCTATTACTCCTGTCTAGAATCTTCTCTTCTTCAGATTGAGCACTTGTTTCTGATTATGGCACCCCACATATGCCTATCACACCTCAGTACTAGGCAGAAACTAATCACCCAGAAAATGTGTGTTGAATGAACATAGCCCAAGTTGTCCACATCTTAGATGTGGTTTCCATTTTTTTCTCTTGGTTAAGAAATTTTATTTCCATTTGTCAACACCCTTAAATTGTGGCTCTGAAGTGCCCAAGTGTGGTGTGACTAATATCTTTCTCTCTGTATAATTTATCATGTATATTACCTGGGGTTGCAATAATCTCCTTAGCCATCACATCACTTTATGTGGTCATATTGATCTCTCTGAATCTAAAAGCCCTGAGTGTTTTCATACAGCTGCATCTGCCCACTGCTCAACCTGTTCTCTTTCATGTATCCAGTTGTTCTTTTTAGATTCATGTGGAAGACTTTACATAGCTCTTCATTAAATTAAAATTGTTAGGTGTAAATGCAAATCATCTATGATCCAATTTCTGTCCTTTATGTATGTGTGACTCTACAGCTTTACCCCATGCATTAATTTAAATCAGCAGCTCTCTATGCCTTTACCTGAGCCATGGATAGACCTCTATGATTATAAGAGACACCCTTCGAAGCTGAATCTGAGTCATTTTCATTTGAGGCAAATTTTCTCACTAAGTTACAAATCTCCGTAATATCTACCCACATTTTCCATTTTATCCACTAGGTTATCACAAGGAATCATCATGTCATGTCTTGCTGGCATGTAAATGGACTTTGCAGCTAGAAAGCTATGTAGCAAACAATCCAATTTATCTCCCTTTACTCTCCTGCTTTTAAGAATCAAATATAATGGGAAAGTCACATTCAAATCCCATACTGAGGAAGATAACTATTTTTCTGATTGTTCCACAGTCGCCCAGTAACTGTGGTCTTCACTGAAGGTGGTACTCAGCATTATGGTCTTGCCTTGATGTCTTCTGCCAAATCAGCTCTTAAAATGCTGATTTTCTGGGATTCTTTTTTATAAACTTAATTGTCTTTTTTATTTACATAACAAAACTGATACAGTAGTATGTCCCATCAGGCCCACCTCTAACACACATGACACATCTGATCATTTAACACCACTGTACAGCTATGACACTGACCCCAATCACCTCTTCTCCCACCAGAAGAAACACAGTTACCTTCTAGATAATCTATTCCATTCTTCTCTTCCCTTTATCACCCAGTTCCACTGAGCACCTGGTGACAGAGAGGTAAAATTGAATCATTTCTTTGCCTAAAGTAAAACTCAAGGCCCCTACTATGCTCCACAGCCCTCACACCACTCTTTTCCTGGCAATTACTCAAAAATTATCTCCCCACTCTATCTCCATGCTCCAATTAGTTAGCTCTTAGTTTTGCTCTTCAATCATACTATCTTTCTCTTCTCAGAAACTTTGCATGGCCTATGCTTCCTGCTTAGAGCTCTCATACTCAGAGATGATTGAAAGATTACTACCTATTAAAAACTAAACCTATTGATAGTTACAGCTTGGCTACAAGAAAACTAGGCTTTATAATTACAACCATTCTTTACTCCTAGACAAAATTAAATTCATAGCAAACATATCATCTTTCCATTATGTCTTACAAGTAAAAGGGTGATGATGTGGCAGTTCTGATTTGCCAGTTCATATAATCTCTTCCCACATTTAGGGTACAAGGATACTGCTCTTTATATTTTTATCAGTAACCCTTGGAGAATACATCCAGGTGCATGACTGAAAACACAGACATTACCAAACGCTATGTGTACCTATTCCTCAATTCTGTAACCACCCCTAATTAAATTAAATGTTTATGGTCATTCATTTATAGACAATTCTATCTGAAGTATTATATCCTCAGCACTTTCTGATACAACATGTTGTTGTCACTTAGAACACATTCTCTGGTTAAGTCTTCATTACAAATTGATATTGTGTCTGCAACTTTTGTAATTTGAGATGTGACAGCAAAAGTAACAGGGGTTTCCTTATTTTTCCTTCTTTTCTCACATTCTTGTTTACTTTTCCCTTCTTGACTCACTGCTTGTTTCTCTATTTTGCAATACCTAATATAAATTTTTGTCCTTCTTTACACTTTTGATTTTTTATACCAGAGAAACAATGTGATATTTAAACATGTGTAATGTGTCTGATTTATTTTACTTAAAAATATGGTTTCAAGATTTAGTTCTCTTTCCCATATTGCAAGATGGCTGGTAAAAAAAATGGAGAAGCCAGACACTAAATGGAAAAAACCTGAAGCCATGAAGGCTGCTGCCAGTGGTACTGGTAAAAGGGGTAAGGTGGAGGCAAAAAAGTCCAAGAAGGGGCAGCTGTACTGTAGCCAAAATTCTGTCCTGGTTAGAGGGATTCATAGATATTCCTGATCTGCTATGTATTCCAGAAAATCTTTGTACAAGAGAAAGTACACAGCTGCTAAATCAAACATTGACAATAAAAAACAGAAAGTTCTTGATATTATCATAAAACCAGTTGGTGGGGACAAGAATGATGGTACCCAAGTAGTTAAGCTTTGAAAAATGCTTAGATACTACCTTATTGAAGATGTGGCCTGAAAGCTCTTGAGCCACGGCAAGAAACCTTTCAGTCAGCATGGGAGGAAATTTCAAACTAGCATCACTCCTGGCACCATCTTTATCATTCTCACTGGGCAACACAGAGGCAAGAGAGTGATGCTCCTGAAGCAGTTGGCCAGTGGCTTGCTTCTTGTGATTTGGCTTCTTAGCCTTAATTATGCTCCTCTGCAAAGAACACGCCAGAAATTTGTCATTGCCACCTCTATAGAAATTGATATTAGCAATGTGAAAATCCTCAAACACCTCACCGATGCTTACTTCAAGAAGAAGAAGAAGCTGCAGAAACACAGACACCAGGAGAGGGAGATCTTCAATACTGAGAGAGATACCAGATTTCACAGCAGCACAAGGTGGATCAGAAAGCAGTGGACTCAGATTTTAGCAAAAATCAAAGCTATTCCTCAGCTCTGGGCTATCTGTGATCCGTTTTTGCTCTGACAAATGGAATTTATCCTTATAAATTAGTGTTCAAAATGTCTTACTTAGAACCTAAGTAACTGATACATTTAAAAAATGTGCTGTCAATGTACACCCATTTAGCTATGAATATCCCAAGTTTATTCTTCTTTATGATAGAGAAGTACTCTACTGTATAAAAGAACCACATATTTTTTATCCATTCCTCAGTTGATGGGCATGTTGGTTGTTTCTAAGATTTATCTGTCACAAACTGTACTTCGATAAACATGAAAGTGTATACATCACTGTGAAATGATGCTTTGTACTTCTTTTGCGAACACACCTGGAAGGCGAATAGCTGGGTGAAGTGGGACATTTAGCCCTAATTTTTAAAGGATGCTCCACTTATTTCCACAATACTTGTATTTTTCCACCCTTGCACCAAGTGAAGAAGGGCCCTTTATTCTCCACAGCCATGCCAGCATTTGTTATTGGTTGTCTTCTTGACAGTATTCATTCTTTCTGGGTTGAGATGAAATCTCAGCATTGTTTTAATTTGCATCTCTTGAATGACCAGTGATGTTGAACATTTTCTTTTCATGTATTTATTTGTATTTCATCTGTGCAGTACATATGCATCTCAAATGTCCATTTTTGGACTGGGTTTTTGAAGTGGGAGGTTTGAATATTTTAGAATTTTTAAAACATTTTCTTGATAGTAGTACCTTGAGGAACAGCTGGCAGGTACTTTTTTCCCACATTGTCAGTTGTCTCTTCCTCCTGTTAATGGTTTCTTTTGCTGTGCAAATGCTTTTGATTAAGATGAGATCCCTGTTGTTGATCCTTTGTGATATTTTCTATACCATTTGGATTTTGTTCATGAAAGTCTTTGCCCACCCCAATATCCCCTGTAGCCTGTGTGGCTCTCAGATTTCCTGGGAAGGAGAGTGAGCAGTTGGAGAAATGAACATAAGTTACAGAAAGCTGAGGTCAGGTGGAGTCCTTTCTCTGGATGGGAGGAAAGGAACTGCTCAGCAACCACAGCACATTTATTTATACTCTCAGGAGGTTGATGTCAATTTCAACCCCTCTGCCTAGCAACTTTGCATGGTTTGCCTGGGCACCTCTCATTGTCAAAGCTGGAACAGCTTGATTTTGTGGCTTCTCTCACACATTGTGATCAATCTCCAGGTTTAGCCACTCCCCACAAATGTCTTGCAGAGTTCTACCTAGTCTATCTTCCAGCAGATTTAATGTTTCTGTGTTAATATTTAAACCTTTGAGCTATTTCAATTTTAGTTTCATGATGGTGAAAGGTTCAGTATTAATCTTCAGCATATGCAAAGCCTGCTTCTCCAGTGTCATTTATCAATGAGGCTATCTTGTTTCCAGTAAATGTGTTTGGCACCTTTGTCAAAGATAAAATGGCTAAGTATGCCTGACATTGCTTCTTCACATTTTAATCTGTTTCACTGATCCATAGGTCTTTTACAGTTTTCTTTTTCAGGTACCATGCTATCTTTATAATAGCACCTTTGTAATATAATTTCAAGTTAGGGATTGTGATATTCTCTGCCTTGTCTTTGATGTCCAAAATTCCCTTTGCTATTCTAGGTATCTTCTGGTTCCAAGTGAATTTTAGGATTGTTTCCTCTAATTATATGAAATAAGTTGTTGGAATTTTGATTGGAATCATATTAAATGTGTATAACAGCTTAGGAAGTGTGGGCATTTTCACTATGCTAGGTTCTCATAAAAGCAAGAGATACTTTTTTAATTTCTGATATCCTCTGGGATAGCCTTCTGATATCCTTTTTCCTAAGTACCATAGTTTTCAGTGTAGAGAGGTCATCTACTTTTTTCAGTAGATTGAGAAAGAATCTTAGGTAATTCTTTTTTTTCTTTAGATGCTATTGTGAAAGGTGGTATTTCCCTAATTTCTCCCTCAGAGAGTTTGTCATTTGTGTAAAAAAAGGCTATTGATTTTTGAGTGTTGACTTTGTATCCAGTAGTGTTACTAAATATTCTTACTAAATCTAAAGTTTTTTTAATGGAACTTTTGGGTTCTTCTATGTAGAGTATTATATAATCCATGAACGATGATGATATAATGTCTTCCTATCCTGTCTTTTTTTATTTATATACTTTGTTTGTCTAACTGCTTCAGCTAATATTTCCAGAACTATATTGAATAAGAATAGTGACACTGGATATCTTGTCTTGTTCCTAATTTAAGAATGAAAACTTTCAGTTTTTGTCCATTTCATACGATTGTGCCTCTCAGTTTGTCACATGAATTTTTATCAGATTGAGATAAAGAACATCTATTCATTAGAGAAATATGCCTATAGTTCTCTTTCTTAGTTGGATTCTTCTCTGACTTTGGTCTCAGGGTAATGCTTATTTCTAGGAATGAACTGGAGAATATTTCTTCCCTTTCAATTTCATTAAAGAGGTTGATAGTAGAAGTATTAAGTCCTGTCTAAATTTATTATAGTATTCAGCAGTGAATGCTTCAGGTTGGTAGGTTTTTAATTACATCTTCAATTTCACTGATTGATATTTGTTTATTTAGGATTTTTATATTTTCTTGATTCAGCATTGGTAACTCACATGTATCTAGGTGTGTACTACTGTACCCAGATGCTGAATTTATTTCTTATCAATGTCCTTTGCTGTTTTATTTTTATTTATTTAAAATTACTAATTTATGTATTTATTTGGGACAGGGTCTTGCTACACAGCTTGGACTCAAAGTGCTCCTACTCTCTCAGCCTTCCCACAATTCTGAAAGCTAGTTTTGAAAGCTAGTTTTTGGAGCCCAACCCTATGAACACAGGAATTAACCTAAAAACCAAAAACCAAACCAACAAACAAAAACAGTAACAACCGCAACAAAAAAAAAAAAAAGAAAAGGAGAATGAGAAAACCTGCCTATGTGATAAAAACCCCAAAGGATCCCAAATAAATTACCCAATCATGCATCTGAAAGTCTTTTTTTTTTTTTTTCAGAACTGGGAATTGAACTCAGGCCCTTGCGCTTGCCAGGGAGGCGCTTATTCCACTGAGCCATGTCTCTGGCCCCTGAAAACCCTGAAGAAACAAAAATAACTAAAGCTAAACCCAACTGATGATCAAAGATCAAACATAAAATTAATGAGACAGAAACTAAGACAATACGCAATTCAGTAAAAATAAGATTTAGTTCACTGAAAAGATAAAGATTCAGACTAAACAAAAGAAGGATAAAGCCAAAATCAATTAACTAAGAAACAGAAAGGAAATGTTACATCACACATTGAAATTCAGATTATTGTTTTTAAAATCAATATTCTAATAAATTAGGGAATTCACAAGAAATGGATCAATTTTTCAGACACTTCAACCTACTAATGGAATCAAGATGATATAAAAACCTTAAACAAATCAGTAACAAGCAATGAGAAACAAAATTAAGTCTCCCAAGAAAGAAAATCTCAAGTCAAATGAGTTCATAGTTGAATTTTACCAGACATTTAAAGAATAGTTAACACCAATGAAATAAAACTAAAAGGAATACTCCTAAACTCATTCTATGAGGATAGAATTATTCTATTACCAAAAGTGGACAAGAACACAGCAACAAAAAAATCAATAGGCTAATGATAAACACAGATTTTGATGAATATAGATGTAAAAGTCTTTAATAAAATACTTATAGGGCAAGAATGAGGGAAACAAGGAAGGGAAAAAGGCGTGTAAGGAAAAAATGGAAGCAAAGCTTTTGCAAATAAGGAGAGGGAAGAGGAGCTGCTTAGGGGAGAAAAGAGTAGTCAAGATATGTTATATATGGGTACAAATTCACTATGATGAATGTGAACATTGCAAATATCCAAATGTACCTTTAAAATTAATTTTAAAATACATAAAATATTTACAAACTGAATTCAACAACACATTAAAAGGATCATATAATGTGATCAAGATGGCTTTATTCCAGGGACGCAAGTATGGTTGAACATATGCAAGTCAATAAATGTAATATACTAAATACATAAATTGAATTCAAGATAAAATATTATATGATCCTCTCAACTGATGCAGAACAAATTTCTGATGAAATTCCACATCCTTTCATGTTAAAAAAGTCCTAAGAAAACTATGAATTAAAGAATAATTCCTTGGGCAGCCCAGATAGCTTAGCAGACTAAAGTGGCTGCTTTGGCAGAGCACAGCAGCCGGGGTTCAATCCCTAGCTTGCTGTGTCGACCTAGCCCCCAGAGCTTGCTGAGATGGCAATTGAGACTGGGCATGGTGGCACGCGTCTGTAATCCCAGCACTTGGGAGGCTGAAAACAGGAGAATCACTACGAGTCCCATCTATGTAGTGTGACCCTGTAGACCCTGCCCTAAATTCATAAAAAAAGAAAGATAATTCCTCAACATAGTAAATGCTATACATAAATGATAAACCAAAGCCAAGACCATTCTGAATGGGGAAAACAATGTCGATTGTCACCACTCTTATTCAATATAGCTCTTGAAATTCTGGCTAGACCGAAGAATAAATAAAAGGGATAAAATATGAAAAAGTTAAATTATTATTCTTTTTTATTTTTATTTTTTTAATAGATTGCAAATTGAAAATCAAT
>NW_004524634.1:6728499-6732059 GCF_000260255.1 Octodon degus | reverse complement strand
GTGTCAAAACCAAGAAACTTATGTTCATATATTAGAATTCTCAAAGTAGAAAGGAGTAGGCAATAAATATTTAAAGATTTAAAATTTCTGAATTTAGTTCATCTTATAATACTGCATTTCCAAGAAAAATGAACCTTTTGCACAAGAAATTTAAATAAAAGCAAGATACACAAAAATGAAATTGTCCAAAACTTATTGTAAAGAAACAATCATTAAAGAATATACATCAAAAATTTTAGCTATGGAAGAACAAAGTTAAATAGCATCTTATTCCACATTAGAAAAAAAAAAGGACCAAGTGTGCAAGAAACTAGACTAATTATAGGACTGAAAGAAAAGATCTTTCATCTTTGAATTTTATACTTAACAAACATACCTTTGAAAACTAAAAGTAAGATTTTATAGTTATACAAACTTGAAATATTTTAATACCTCCAGAAGTAGCATATAGGAAATAACAAAGAGCATAATTCAAAAGGCAAGAGAATTTGGAGTATGGTCCTGGATGAACAATAAAGAGCTCTCAATGTGACAGTTATGCAGGACTATATAAAACATATTAGATGAATGCTTATTTAAAGGTCATTGAAGATTTTTATGAAACAGTACCAATCTTATGTTGGGCTATACACATATTTTTTTATACATATGTGTGTGTATGTGTGTATAAAAGACAGGGAAGAAGTAATATAAAATCAACAGAAAATGAAAATATACTTTTTAAAGTTTCTAATACTAGGAAAAGATATCATACAATGTCTTTTAAATAAATTGTAGGTCAAAGATATAGTATAAATCTTAGAACAAAAATTAAGATTAAGCAATATTCAGAAAATTAAATACTAATTAATTAAAAAGTAAATGTTTCAAAACAATTGAACTAAGAAGAAGTTTTCATGATAGCAAAGAAATACTAAGAATAAAACATAAGATAAATACTGGAAGGGCAAGTAAGTGACCAGCACCTCTAACAGTTTGAGGATACGATATCACATAAAGTGCTATGTGTTGTGGACATGCATAATGACTATGACAGTTACTGGTGGCCAGGCATCATTTTGGAACTGAGCTACAGCTATTTCTTTGAAATCCACCCTGTAGACTCAAGTGGAATCATGACCCATAGGGTGGAAGAGAAGTCCATTTGTAGAGTGTGCTGATGGAAATATTTTGCTGCTGAACACAAAAGAATAACTGAAAGACTACTATTGTATACCACTTATTCTCCCATGTTTGTTTGCCCTATTAGGTGGGTACTTTCTATTCTCATTCATGGGGCTGTGATCAATTTACTTCCTCTATAGAACATCATTTAGTAGTCTGTGTAGGCTTGGCTTTGTCATCATGAAATTCTTTAGTTGTTCTTTGTCATGGAAGTATTTCATTTCTTCCTTATACTTGAAAGAGAGTTTTGCAGGGTATATCAGTCTGGGTTGGAATTTGTTTTCTTGCAAGACTTGAAGTACTTTGCACCATGCTCTTCTTGACTTAATGGTTTGTGAAGAGAAATCTGTTGTTATTCTGATGGGTTTTCCTTTAAATGTGATCTTTTTTTTTCTTTAGCAGCTTTTAGTATACTGTTCCTGTGCTGAATTTCTAGGATCTTATTATTTGTCTGGGTGTGGTTTTAACTAGGTTGATGTTCTTTCGAGTTCTATATGCTTCAGTTACCTGAATGTCAGATTGTTTCCCCATATTTGCGAAGTTTTCTGCTATTACTTCTGCCCATATTCTTTTTGTATCATTTGTATTGACTCCTTCCTTCTCATTGATGCCTATTAATCTCACATTGTTCATCTTTGAATCATCTTGTAGGTATTGAATTATTTTTTCCTGCATCCTAGTTGTTTTGAAGAGATCTTTTCTTACTTTTTCACTAGCTGCAATGGTATCTCTAAGGTCAGAAAGTCTATTTTCACTTTCCCTTAAACAGTTTTGCCAGCTTGTGACTGAGGTTTTAATTTTCTGTGTATCACTTTGAATCTGTTTCATATACTCTATTTCTTTCCTAAATTACTTATTCAGGGGTTCCATCATTTTTATATTGTGCTCTATTTTTTTTATCAGTGTATTCTTTAGAAGCACTTAGTACGTCTTTGATTATAGTTGTCACTACATTTTTTAGTTCAGAAATTATTTCTGAACTGATTTTTTCTATACTTTTGTGCAGTTGTTTTTTACTTCCAATGCTATTGTTTCAGAGATATTAGGTGTGTGTTTTCCAGTTTCCTCTATGCTAGTGTCTTCTGCATTTGTATTGGGTGGACTTGGGGCCTGAGACTGCATTTTGTTGTTTCTCTTTGTCATTTTGTATACCACTATCTTCTGACCTTTGGTATAGAGCTTAGATAGAGTTATTACCTTAGCACCAGGTCTGGATCTACGAAGTTCAGATTCCTCCAGGTGGGTGTTGCTTGGATCTGGCTGGGGTCTGGGTGCTGTGCTCCACTTCTTTCTGCTGCAGCCGTTGGTGTTGAACCCTTTGTGTCACTCTGACAAGATGTTCTGCTCCTGAATCAGCAGGGTGGGTCTTGCCTGTACCTCTTTACAGGGAGTTCTGCTGAAGGTTCTGTACTGGGCCTGCACTCTGGGTTGAATGAGTATCCAGTGGGTCCTGGGCAGTCTCTTTCACACACCGGGCCTGTGCTCTGGGTCAATTCAGGATCTGGTGGCTCCAGGTCCTCTCACCTACTGGGCCTACACTTGGGTCTATTCAGGATCTGGTGGCCCCAGGTCATCTCACTTGTGTTCTGGTTCTATTCGCGATCTGTGGGCCCCGGAGGTCTCACTCACACACGGGGCCTGGGCTCTGGGTCTATTCAGGATCCCCAGGCCCCAAGTCATTTCACTCACATGCTGGGCCTGCCTTCTGGGTCTATTCAAGATCCGGTGGCCCCAGGTCCTCTCACTCACTCACTGGGCCTGGGCTCTGGGTCTATTCAGGATCTGGCCACCCCAGGTCCTCTCCTAAATTATTATTCTTTGCAGATAACATGGTTCTATACTTAGAAGACCCTAAGGAGCTACCAAAAGACTTTTAGAGGTGATAAAATCACTGAAGTAATAGAATTATAATCAACTTTAAAAATCAATAGCTTTACTATATACCAGTAATGGACCCACTGAGATAAAAATCATGCAAACAATTCCATATACAATAGCTCCAAAAAATACCTAGGGATCAATCAAAACAAGGAGTAAAGTTGCTCTAACTCCTGAAGCAGGAACTCTTTGTTGGCATAAGTTCCTGCCCTGTATGCAGTTATGAAACTGCCAACAAGATTTATCCCATATTATTCTTCTCAGGGAAGGGAAGTGCATTGGGAATTAGGTCACTCCTACCCACTCAGATTCAGGATTTTATGTTGTTCATCTACACAATTATTTCAAAATAGAATTGCCAGGTTCTTTTTAAACATGTTTTGACTCTCATATGAAGAAAATATCCAAAACCTAAGTTTTTCATAAAAATAAAATTTTCTTGCAAAGATGTGACAAGTTGCCAAATAATTGAGATTGTTTTAAAATATTTTATTTTATAATTAAAATTTACATGCCAT
>NW_004524634.1:6712090-6728356 GCF_000260255.1 Octodon degus | reverse complement strand
TATCCTTTAAAAAAAACATGGAGACAAAAAGAACTCTACAATGAAAACGAAAATTTCAGAATACTGAAGAAAATAATTGAAGAAGACATCAGAAGATGCGAAGAGTTTCCATGTTCATGGAGTGGCAGAATCCATATTGTCAAAATCACCATATCAACAGACACAATCTACACATTTTATGCAATCCCCATGAAAACAGCAATAACATTCTTCACAGTACTAGGAAATACAATACTGAAGTTAATATAAAAATATAAAAGATCCAGAATAGTTAGAGTAATCCTAAGCAAAAAGAGCAAGGCTGGAGACATCACAATACTTTATTTAAATTTATGCTACAAAGTCATAGTAAAAAATCAGCAAGCTGTTGACACAAAAATAGACTGAAAGGACAGAATATTGAGCACGGAAATAAACATGGCTAGAGCCATCTGAATCTACAAAAAGGAAATGAAAGTGTGCATTGGAGAAAAGATAGCCTTTTTAAACAAATGGTGCTAGGAAAATTGAACATTCACCGGTAGAAGATTGCAACTAGAGCCCTATCTCTCATTCAAAACAAAAATCCATTCAAAATGCATCAAAGACCTAAGACTAAGACCTGAAACTTTGAAGTTGTTAAAAGAAAATGTAAAGCAAGTGTTTGAAACCATGGGCAGAGGCAAAGAATGTCTGACTAGTATAGAAAATAATAGCAAGACTCAACAAATAAGACTACATCAAATTAAAAAGTGTCTGCACTGCAAATGAAACAATTAACAGAGTGAAGAGACAGCCCACAGAAATGGAGAAAGTGTTAGGTGGCTACTAGTGCAACAGAAGCTTAACATTTAGTATATGTAAAGAACTAAAAAGAAAAAGAAAAAGAAAATCAAACAGACCAGTCAATAAGTGGGCAAGTGACTTGAGAGACACTTCAATTCAAAAGAAATACAAATGACCAATGAGTTTATGCAAAACTACTGACAGCTTTAGCTATTAGGAAATGCAAATCAAACCTACTTTGAGATTTCATCTCAGTTAGCATGGCTATCATCAAGAATGCAAAAATAAAACAAAAACCAATAAATTGGCAATTGATGCAGAACAAGCCTTGCAATGACTCAGGAAAAAGAAATCTTTCTGTGCTATTCATGAGAATGTAAATTAGTACGGCCACTATGGAAATTAGTATGGGTTTTAAATATTAAACATAAATAATGTTTATATTATTAATCATTAAATTTCACAAAATGAAGTCAGTCTTTTCCTGAAGGCAAGAGGCACTAAACATTATCTTACCTACCAACTATGAAACCTTATAAGTGACTTGGATCCATCTCAGATAAATCGTGGCATTGTCAACCCAAAATCCTTAGGACCTTAAACATATATACTAGATTGTAAGATGTACACCTGGCATCTGCCCTTCTTTGCCATTTTTAGACTTGGGGAAATGTTGGCTATGGAAAGGAATGTCTATGGATGGGTAGATTTATGCCCTACCCTTATTATCTCTTCCACTTTGGAGATTCTGTCTTTTGACTCTACTTACTGCAATGTCATCTGACATACACTGTAACTATGAGATGTGATGCCTGAGGGCTGGTGAGGTAGCTCAGTGAACTAAACATCTGCTTTTCTTTTTTTCTTTTAATGTATTTAAGACAGGGTCTACAGGGTGTACAGGGTCTCACTACGTAGATCGGATTCATAGTGGTTCTCCTGTTTTCAACTTCCCAAGCGCTGGGATTACAGAAGCATGCCACCATGCTCAGTCTTAATCACTGTCTCAGTATACCTCAGTGGCAGGGTCATCATGGCAGGCTGGGGATTGAACCCAGGCCACTGTGCTCTGTCTAAGCAGATGCTTTATCTGCTAAGCTATCTGGCCACTTTCTCTCTCTCTCTCTCTCTCTCTCTCTCTCTCTCTCTCTCTCTCTCTCTCTCTCTCTCTCTTTCATCTTGCTTTTATTAAGAACCTGCTTTGGCAAGCATGGGGACCAGGGATCTATCCCCAGTCCCACATGCTGCACTGGCCCCGCTCCTGGGGTGTGCTGAGCCAGTGACCACGTTCAGGCATGGTGGCACCTTCCTGTAATCCCAGCACTGGGGAGGCTGAAAAACAGGTCCGAGCTGCATAGTGAGACCCTGTACCAAATTCGTTAATGGAGATGTGATGGCTGGGATGGTGTTATGTCCAGCACATTCTGATATCTGGTATTATAGACTGAGTTGTGTGTCTTGCCTAAATTCATATGTTGAAACTTTCATCCTCAATGTGACTATGTTAGGAGATAAGATCTTTACAAAGGATTAAATGGCTACATAATGTCGGGACCTTTGTTAGATAAAAATGGTGTCTATCCTTACAAAAAAAAAGATACATCAGAGAAAAGATCCTGTGAACACAGCAGATTGGAGGACATGTGCAAGACTAGGAGAGAGACTGTTGACAGTACAAAGAAAAATTGAGTTTAGGGGACATCAATGGTTGTCCTTGCCCTGAACTTTGGGCCAGATCCCTGTTGCTCCCCTATTTCATCTCTTGTTCTTTCTTCCCACCATATGCTGTAACACTTGATAGGAGAGTGGGGAATCACGGTAGGGGCCCCTGGTAACCAGCCCTATAGTAAGGGTCTCTGAAAATTGGTGCCTACTGTGGCCTGAACTCACAGCATTCATGCATACCTGGTGGATTTATTAGGAAGTTTAATGATGGCATTCAGATCTCAGGTGATGATTCAGTACTGAGCTAAAATAAATGCTTCTTCTGACTCAAGTAATAATTTCACTGGGATTTTAAAAAGGGATACTCTCTTTCTAAAAGAAGTGATTTCAATATCTTCAGGTAGCTTTCTATCCATTGGGTGGCTGGATTGGAATACAGAAACTCCCCACTCTTTTCTGGTTACAGCTGGAAGCCCTAGGGCTAGTGACTGCTTTGATACTTGTAGGTCAAGATATGACCTGTTAAAGATAATAAGACACTTGGGGAAACTGCAGTTTCCTCATTGCTTTGCAGTGTCATCCTTGTCCTTGCAAGAATGCTTTGTTCTTCCTAGCCCACTACAGTCACCATGACCACTCCCAGAAACAACAACTGCCCTTTATCCTTTGTCTAAATAAACTTCACATGTTAAAAAAGAGATTTGAGATATATATATATATATATATATATATATATATCTTATTGAGAAAGAAGTTGCAATGAGACAGTTTCAAAACAGGTTACTAGGGCAGTAAAAATAATTAATACATTGCAGTGTTGTCTTTGTAGTAGCTATTCAGAATACAAGATGCAGACAGGATATCTTGTCTAAACACTATTAGTTCAAAACTTTCTTCTCATTGAAATAAGAGCAAGTAGCTGTATATCTATGCTAACTATTTTGTATAGACAGATATACATATATATATTCTTTTTTCTGTACGAAATGATCCTTCATTTATATCCCCCTTTTTGTTTACTTTTGTCAGAGATGGGTATTCCATTGTCATTCATATATTGTAGGTGCATGAGTTCAGCAAAGTAATCCAATATAGCCCAGAAGTCTATAATAGTAGTGTGTTATCCACATGACTGGCAATGTCAGAAGTTGCTGACTCAAGCCATTTACAGCTCAATGTATTAATATGACTTTATGTTTTATACCTCATTTTTATACTTTTTCTGCTGGATGGTTAAGACCAAGATAAAGCAAGACCTATGTAACAAAAAATATAACTTTTGTATCTGGCAAGGTCAGTCAAATCTGCTCAGGATTTAACCTGAGATCCTGTACGGCAGTTTGTAGATCTTTTGTCGGTGTGAGTCATGTGGATGAGTCACAGCCAATGTTTGACCAATTTACTCTCTGTGTAAGCCTGAGAGTCACATGTTTTCTCTCCATGTGACTCTCCTTTGGCACACTACATGGTTGATCACTTTCTTCTGTGGCCCCATAATCTCTTTGATCAGAAAGTTTGGGATAGAACTGAGTTACAGGATATTACAGTACAGGTTCTTCTATGTCCTGAGTCCTAATTGACCTTGAAAGGCTAGGGCCACAATGTTGGCCGTCTTTGTAGCCCTTCTTTTTCTCTAATTTTTGGTCTGCAAAATTAAGTTGTTAACCCTCCAGAAGAGAACATTAATGATATTATTAACCTATAACAGGCAGTTGGAATTAAGCTCACTATCTGTCTGAATATCAAACGTCTTAGATATAACATGAAACATATTTTCCATCAAGTATTGACATGTTAAACTTTAAGTCCCTACAGAATATGAAGAAAAAAAATTTAAAAATAAAAAATATTTAAAAAGTAGGATAAACAGTTACATGTTTTACACAGAAAATGAGAAATCTAATTTTTGGTTTGCAAACTTAGGTTGTTAACCCTCCAGAAGAGAAGCTTATTGTTATTAACATACAACCTAGGCTGTTGAGCTTAACCTCTCTTGATTTGAAACTGTCTCATTGCTACTTATTCTCAATAAAATTATGGAAAAAAAGAAATTTAGAAATCTAACCATATACAGCACTGTAGCAAGACAGTCCTGTGATATTTTTTCCTTGTCTTTTGTTTTCATTTGTTACCCTATTTTTTAAACAAACATTTATTTGACAGACACTATGGCAGTAATTGGTATGTCATGACAAGCATTATGTGTTTAGAAGACCAGAATGGCAGGCATTCCAAGTATGACCCTACGATTACACATTGCTATCTTCAGTGCAGTTGCTTAGTTCACAGGTATCAGCATATACAGTTAGTCAAGGTGAGAATCCTACCAATTGACTGCTAGTTTCAAAAACCTGCTGATGTTTCTCAGGATCATTGCTTTAAACATCTTGTGCATATAAATGCATGGCTTTACCCCTGTCGTGTTTTCTAGCTTTTCTCCTTGCCTCTCTTTGTTGTCTAATCCTCAAGTTCTTACTCTCCTTTTAATTGTGCTATACCTTTCTATTCTTTTTCTTCTTTTGAGTTCTTACACTAGGGAGATGTACAATACTTACACATGTGGGTTTCGTTTATTTCACTTATGAGTATATCTACAAGTGGCATCCACTTATAAGTAAATGCTTCAAGTTTATCATTCTTTATAGCTGAATAGTACTCCATTATATAAAAGTACCACATATTTTTCATCCATTTTTCAGGTGATGGGCATCCTGGTTGTTTCCAAGATTTGGCTATCACAAATTGTACTCTATAAACATAAGTACGCAAATATCACTGATATGACATTTTAAATACCTGTGGGAAAATTCCCAGTAGGAGGATAGCTGGTTTGAGTGTGATTTCCAGTCCTAGTTTTTTAAAGAGTCTCCACACTGATTTCCATAATGGTTGCACCAGTCTACATTCCCACCAGCAGTGGAGAAGTGTTCCGTTTTCCTCATAGCCTCTCCAACATTTGTTTTTGGTTGATTCGTTTATGATAGCCATTCTTTCTGGGGTGAAATGATATCTCAAAGTTGTTTTAATTTGCATTTCATGGATGGCTAGTGATGTGGAGCATTTTTTTATATATTCATTCGCTTCTCTGATTTCATCCTCTGAGTCGTGTGTTTTCATCTTGGATGTCCATTTCTGGACTGGGTCTTTAAATTTAGGAGCCCTAATGTTTTTTAGTTCTTTATGAATTCTGGAGAGCAGACCTTTTTCTGCTTATTAGTTAAGATTTTTTTCCAAATTTGTGGGTTGACCTCTCATTTTGTTGGTAATTTCTTTTGACAGGCAAAATATTCTCAATAAGAGGAGGTTCCAGCTGTTAATTCTTTCAAGTATTACCCGTGAGATTTGATTTTTGTTCATGGACTCTTTGCCTTCCCCTATGTATTCAAGAGTTCCTCCTCCTTTCTCTTCCAGGAGATTTAACATTTCTGTTTTAATGTTTATATCTTTAATCCATTTTGACTTTAGCTTAGTGCATGGTGATAGACTTGGGTCAAGTTTCAGTTTTTGGCATGTAGACAGCCAGTTTTTCCAGCACCATTTGTTAAAGAGGCTATTTTTCTTCCAGTAGGTATGTTTGGCCCCTTGTCGAAGATAAGGTGGCTCAGTGTGCTCATAGAGGCTTCTGAATCTTCTAATATATTCCATTTATCTTCAGGTCTATTTTCTTGCCAATACCATGCAGATTTTATCACAGTATTTTTGTAGTATATTTTCAAGTTTGTAATTGTATTACCTCCTGCTTGTCTTTGTTGCCCAGGATTGCCTTTGCTATTCTAGGTCTTTTCTGGTTCCAAATAAATTTTAGGAATGATTTCTCTAGTTCTGTGTGGTATGTTGGTGGTAGCTTGATAGGTATTACATTAAATCTGTACAATTTTGGGAGCATGGCCATCTTCACAATGTTGGTTCTTCCTATCCAAGACCAGGGAATATCTTTCCATTTTCTGAAATCTTCTATGATCTCTTTTTTAAGAGTACTGTAGGGGCCGGGGAGATGGCTCAGTAGAATAAGCACTTCCTGGGCAAGCATAAGAGCTTGTGTTCAATCCCTGAGTTCAATCCCTGGTTCTGCCAAAAAAAAAAGAATACTGTAATTTTCCTTGAAAAGATCTTTGACTTCTTTAGTTAGATTGATTCCAAGGTATTTCATTTTTCTCAGTGCTATTGTAAAAGGTATTGTTTCTCTAATTTCCCTCTGAATGTGTTTGTTATTTGTATAGAGGAATTCTATTGACTTGGGTATTGACTTTGTATCCTGCTATGCTACTGAATTTGTATATTAATTTTAGTAGCTTCTTTTTTGAGGTTTTTAAAAAATAATTTTAGTAAGAAACAAATAGCAATGAGACAGTTTCAAAACCAATTACTACCACAGTTTCAACAATTAATACATTGCATATTGTTTTCTTAGTGGTTATTCATTGTACAAGATGCAGACATGATATCCTGTCCACAGACACTATTAGAACAAATCTCTATTCATTGAATTAAGAGAATGCAGCTGTAGATCTCTCCTAACTATTTTGAATATACAGATAGTTAATTTTTTGCCATATTTAATTGATCTCTTCTGTTCTCATTGATGGCGTTCTGATCATTTTGGTGCCTCTCTAGAACATCTTTTAGTAGTCTTTGTAGGGTTGGCTTTGTCATAATGAAATACCTTAGTTTTTCTTTTTCATGGAAGTATTTCACTTCTCCATCAAACTTGAAAGACAGTTTTGCAGGGTATAGTAGTCTGGGCTGGAATTTGTTTTCATAGAGGACCTGAAGTACTCTGCTCCATGCTCTTCTTGCCTTCACGGTTTGTGAAGAGAAGTCGGCTGTAATTCTGATGGGATTTCCTTTGAATTTGATCTGCTTCTTTTCTCTAGTGTCTCTCAGTATATTATTCTTGTGCTGAATTTCTGGGATCTTGACTATTATATGTCTCAGTGTGTTTTTAATTGGGTTGAAGTTATTTGGCATTCAGTATGCTTCATGGGTTATTTGGAGTTCTGTATGCTTCAGTTACTGAATGTCAGATTGTGTCCTCATATTTGGGAAGTTTGTGCTCTTACTTCTGCCTATATTCTTTGTATGTTATTTGTATTGACTCCTTCTTACTCATTGATGCCTATTAGTCTCACATTGTTTATCTTTGCATCATCTTGAAGATGTTGCATTACTTTTTCCTTCATCCTAGTTGTTTTTAAGAGATCTTGTCTTACCTTTTCACTAGCTGCAATGGCATTTTGAAGATCTGAAACTCTGTCTTCACTTTCACTCAAACAGTTTTGCAACCTTGTGATTGAGATTTTATGTTCCTGTATATCTCTTTCACTCTGCTTCATGAGTTCTATTTGTTTCCTATATTGTCTCATTCAAGGATTCTATCATTTTTTATCTCTATTTTTTTAGTGTTTTCTTGAGAAGTAGTTATTAATTTCTTCATTATAGTTATCCTTTCTTTTTTACTTCACAGATTAATTCTGATCTGATTTCCTGTATATGTTTCTGCATTTGTTTCTTTACTTTAGATACTATTAATTCAGACATTTCAGCTGTGCAATTCCCAATTTCCTGTGTGATAGTGTCTTTTGCACTTGTTCTGGGTCAGCTCTAGGCCTGAGATTGCATTTTCCTTCTTCTCTTCATCATTTTATATAGCACTGTCCTCTGACCTTTATTGTGGAGTTTTGATGCAGTTATAACCTTAGCACCTACTGAAATTTGGATACAGATATATGAAGTTTGAATTTATCCAGCTGTTCCTGGCTTGGTTCTGGCAGCTGTGCTCAGCTTCTTCTTGCTGCAGCCCTTGGAAGTGAACCTGCTGTGCCCCTCTGGCAAGATGTTGTGCTTCTGGATTAGCTATGTGGTTCTGGCCCCTAGTCTCTCTGCAGGGACTTCAGCAGCAATTTTTCACTGCATGCCTGTATGCCAGGCCTGGGCTGGTCTGGAGTGGTTCAGAGAGCAGGACAGAAGGACTCAGTCACAAATGGGCCTGGGCTAGGTCGCAAGTCAACCAGCAGGCAAAAGGGAGTGTGGAAGCTCTCCCACACTCTCGGGACCTGGGTTTGGGCTGGGTCTGGAGGGGTCTTGAGAGTGCAGTGGAAGTTTTCACTCACAGGACAGGCCTGGGCTGGGTCCATAGGGGTCCAGCACAGGGTAGCATGAAAGCTCTCCCACACACCCGCCGAGTCTGCCCTTGGACTGGGTCTGGAGGGGTCCAGAGAGCATGGAGGTAATTTTCACTCACAGGCTGCTCCTGGGCTGGGTCTGAAGGAATTAGCAGGCACAGGGGAGTGCAGAAGCTCTCACACACACTGCAAAAAATAATTTTTTTTCTTAAAAAGGAAATTTATTTCTTTAAAATCTCTTTCAAAGCATGTACACATTGCCAGCTAGCCACATCACCGTAATACTTGAGGAAATAAGTACCATCCTTGGTTCTCATGCATGGGAAATTTAGATATTGAAATTTGGGGCAAGGCAGAAAATAATGTAAAGAGAGCTCATGGCAGAGAAAAATTGTTTCTCCTGAGACCTTCTCAGCTTGGAGCTGATAAAAATCTCTTTTATGTCCATTAAGTACTACTAGTGTCCCCAAAGTTTCTGATTTACAACTGGACAAGACAGAGACCAAAAAGAAGAAAAGGAAGAGAAAGCAGAAGAGGAAGAGGAAAAAGAAGAAGATGAAGAAGAAGAAGAAGAAGAAGAAGAAGAAGAAGAAGAAGAAGAAGAAGAAGAAGAAGAAGAACAACAACAACAACAACAACAACAACAACAACAACAACAGAACAAGAACAAGAAGAACTGGCCCACAAAGGCAGGGTGAAGAAGCCTTGGACAGATATTATATCAATTTATAATTTGTGGTCTCCAAAAAGAAACCTCAGAAGAAACCAAATCTTTCAGCACCAGAATCATGGACTCTGAGATTCCACAACTATAAGAAATAAATATCTCTTCCGTAATTTACTCATTCTCTGGTAGTTCATTGTGGTAGCCATACAAGACTAATATACCTGGCTAGTATTTTTATTTTAGGGATCTAAAGATTATGAGGTTTGTCATGGTGAAAATTCATGTTCATAAATGTTACATATGTTACATATCCACAGGGGATGGAAAGCCACTGAAAGTTGTCCTGGCATTTTCTCTACTATTGCAAAGCCTTAGCAGATTATAAATAGACGCTTCCACCCTCTGAACTGTCACCTGTTAGAGAATGACTTCCTACAACTCAATGCCTAGTGATTATCCTATTGTCCTCCCAGGATCCTCTCCTCATCAGATGCCCTTCCCTATGTCTCTTACTTGGCTTCTCTTTCCTTTTATGTTTCTCTCTACTCATAAACTAATGAGTTGTAAAAAGCTGAATAATGGCCCCCAAAGTATCCATGTTCGAGTCCCCAAAACCTATGAAATGTTTCCATACCTGAGAAAAATTACTTTATAGATGTGATTAAATCAAGCATCTTAAAATGGGGAGATTATCAGAGTAAGTCCGGTATAGTCACCAGCACCCTCATAAAAGGGAAACAGGACCAAAGGCAGGTTGAAAGACAGAATACAAAGGGAAACAGTGGTGTGAAACTCAGAAACACAGAAAGAGAAAGAAGATTCTATGGAGCTGGCCTTGAAGATGGAAGAAGAGGCCAAGAGGACCAAGAAATCTATGTGACCCCTGGAGACAGTAAAGCAGCAGGTTTCCACTAGATCCTCCAGGAGAAGCCCAGTCTAATCCACTTTAGACTTCTGACCTCCAGATTTATAAAATCATACATTTTTGTTGGTTTAAAGCACTAAATTTGTGTAGTTTGGTATAGAAGTAACAAAAAACTAATACCCTGGCTCTTTGGGAAGCAAGATTGAGTATTTTAATCAGTTCTGCACCTACAGTTTGTGAAACATGCATATATATAAATAACCTTCTATTTTCATAAGATTTTTACTGCCAGTAATTAGAAAGCTACATATAAAATTTTATTATTTTTTTCAAGTATGAAGAGGGGAAAATGAATTCTAGGGGAGCTTAGCATGTGTTTCGGGCCATTCTTGGCTGCTACAACAATGCCTGAGACTAGATAATTTATAATGAATATCTGATCTTATTGGTGGTCACAAAGGTCAAGATCAGGAGATCTAATCTAGATAGAGCCTTCTTTCAGTCTCATAACACAGCAGAGGCATCACCTAATGAGACAATAAGAGCAGACTCAACTCTTTTTTTTTTTTTTTTTTTTTTTTGCGGAACCAGAGATTGAACTCAGGCCCTTGCACTTGCCACGGAAGCACTTAGTCCACTGAGCCATCTCTCCGGTCCCTCTTTTTTTTTTTTTTTTAAACAACAACCCAACTCTCATTTTCCTGAGCCCATTCTGGAAGTACTGATATTTACTCATTTGTCAGGGCACAGCCCTCAAGAGCTAATCACCTCTACCTCTTACACTGTTGTGTTAGAGGTTAGGTCTCCAACATACAAACCTTTCTTGACTCCCCTCTGCACTATCCCTTGCTGTCTCCTCACTAATCGCTTCCAAGCATAGTCTTATTTCAACTTCTTTGAGCTGGCTTCTTCTCCCCATCCTTAAGACGTTTTACCCCAGTGAGGAGTAATGAAGTTACTCCTCAAAAGACTTTGGTCAAATGTCACCTTCTAAGTGAGGCCTACACTGATATTTCAAATTGCAATACGCTTCCAACATTCACAATCTCTTCATTTTTACTACTTTCTCACATAACATAAAATTTGCTTATTATCATTATTTTCTCTCCACTAGAATGTAGGTTATACTAAAGCAAAATATTTGTCTAAGTTACTTCTGGGTGAATCTTAACCCATAGAGCAGCCTCACTGAGCATATACACATAAATATCTGTTGAATAAAACATTTAATTCCTTAATTGTTGACCACTTGGAAAGACTCATTATATTAGAGGAACTATTCTTATTCAGATGATCCCTAGGCCTAAAGCCCAGAAACTACAGCTCTATACTAACCATCTCCATCTTTGAAAAAAATTCACTAGTACATGTTTTCCATACATGACTACTTTCACTGTAGGTATTTGGTACATGCACATAACACATCTTAATTCTTTTCCGGACCCCCACTCCCTTTCCTTATTCCTTCCATCTGCTAATCCCTTTCTCAATTGCAAAAGGTCTATCTCTCTGTTTCCTTTACCCATTTTTTATTTTGCTCTTTTCTTTAAAAAAAAAATCTGACTGTGAACCCAGTATGGCTGTCTATACCCTTCTGAGGATTTAGCATGCTAGAGCACCTGCTGTGAACTGCAAGTATTGCCTTTTTAGGTTTCTGACATTCATAACCTGGACAACTCATTGATGCCTCTGGTCCCTAACCCTATGTTGTTCATGAAAGCCTGGATGCCATGCCATCTTTTGATCAAGATTCTCCTTTCACTAACCCCACCTATTATCTTAATCTGGATAGATCAGGTTCAGATGAAGTATGGGCTCCTTTCCAAGAAAAAGCATCTGATTACTGACTAGGATAGTCTTAGTAGACCCTTATTTAACCTAGAATTGAGCTAGCCTTTTCTTTTCTGTTGCAGCTCACTGTATTCAGCTATGATTTTACCCAGCTGTCCTAATGGGTAATCTGGTCTTCTGTAGGTGTACCCCTGTTTTCCTGAAGTCAAAGAAAAGCCCGTTGTTAAGCATATTTGGAACTTCTGACCATGTGTTTGTGAATACAGGAGTTAGCCTTTCATTTCTGGGTGAAAATGCCAGGTATACACATTCAGTGAGCAACAATTTATTTGGGCTCATACTTTCAGAAATTTCAGTGCATGGTCAATAGCATGTGGAGGCATGTCAGAGGAGAGCTGCCTACCTCATGGAGGCCAGAAAGCAGAGGGGGTTGGAAAGCGCCAAAAAAAGAGGACAGGGACTGAATCTACTCTTCTAATGCATAGCCCCAGTGACCTACTTCCTCCAACTGTGCCCTAACACCTACTAGCACATTCATCCTCAATGGATTAGTCTACTCATGAAGTTCTTGCCCTCAATAAATGAGTCTTTGAGGGGTACTTCATATTTATGCCAGAGGTATGATAGACAGTCTTCTTATGTGTAGAAGTAACAGATACTCCCATAATGCACTTTAGTAGCATCCATTCTCCTGAAATATGTTTCTAGTGAGGAAAGTCTGGTTTGATTACTTGTCTCTGGGGCTTTTCAGAATCTTTCTTTGCTGTCTCACCATGTCCCAAGGGTGTATGTACACAGCAGAGCATTCTGCTCCCCTATACAGCTGTTTTGTTCCATTCAGCCCTGCCCCAAAGTTGGACCACTGTATATCCTCTCCTGCTTTGTTGTACTTCCAGGACAACCTTGTTTTGGGGTACAGCAGTGGATTTAGCATGGACTCTGAAATTTTGTAAGCATGGGTTTTGCTTCTTATTGGCCATATGATTTGTGGAAAGTTACTTTGCTTCTATGAGCCTCCTCATTTTTGAAGCTATAATAATAGTAACTATTTTAAAGCATTGTTGTGAAATTTAAATGCAACAATATATATATAGCATGTAGAATGCACCCCTGCTTATGGTGAAAACTTAATGATTACTTTTAATATATATTTTTAAAATGTCATTTTAAGATGCCTGCAACTTGAGCTAGTTGGGCAATGGTTCTCATATGTGATTAAGATCCCTGAAAGGACATAGTATTACTCACACAGCATGAGGACTAAGACTCTCCAACTTCAACCCAATAAATCAATAATCCAATAAACCAATCAGGAAAACTGAGAGAGTAGGACATTCTACAAAACAAATGGCCAATACACTCCACAAAATACCAAAGTCATAAAAGACAAATGTATCATTTCAGGTTAAAGGATTAATTGGTGCCATGCATACCCAGGATTTTTAAAAATTGCTACAGAGGCTTTCAGTAGAATAACTGACAAAATTTGAATGTAGACTCGATGTTAAATAATACTATCTTATCAGTATTAAACTTCCTGAATTTGACAATGATATTGTGGTTGCTTAAGCAATATTTCTGTTCTAGAGAATATATGCTGAAATCTTTAGAGTGAAATGTTCTGCAGTTTGCAATTTACTCCCACATGATTCACAAACATATGTGTGCAAGCCAGAAAGAGGTTAATGTGCCAAAATATTAATAATTAAAAAGTTTATGGATTTCTGCTATTCATCCTCACAACTGTTGTGTGCATTTGGATAATTTATTTTAAAAATGAACAGTTGAAAACAAATTGATATCTAGGAAATTTATTAAAATGCAAGAAGCAGCTTTGCTCTAGATAATAGAGAAAAATTCTATACAAACTAGTCAATGTCCATGCCAGATCATGTTTCCAGAAACTCAGCAGTTTCATTATAAAAAAATTCTCAAAGTCAGTTTCTCTCTCAGAAGAATAGGGAAAGTAAACTACTTCTCTATTAGTGATTCTGATTCAAATGATCTCTCCCAGGTATTCCCCCATTAGTCCCTCTGGATCCACTGTGTACCCTACCCCTCTCTCCTCCTGAGAAGGAGGCTGGTATGTCTGAGACACTTTAAGAGTTTTCTTTTTCTGTCTTCCTTCTTGCTGGGCTCTGCCAATGGAGAATCCTGGTAAGAAATGAAGAGGAGGGGAAAAATGGAGGTCAAGGTATAAACCACAGTCTCACACTCTGGTTTGCACTGGGCTAGCTATAGCCCTTAACTGAAGGTCTTTCAACCTACGATGGCATACACTATATAACTCACAGTTGCTTACAGTAACTGTCTGGTATTTTTGGAATAAATGGTGACATCTCTGCTGTTGCTAGCCATAGACTGCTGCCCTAGCCCAGGTGGTCCCTTGCAGTTCCTCATACATTTGTGAAGTGTTCTTTTATTATACTCACCTCAAATGATGCTAACTGCATAATCAGCTTCCTTTGGGACTTGTATATTATCCTAGACCACATCTTTAGAAACACTATTATAAGATAAAATAATTATTTTTAGGAAATGAAACTGATCTGATAATTTTAGTTACTATGGTTGTAAAAAGTTAAGCTTCTGAATTAATCTAATGGTAGAACCAGATATTAGATCACTCCATACTATAAAATAACGTGAACTTGGAAATTTCCCTGGGGAAGCTCCAGACAAAATTAAGGAGAACATAGCGAGGAATTTAGAGAGGGAAGAAGGAGACTCTAAAGGACAGCGGTACAGTAACGTGGACGGATTATGGAGCTTAAGAAAGAACAAAGCCAGTGAAAAATTCCCTTTCAATGAGCCTCAGACTGATGAATTTCTAGGGACTTTTTCCCCCTAGGGACATGTTTTGAAGTTCAATTTTGACTGTTTGTATAAAATATATTATATAATATTACCTTGAGTAAAACTCTTTTAATGGCCTTGAGTTAGCAGTACATTGAGAAATGAACAGTAAGTAATTTTTTCCACCCTCAAAACTCTAGAGAAAGAGGTAAGACAGCAATAGGTAAACACAAGACAGTGAATAAATCCCAATAATCCATTTAAGTAGGGATTTGTAACAAGAGGCATCCATGAGGACTGGGGAGGTAGCAAGGTGGCAGAGCAACTACGTGACATGTGCAGGGCCCTAGTTTTAATCTCCAGCATTACAAACAAGCAAACAAAAAAGGAGGTGACTATAATATCATATTTGAACCTTTTGAATGATACAGAAGTTTAAGAAATTTTATTTTAATGTTTTAAAAAAAATTTTTTTAGTTGACTAGATGACCTGGGAATATGTGGTGTACACATTGTTATAATTACTATTAGACTGTACTCTTCTTTTATTGTACTGTGTATCTAAGCTTACTCCTCCATCTCATCCTCTAGGTAAATTATCTGCTTAGATTTACCTACTTAGGAGTAGGTTAAAATTATTCTGGCTCTTTAAAAGCCTAGTATTTTACTGTCCACCCCAAGAGACTATCTATTTGTTTTAATTTTACCATATGACTAAGAAACATGGTCCAGATCTCCATAACAGCTTGCTAAGGGTGATGAAAGCAGATTCCCATATATTAGCTATATCCTATAAATACAACTGAGATACGAGCCATAGGGTATAGTGGTGAATAAAGATACTGTTTTCAACTCTCTCTTTTTTTCTGAAATGACACCTGTCAAGATTGGTATCATTTTCCACTATATATAATGCATCATTGTTTGTGAATGCTTTCATATCATATTTTTCTTTTATCTTAAGATTTTATCAATTTGACTATTATAGATGTCTTTTCTCGGTACTAGGGATCAAACTTGGGACCTTGTACTTGCCAGGTAGGCACTTATGCTGCTGAACTATCTCCCCTATTATAGGTCTTGATGTGATTTTTTTTGGTATTTATACAGGTTTGTGGGACATTATATCTTTTAGCCCATCTGAGTTTAGTCTTTTTCTTTTAGTCCTTTTTATTTGATCATTTACATGAATTTATTTTCAAAGTCATCGACTCTTCTATTTCTAATCTATTGTTGTCAGTCCAGTAAATTTTACATTAAAATAATTTTGTTTTTCATATTCAGTTTTAATATTTGCATCATTAACATAGTTACTATTCCCCTAAGATTTCCCATTTGTTTACTTATTGTGCATGTACTTTCCTTTTTAAAAAAATAATTTTATTGAGAAAGAAGTAGCAATGAGACAGTTTAAAAGCAAGTTAGTGGGACAGTTACAATAATTGATACATTGCATATTGTTATCTTTGTAGTAGTTATTCACAGTACAAGATGCAGACGTGATATCTTGTCTAAACACTATTAGTTCAAAACTTTCTTCTCACTGAACTAAGAGAAAGTAGCTGTATATCTATGCTAACTATTTTGTATATACA
>NW_004524634.1:6698925-6711990 GCF_000260255.1 Octodon degus | reverse complement strand
AGCGAGAGAGAGAGAGCTACAAAATGGTCTTTCATTTATATCCCCCTTTTTCTATTTACTTTTGTCAGAGATGTGTATTCCATTTCCATTCGTATATTTTCTTTTAAGTCCTTAAATGTATTTATAGTATTTGTCTTAAACTCTTTGGTAATTGTAGACAAAAGGCGCTCAACATTGGTTTACATTTTTTCTTCTTCCTTTTCATCCTACCATTCATTTTTTAATATGGTCAGTATTTTTCTTTTTCTTTACATGTCTCATGATTTTTTTGAAAGCTAGACTTGATGAATTTTATTGGGTAAATTTTCAGAGCTGTAAGAAGTCAAGATGACCAATCAGGACAATAGCCAAAATGAAAGCAATGAATAAGAACTTATTTATTGTGATAGTGTAAGCAACAGACCAAAAAGGAAAATTTCCGGATCTCTTGATGTTCCATTTTCTTCCATGAAATAGTAGTGGGTAGAGGTCACATAGATCACCACATCCAAGGGACAAATTATTCCTCCCATTTTCTGGACCTAGGGGCTGGAGGTTGGGAAAAGGAAATAACTAAAGAGTAGAACAAACTCAGAATAGAAAAAGTGTCCTCAAGGATAAGAAAATCTTAGCAGAGTTTGCCTGAACTGAAGCTACCACCAACTACTTCCCAAATATGGAGACCTCAGAATGGAAGTACCTGGGATGTGAATGCAGAGATGCACAATAGCTTAGCCAGTCCAAGCAGGGAAGGGCAGGGCAAATGCTCATTGGATCCTGGACTTCAATCCCTTAAAAAACTACAGGGCAGTAGTCATGTATCAACTCATTGGAGGACACAAGCTTTTCTCCCACAAAGCCTGCCAGGGAAAGCTTTGCAATTGCTGCTGGTCAAGCCTAAAAGATCAGTATCAGGTTTTCGACTTGAAGCCAACTCCTCTGTAGAGGCTTTAGATTTTGCTATGTTCCTCTGGCATGTAGCATTTGTTTTTCCTAGCAGGGAGTTAACTTGGCTAGATTCAAACTTTAAATTGTCTCTCTTTCAAAACATCAGCTAAAATCTGTACTCTATTTCTTTCAGTCTCTAGTTGCTGCTTTTTGCCCAGGCTCCACTGGGTCTTACTCTTATGGGAATATATATATATTTGACAGGTGTCAAATTTGGGACATATTTTAAATGCATATCAGGGGACCAACTTTTATTGCAGAATTTCCCCAATGAAATGAATTCAGTTGTAGCCCTCTAAAAACATATATCTACAACTTAATCCCTGAAACCTTTAAGTTTAACTTTATGTGACAAAAGCTGTGATTGAATTGAGAATCTTGAGAGAAGAAATTTATCCTTGATTTTCTGGGTGAACCTTAAATGCAATCACCTGTACACTGTACAAGAAAGTCAAAGAAAATTTTGGAACAGGTATCTAGAGGAAAAAATAGGTGCAGGAGGTAAAAGCAATGTGTCTGTGGAAGCACATATTGGAGTGAAATAGTCACACACCAGAGAATTCATGAAGCCACTAAAGCTAGAGAAGGCAAGACCTTCCTTGCCAAGGAATGTGGCTCAGTTAACATTTTGATTTTAGACTTCTGGACTTCAGAAGTACAAGAGAAGATGTTTTTATTTTTTTCAGTCCTCTCAGTGTATGGTTATTTGTTAAAGCAGCCATAGGAAACCAAAACATCCTGTAAATTTCTGGTTGCTCTGCAGCTGGGATCATTGTCCTCTCACACCTAAAGATAAGGTTGTGGATTTCCATGCTCAAAATACATTCATGAGTGCTTTGATGAAGATTCTCAAGGAAAAAGCTTCCAACTACAAATCCCTGATTCCTCTGGAATTGTACTCTTAGATTCAGAACATTTGGACACAGCTCTTTGATAAAGAGCTAGAATTGGAATGAGGAATTTTCAGACCCGGATTTTATTTTTAGTAGTGTCTGGCGACAGCACTGTGGTTACTGGACATGGGGCCGTGCTCTTCACATGCAAAGCTGTGGCACTAGGTCCAAGAATCCTATAAGGCAACTTGTTCACTTTGTACTTCCCAGTACCTTTTTTTTTTTTTTAACCTATTTAGTGCAGGGTCTACAGGTTCTCACTACACAGCTCTCAGACTTGTGATCCTCCTGTTCTCAGCCTCCCAAGCACTGGGATTACAGGTGCGTGCCACCACACCCAGTCTCAGTCACTGTCTCAGCATGCTCCAGGGGAAGGGCTGGTACAGCAAGCCAGGGATCAAACCTTGGTCCCTGGGTCTGCCTAAGCAGGCACTTTAGTCTGCTTCCAGGTACTTTGCTTTTCCTTTATAAATACAGAAAAACAAACTACATTTCCCCATTATTAACTCTGGCTTACTCTTTCTTCATATGAGCACTAGGTATGAGCCTGTTACAGTTTCTGTCTACATGTCCCCCTGTGACTGGATCTACAGTATGTGATATTAAGATTAAAGGTGCAGTTACTAAATTTGACAATTAATTGGTTTGGTACCTTCCTAATTCCAGCAACTTAGAAAATAAAAGGAATAGAAAGAAGCTGTTAAGTTCTCATTATTTTGCTATCTTCTGCCCACCATTATTCCCCCTCCCCTCATTGCATTTGTTGTCTTCCACCACCACAAACTTTTGCCCCTCTGCCATGTACTGCTCTTCTTTGGAGCCAGCTGATTATGGTCTGAAACCATTGAAAACTGTGAACTAAATGCAGTTTTCCCCCTTTAACTTTGGGAATTGTGTATTTTTGTCTCAACAAGAGAAAAGTCACTAAGATAGAATTTGGTACCAGGAGTGGGGAAGTTACTATGACTGCCTAACCATGTGGTTCAGGAGTCTTTGGAGATGGCTTGTGGGAAGACTTTGTAAAGATCTAGGAGATGTCAACTGAAAAAGTACAGCTGGAACATCTTCAGCTTCACTATATGACAGATCCTGGTCAGAGCTCAGAAGACCAGAATGCTGATAGAAATGTGGCTGGGAAAGACCAACAAGGACTTTGTTAGCAGACCATGGAGAAAGATTTCTGCTGGGAAGAAAGGCTGTAATGGTTGTTGGACTTCAGATGATGTACGTTATTGCTTATTGTAGAAAGTTTCTTTGCATTTTCCTCAAGTCCAGAGTATTTGTCTGAGACTAAGATTAAGGGCAGTGGACTAGTTAATCTTGGAGAAGAAATTTCAAGGCACTCTAATGTTGAAGGCATAGCACCACTGCTGTTCAGGGCTTTTAGCCACATCTATGTTAATAATGAAGTGAAAAGAAGCCAGAAGAATTATTTAAGGTGTTTTGAGTTTGACCAGAAAGGGAGCTGCAGTAAAGCTGTGGACAGCAGAGGAAATCTTATTAAGTAATATATATTCTTCTTCTTTTTATTTTCACTTTCCCTTCACTCCCACACTTCTCCCTCCACCCTTAAATCTCTCTTACATCTCCAAAAGGTCTGTCTCTGTTTCCTATCATCTGTCTTTTATTTTTCTCTTTACATTAGTTATGCATTCAGCTTCTCATATAAAAGAAACCATGAGATATTAGCCTTGTGTGTCAGATGTACTACATTTAGTATTAAGGTGGATCCATTTTCCCTTAAAGGCCTTTAACTTATGTTTCTTCATGGCTTAGTAGCATTCCATTGTATATATGTACTAGCTAAGTTGCCAAGGCTAGCATCAAACTTGTGTTCATCCTATCTTAGCCTCCCTGGTAGCTGGAATTACAGGTACGCACTATCATAATGCTTATGCTAGCTTATTAAATTGTAATTTCACTTTCTGATTACCAACTAACTAAAAAAAACATAGTACACCATTCCTTTTTCTTTAAGTCATTTTTAAAACTTTTAGCACCTTCAGAATAACTTTTAAGTAAACAGTGTGGCACAACTACAATAAATAGTGATTTCCAGTCTATATTTTTAGCTATGGAAACTAGGAACTTTCCATGGTGCTTTCCTTAGACCAGGCTCTTTTCTACTTTTCTTTCTTCTTACCATGCCTTGTAATCATTATTTAAGGCTAGTCATGCTTACCAGAACAGGGACAGATGATAGGTGTGGTCATGGGGGTTGAGAACCAGTATGTTTTTTTCTGTATTTACTTCTGTATCTGGAATAGCAACAAGAAATTTTGGAACCTGACTCTTCAATGACTATGATGAGGAGTATGTCTGCAAACTCAAGTGAACACACAGTATGAACACACAGCAAGTGATAAACCCTCATCATTTTAGTTTATTTGTCCTATGATTCTTAGTTGTTTAGAAATATTTTACTTTTCCAATTTTCAGTGATGAACAAAAATGGTCCTTCTGGGAAGCGTTCTTTAGCTCCACTGTGCACACTGGCACTTCTGTGCACCATAGTTGCTTTTGCCCTAATAGTCTCAGGTAAATTCACGGGGGTTAATTGGTGAAAATAATAGTTGAGTTTTTGTTTTCTATGTGCCTTGAGATGAGAAAATGCTCTTTGCCTTTGTTTTTGCCTCACAAAGAAGAGAACAATTCAACCAGTTATAATTTCACTGGCAATTTCTCTTCCTATATAGGAGATCTTGGTTCTTTCCAAGCTGGTAGAAGTTGTCTAACTTTTTTTATCTGAGCTCAAGAAATGAGGTTAGTTGTACTCTGCCACAGTATTAAGTTTTTTCAGTGAATTTCTGAAGCTTTTAGGAGAGAAGTCATCATAGAAATGAGGAACAATAAAAGACTTGGTCACCATGTGATCTGAGGCCAATTCAGTGTCACCAAGACACTGCTTCAGGAACTCAGTCATCATGTGTGGAACTGAGAGAGCAGTCATAAAATTAGTGATTCTGCCTTGGGATCCCTCATTTGATGATCTCCTTGCCATGTGGGTTGCTGAATGGAAAGTAAATACCATCAGAAAAGGAGAAAGAAAAGTATAAAACAGGAAAGTTTTATTATGAGGATCCCACAGCAAGTTAATGGCCAGGCAATGACATCATTACACACATACATAGTTTTATGGATATTTCGAGGCTTCCTTTACTCACCCACAGTTGTCTTGTGGTACCTACAATCTTATCTCTAAAGAGTAATTTGTTTAAATTGTAAAGTCTTTCATTTTACAGTCATGTAACCACCCTGGGAAGAACTAACAATGTACTTCATGAAGTGATGAGAAACTTTAGTACAAGCAGATACTAAGATTCTATGCATAAAACAAGACTAGGCATTAGTTGAGAGATAAGGACATGACACATATCCACTGTCTCTATTTTAATATTCAACTTCCAGAATATTTAGCTTCAATATCCATCTTCCAGAGCCAGATCCAGGCAGGTAGAAGAGAACAGATAGCCTAGGGAGGGGAACAACTATCAGCTAGATATGTAAAATAGCTCAATTGAAATTATTCTTTAATTCAAATTAAGGTGTATTAATTTCCCCAGAGGCTACTGGGATGTTTTGTCTATGTGGGGTGTATTAAACGAAGCTGTTTTATAATTCATCACCAAAGTTACTGCCTATCAGTTTCATTTCTCATGGGGATCTAGCCATCAATAAGCAGATTATGCTACTTGTTACCCACAGGGTGAGAGTGTGATTGTTTTATTTTTACATAAATGCAGAGCTGAGTCTAAGTCTAGTGTTGACATGATTCCCAGGGTCCTCACAAAAGATTTAATTTCTCAGTATACTGAAACATGTCCAAGTTGTCCTGCCACACTGAGCACAGATGGATGTGAATGGCACAAGCAATTAAGGAAATCATCAATCAATTAGTTGATTAATATACTCTAATTGAACAACTATAGAACACTAAGATAAACATGATAGAAGATATAAATATACAAAAGAACTATTCCTTATCCTTAAATTATGCAGGAAACACTGAAAGGCCATTTTCTGTGCTATTGACCACTTCACCCAGCCAACAGCAGCCAGGTCCCATAGCTCACCTGGACTCACAGGCTCACAGGCAACCTTTTTCCCAAGAAGACTCTGGGAGTTATCTGCTCTGGTTAATCCAGTCTGACTGACAGCTTTAGAGAGATACAGCTTCCCTTTATACCTCTGCTTATAGCCTACATGTTAAATTGGCTCCCTGCTCCACTTTCTAGGTTTTATGTTTTATTTATTCCTGGTCTATACTTACTAGATCCCGCCTACTCAGCAAGAAACCTGATGCCCTCAGAATCTTTTTGTTCTCTCACTAAAACTTGGCTCTCAAACTCAATACGATCACCATTTGAGGTCGGATAATTCTTTATGTGACACCAGGCTGAATGACTATAGGATGTTTAATAGGAACTCTGTTCTCTGCCCACTAAATGCTTTCAGAAGCCTCCTACCCACATTTGTGACAATCAAGAGTATCTATAGACATTTCCAAAAGCCTCAAGGTGAGGCAGGAATCATCATCGGTTGAAAACTCCTCCTTTAAACCCTTTCCTAGATCCATCCATTATCCAAGAAAGTCCTCCTGGAAGCTGTGGGCTACAATCATGACTTCTGACACTCATATTTCTTCCTCAACAGACTTCTATAAACTACATGAGGGCATAGTTCTTGTCTTCCCCAATGCATTGCTAGAACAGTGCCTGGTACAGAATAGATACATGCTGTTTACTTTACAGATCCCTGAGAGTCCCTGAGTCCCTTCATCCATGAATAAAGAACTCTTAGTGGTTAATAATGACCAGAATGCAACTCAGATCAGTAGCACCATTTATTGTTGCTATTTTGGGCAGTTAGCTGACTGGTCATGCTGACCACACAAAGTGGTACATCTACCTGACATTCACAATCACCCCACGGAGCAGACATGCTCTCACCCTGAAAATGAAGAACTCTCAGCAACTAAGATCTTTATCTTCAGATAACGCTGTACTTGTTACAGTCTTCACAGGAAGGCTCAAAGCACCATAAAGCAGCACACCGTAACTTCAGACAGTCAGGTGCCTGCAATTCATGGGGGTATTGTGGAGTATCTGAAACTGGAATTCAACTTTAAAGAAAAAAGATGATTTTCAGGGGCTGGGGAGATAGCTTGGTGGTCTAAGTGTCTGCCTGGCAAGTGCAAGGACCCTGGTTCGATCCTGGATACCATATGCCAGCCACTGAAGCCAGGAGTTGTGGGGCACACCTCCTATTCCAGTGTCAGGGAGGCTGAGACAGGAGGATCACTATAGGTCTGAGTTGTGTAGTGAGACCCCGTACCAATAAATAAATAAATAAATCTTCAAAAAAAGAAAAAGGTGATTTGAAGAAGAAAGTAAAGTAGATGAGTGAGTAAAGCAGTGTTCATTTCCAAATGTTCATTGTAAATAACATAATAAGAACAGCCTACAAAGTTAGGAGAAAACAGGGTATACTTTGTATGTCATACTTCATGAGGAAATGATTCAGGCAGGAAGAAACCAATTAAGAGACCCTGGTACCAAATTGCAGAAGGTTTTTTCAATAATTGTTTGGAGAGCTACCTAACGATCTCAACTGATCACTATAGCAGAAAATGTAAGCAGCCTTTAAAAGTGATGTCTCCTCTGGCAGAGAAAACCTGGGAAAGAGATATACTTGTTCATTTATGGCATTCACTCAGCAAAAATAAATCAGCAAAATTGTCCTAAGTCCATACAGCGAAACAGAGGCAAGAATGCCTATGAATTTTTTGATGAAAGATGGAGGAGAAGGTTAAAAGTTTGGGCAATGTCAAAGTGTACGAGTTTGGGATCTGAGGCAAACATGACATTGTGGTCTTGAGTCAGTGCTATTGAGCCTTACCTTTGGAATATGAAAGCTAGGAGCCTTGCACGGGAATTGTGAAGGTTGTGTCTCACACTGTCTGATACGTAGCAAATCCTCACCAACTAGAATCTAATTTTAAAATTTACCTAATAGTAAAAACTTACAACAGATATCACAATGTATTCTTGTCAGGCCGGTATACATACTAGGACATACATAAAAGCCCAGGAATAAAAACAAAAGCTTGTATAACTGACTTGGAGAGGTACTATGTAAGCCAAATGAAACTGTAATTTTTCCTTCCCCATCCTATGGTAAGCAGGCTCTCTCTATCCTTTCTCAAGCAAACTGCCAAACTTTTCCATATATTCCAAAGTCCAAAACTTTAAAAACAAATAAAAACTTCAATATTTTATTCATGTTAGAACTCTTCTCTCTAGGGCCAGGGAGAGGGCTCAGTGGAATAAGCACTTCCCTGGCAAGCACAAGGGCCTGAGTTCAATCCCCGGTTCCACCAAAAAAAAAAAAAAAAAAAAACAAAACCAAACAAAACAAAAATATAGCACATTGACCAAGCATTGGCCATGACTCATCCACATGGCTGCACTGACAAAGGTTCTACAATCTGAGGTACAGGATCTCAGGATAAATCCTGAGGGCATTTCACTGACCTCAGACCAAAAAGCTACAACTCTTGTTGCACAGGTCCTGCTTTACCTTGGTCTTAACCATCCAGTAGAAAAGTATGAAGATGAAATATAGGAAGTAAAGCCATGTTGTTATGTTGAGCTATGGGGGACTCAGGTCAATAATTTCTGACATTGCCAGTTAAACAGAAGACCCAATGCTATTATGGGCTACCAGACTCTTTTAGAATATTTTGCTGAGTTTACACACCTATAATATTCAATAATGGAACTTAAAAAAAATGGGGTATAACTATGAATGTCCATTTTGTATCTGTGTATTCAAAGTGGTTGGGATAGATATATAATTGCATTCTCTTAATGAATAGAATGATTTGTTCTAATGGTGCTTGTAAATAGGATCACAAGTCCGCATCTTGTACAGCAATTAACCACTAAGAAGAATATATGCAGTGTATTATTTGTTGAAACTGTACTTTCGATTTGATTTGAAACTGTCTCATTGCTATATGTTTATCAATAAAACTTTGAAAAGAAAAAAAAAAGAACTTTTCTCTCTAAACTCTGTTCTGAATCAGCATTTTTGATTGACTGTTATTTCTCCTAATCTCAATATTTTACTCATTTCCACCAGTCACCCACTTTATTTGGCTCCTTCAGGTGGGCATGTCCCTACACTCTGACCCACTCTGATGCATGTCCATTGTCAGGTGGATGTACAAAGCAAATTTGGCATCAGTGGATAGGTGAAAAGAGATATATAAGCACAATGAATATTAGTTAACCTTAAGATTCATAGGAGGGGCCAGGGAGATGGCTCAGCAGTCAAAGGGCTTGTCTGACAAGCCCAAGGGCCTGGGTTTGATTTCCGTTACTGCATGCCCTGCTGTACTGGCCACCAAAACTGGGTGTGGTGGCATATGCATTTAATCCCAGCTCTGGGGAGGCTGAAAACAGGAGGATCACTATGAGTCTGTGATGCATAGTGAGACTCTATACCAAATAAATTTTTAAAAAGATCCATAGGAAATGTATCTTCTGATGAAAGATCCATAGGAAGCATTCTACAATCCTTCACAGCTTGGATGAACCTGGAAACCATTATTTAAAGTGAAGATGTATGCAATGTGTTAATTATGAAACTGTCCCACCAATTTGATTTGAAACTGTCTCACTGCTATTTGTTTATGAATAAAATTATGGGGAAAAATGGTTAAGATAGATATACAGCTACATTCTCTTAATTCAATGAATAGAGGGATTTGTTCTAATAATGTTTGTAAATAGGATATCATGTCTGCATGTTGTACAACAAATAACCACTAGGAAGACAGTATGCAATGTGATAATTATTGAAACTATCCTACTAATGTGATTTAAAACTGTCTCATTGAACTTGTACTGTAACGTCATGTACCTCGGTAGTGTCCCAAATTTTCTGATCAAGAAGATTATGGGGTCAAAGAGGAAAGTGATCGATGACGTAGAGTGTGCCTAAGGAGAGTCACATGGGGAGAAGACACTCTCTCAGGCTTTCACAGAGAGCACACTGGCCAAGCAATGGCCGTGACTCATCCACATGGCTGCCGCTGACAAAGGTTCTACAATCTGAGGTACAGAATCTCAGGATAAATCCTGAGGGCATTTCACTGACCTTCTCAGACCCAAAAGCTACAACTCTTGTTGCACAGGTCCTGCTTTACCTTGGTCTTAACCATCCAGTAGAAAAGTATGAAGACGAAATATAGGAAATAAAGCCATGCTGTTAAGTTGAGCTGTGGGGGACTCAGGTCAATAATTTCTGACATTGCCAGTTAAACAGAAGACCCAATGCTATTATGGGCTACTGGACTCTTTTAGAATATTTTGCTGAGTTTACACACCTATAATATTCAATAACAGAACTTAGGAAAAATGGGGTATAACTATGAATGTCCATTTTGTATCTGTGTATTCAAAGTGGTTAGGATATATATATAGTTGCATTCTCTTAATGAATAGAATGATTTGTTCTAATGGTGTTTGTAAATAGGATCACAAGTCCGCATCTTGTACAGCAATTAACCACTAAGAAGAATATATGCAGTGTATTATTTGTTGAAACTGTACTTCCGATTTGATTTGAAACTGTCTCATTGCTATCTGTTTATCAATAAAACTTTGAAAAAAAATAAAATAAAACTGTCTCATTGCTATTTGTTTCTCAATAAAATTATGGAAAAAATACATAAAGTGAAGAAAGCCAGCCACAAAAAAATAAAACTTCTACAATTCCAATTATATGAAGTACTGAGAGCAGTTCAATTCACAGACTGAAATTGTGGTTGCTACATACTGAGGGCAGAGGAAAATGGGGATGTTAGTGGTTGGTAGGTGTAGCTTCAGTGGGGGACTGTGAGGTGTTCTGAATACAGATTGTTGTGATGATTTTACAATAATATGAATGTATATGAGGCCACTTAACTGTCAGTTTAAAATGGTAAATTTTATTTTATGCATATTTCATCACAATTTTAAAAATTAAAATGTCAATGAAAGAACGGCCATGGATAGTGCTTTTGTGCTTGTCTCCGAGATCTCTAGCAAGACACAGATGATCAAGGTCTTCGACGGGCTTTGTCAGGCTGTGGATTTCTGATGATGACTTTTCTTGTTAGAATGACTCTGATGATTTGTCCTTACCAATGTGTTCACTGAGATGTGGCTTTTTCCCTACTAACCCAGGAAAACCCAATCTTATTGTTTAATATTCTCCTTTCTCCTCAGTATTTCTTTTAAATTGAGTGATGGAAATGAAAGATTATCAGATTAATGGCAGGACTATTTCATAGGTGATGTTGAATTCTTCCATCAGAAGGCATGCAATATTTCCTTTTGCATTTTTGTTAAAATTGGCATTAGCAGTCAGTGGTGCTCAAAACCTACATCCGATCATTTTAAAATATTGCCATATTATAAATCTATACTTCTCCTTTATTTATTAAATAAAATATTTCCTTTAAAAATTTCACTCATCAACTATTGGATTCTTTCTTTTATGTTGTCATTCTTTCTTTCTTTATTTTAAAGAGAAAATTGAAAACAACAACAGCAAAGACAAAAACAAATCACCATAAAACAATAAAAATGGAACACAATTTCAAAACAAGTACAGGAAACTAACAATGATTGCTATATTATATATCGTTACGATCAAATTTGTTGCTCAGACTATCAGATATAGGCTTGTAAGATTGATCAAACAGTTAAAACATTAACTCTTCCTTTCTATAAACCTTAATTTTTTTCTTTTTTGGCAGAACCAGGGATTGAACTCAGGCCCTTGTGCTTGCCAGGCAAGCGCTTATTCTACTGAGCCATCTCCCTGGCCCCAAACCTTAAAATTTTTGTCCTTCTTTTAGGTTATTTAGAGAGAACACAACAATAATAGATAAGGCCTTAGAAATGATACACATTTCAAAAAATAAGACAAAAAGTACTCAGCACTGGTTGTTATATTGCACATTGTTATCTTCTATATAGTTGCTCAGATTACAGATACTAGCATATAAAATTGATCTAAGTAAAAATTTTAAGCATTAACTCCTACCTTCAAAAGACATTAGTAGTACCATTGTCTTAGTTATCCTGAGTGTGTAATTACAAAATTTCCCCTTTTTGCTTTTCCTATCTTTTCTCCTTTCCCTCATCTCAATTGTTTATTCCTTATGTTCAGTTTCTTTCCTTTTTGCTGCGTCTTTTGTACCTTTTGATTTTCTTCATTCTTACACAATAAGATGTTTATACAAGTAGGTCTGATTTATTTCACTTATGAATATAGCCTCTAGTTGCATCCATTTACCTATAAAAACCTCAAGTTTATCTGCCTTTATAGCTGAGTAATATCCCATTATATAAAATACCACAGCTTCATTATCCACTCCTCAGTTGATGGGCATTTGGGTTGTTTTCAACGTTTAGCTATGACAAATTATTCTGCTATAAACATGAGTGCACATATATTGCTGTGGTATGATGTTTTCAGCTCTTTTGGAAGAATAACCAGAAGAGGAACAGCTGGGTTGACCGGGACTTCTAATGCTAGTTTTCTGAGGAGAATCCACACTGCTTTCCATAATTGTTGTACTGGTCTATACTCCCATCAACAGTACAGAAGGGTCCCTTTTTCTTCACAGCCTCTTCAACATTTCTTGTTGATTTATTTCTTTATGATAGCCATTCTTTCTGGAGTGAAATGGAATATCAGTGTTGTTTGAATTTGCATGTCTCAAATAAACAGTGCTCTTGAACAATTTTTCATGTATTTATTCGCCATTTGTTTTTATTCCTCTAAGAAGTGTGTATTCATCTCAGGTTCCCATTTTTGGATTGAGTCTTTTGATTTTGGGGACCTGATTTTTTTTTTTGGTTCTTTATATATTATAGATAGAGCTCCTTTGTCTGAGTGACTCTTGGCTAAGATTTTTTCCCAATTTGTGAGTTGTCTTTTCACTCTGTTGGTTATTTCTTTTGACATGCAGAAACGTCCTTAATAAGATGAAATATCAGTTGCTGATTCTTTGAAGTACTTTCCATGCAATTTGGTTTTTTTTTTTTAACTCTCTGTCTACCCCTACATCTTTAAGATTTATTCTCTTAGAGCACATTGGCCAAGCATTGGCCGTGACTCATCCACATGGCTGCACTGATGAAGGTTCTACAATCTGAGGTACAGGATCTCAGGACAAATCCTGAGG
>NW_004524634.1:6696941-6698310 GCF_000260255.1 Octodon degus | reverse complement strand
GTGCAGATGGTGTGGCCCATGTATCTACTGAAGATTCTCTGATCTCACTCTCAGGAGCCAGTTCCATCATTGGCCGCATGATGGTAGTCCTCGAGAAACCAGATGACCCAGGCAAAGGTGGAAATGGAGAAAGTACAAAGACAGGAAATCCTAGAAGTCATCTGGCTTGTGGCGCAATTGGGATTGCCCAGTGGACATTCCCTGCTATGTGGTCTGAGTCCTAGTCACTCGTGTCATCCGGCTAACTGTAGAAATTCAACTTGAAAAGCATTAAATGCTGTAATCTTCAAAAAAAAAAAAAAAAAAAAAAAAAAAAAATTAAAAAACCCAAAAAAAAAAAAAAAAAAAAAAAAGATTTATTCTCTTAGGTAGATTTAGTGTTTAAATTTTATTTTATTTTAATTTACGTCTATTTCTTTGACCTAGGGTCTCACTATGCAGTTCAGGCTGGCCTTGTGCTCACCTTGTAGCCCCGGTTGGTCTCAAACTGACAACAATATTCATGCCTCAGCCTGTTGTGTGCTGGGATTACAGGTGTGCACCATTATGTCCAGCCTGTTTCTGTTTTAATATTTGGACATTTAATACATTTGTGCTTTAGTTTAGTACATGGTAATAGACCTGGATCTAGGTTTAGTTTTCAGCATGTGGAGAGCCACTTTTTCTAGCACCATGTGTTAAAGAGGCTACCTTTCTTTCAGAAAACATGTTTGGCCCCTTAGACAAAGATAAGGAGGCTAATTGTGTTTGTAGTTGTGTCTGCATCTTCTAATTTGTTCCACTGATTCTCAAGTCTGTTTTCTTGCCAATACTATGTTGATAGTATCATAGTAGCTTTGTAGTATAATTTCAAGTCAGGGATTGTAATGTCTCCTGCCTTGCCTTTGTTGGGCAATAGTGAGCCAACATTCCAATGTTCTCCAATATTGGCCCATCAGATTTCTTTAATGTACTTGCATGGTTTTAGTATAATGTACTTCAGCTCATTGTACTTATTTTTGCTTTTGATCCTCAATTTCCCATCTTATGGTATAAAGGCATAAGTGGGATCCTTTAGTCTTTTTGACATAATATCATTAGTGATTTATAGTTTTCCTTGCTATCTATATGATTATTGTGGGCCAGGAATTGGCCATCCTTTTCTCTAAGAATCCTGCCTGCTATTGTTTTGTTTTGTGTTGTGTTACTTTGTTTTGTTTTGTATTACTGAAGATTAAGCCCAGGGCCTTCACCTGGAGTTACATTTTCATCCCTTTTCTTATTTTTCATTTTGATCTAAGGTCTCACTGATTCACTAAGTTGCCCAGGCTTGGTTCCGATTGGCAATCCCTCTGCTACACCTCCTAGAGTACTGAGATTAATATATATA
>NW_004524634.1:6673390-6696841 GCF_000260255.1 Octodon degus | reverse complement strand
ATATGGTGTGTTAGTTACTTTTCTCTCTTGATGCTCAGAATTAATTAAGGAAAGGTTTATTTTGCTCACAATTTGTGGAAGTTTCAGCCCATACTTGGTTTGCTTCAAGGCAGAGGGTAAAGTTCACGGTGGTGGAAAACATAAAAAGCAGCAAGAGCAAAAATGAAAGAGCAGAAAATGAAGTCTCTTCACCTTTCTTATATTGTATGCAGGCTACCACCCTAGGGTGAGCGTAGCCCTCATACCCATAATCCTAGTATTTGAAAATAAATCATTCAAAAACTCTAGAAGCTTGACCCTATGACTGCATGAGGCTTTGGAGGACATCTAAACACAAACCATAACAGACAGCTATACTCTTACCTTCTATTAGTTTATTGAAAAGAAAGTCTTGTGCTTATATCACTTGATCATTTTTTCCTATGTCTTATAATATGAGAAACTACTTTGAAAATAACAATAAGCAATGTACTAACTATTGTTATTCTCCTAGTATCTTATTTTGAAATTTTGCATGTTTTGTTTTTCCCTTTAAAAGAAAAAAAGAAAATTTTATTTTTCTATGTAAGCAAACAATTTAAGAATATCAGTTATTTTTTGAAACCTTCAAAAGGAGAGAAAAGTTACCAAAATAAATTGACAGTAACAAGATATATATCTTTTCAAAGTAAAGGATTATTTGAAAATAAAATTAAGAAAATATTTAATAAGGTAAGGCAAATACAACAAATGACAGAAAAGGAAAAAATATAAGAAGTTCAATCCAGAAAACTCAGTAAGAATTCTTGAGAGGTCAGAAAAACATAAAGAAGAAGTTATTAGACAACTTTCCAGAATTAAAGAACATGTTTCTAGGTTACATGTGCAACAAAATACCTAACAGAATTAGTAAATGAATGAATGAACTAATGAATTAATTATTCAAGATGCATCATAGTAAAATTTTGTTACTTGAGGAATAAAGAAAATTTTCCAAAATCTTTTCCAACAAAGACAAAACATAGTTCACAATACATAACTACAATCCAAATTATATTAAACTATTTAAAATTTAGACTGGAAGCTGAAACTATAGAATGATATGCTTCAAAATCCTGAGGAAAAATTATTCCCAACTATTATTCTACACCATTCATAATTATGAATAAAGGTAAAGGTAGAAGTAAGACAGTCTTAGATATGACTTAAATATTTGTCTGTCATGTACTTTTTACTTGAAAGATATCAGAGGACATGATTCAGCACAATAAAGGAATAAACTAAGAAGAAATAAGACAATCATCCAGGAAAGAGCAAATTCAGCATAGGAGAGAGGGAAGTAGTAAAGCCCTGGACCAACCAAGCCAGATCAGAGCAGTAGAATTAAGGGCTCAAGGAGGGTGACACCAGGGAAAATCATATTTAAGTGCTAGATTATCACATACATTTGGGTTATAACATTGATAGATTTTTAAAATCATTTTTAAAGTAAATTTAGGGCCAGTGAAATAGCTCAATTGATTAAAATGCCTGCTTAGGCAGACACAGGGGCCAGGGTTCCATCCCCAGCCTGCCCTGCCAGCCCCTCCCCAGGGCATGCTGAGATGGCATTGAGATTGGGTGTGGTGGCTCATGCCTGGAATCCCAGCACTTGGGAGGCTGAAAAAAGGAAAATGACAGAGTCCAATCTATGTAGCGAGAGCCTGTAGACCTTGCACTAAATACATAAAAAATTAACTAAAATAAAGCAAATTTACTGGAAGATTTTAAAAACACAGAATTTGGGCCTGGGAGATGGCTCAGTGGAATAAGTGCTTCCCTGGCAAGTGCAAAGGCTTGAGTTCAATCCCTGGTTCCGCAAAAAAAAAAAAAAAAAAAAAAAAAAAAAAAAAAACCCACAGAATTTACAAAACATTCACATGAGTAAATTTAAACTGAGGCAAGTACTAACTCCAGAAAAAAATTTACAATTGGTCTCCACAAGAAGCAACAGTGGCATATTTTGGGCTCCCTAGTAATTGCACACATGTGCACCTGTCTCTCGGAGTCTCTGAGATTGTTTCCAGGATATCCTGAGAATATCAAAATGTGCAGATGCTCAATACTGTATATACAACTACACAATATTTTGTATAGTATGGTACCCCTACTATAGACTTTGAATAATTCTAGATTATTTACAACATCCAAAACTACCTAAGTGCTCCATAACTAGTTGTCATAGTTTATTGTTTAGGGAATAATGACATGATAGTCTATACATGTTTTAGAACAGAAGTAATTTTTTCCTTAATATTTTCACTCTACAGCTCTTTGAATCCGTGGATACAGAGAGTCAACTATAGTATAATGAAAAGGAGCTCTTCTTAATAAACTTTCACTTTTGAACAATTTAAGAAAATATTATAAATATAGTATATTTATAATATACTATAATACTATAATATATAGAGAATTTTCATGTACTTTCCCGGTTTCTCTTCATACTAATATCTCATAGACTATGGAGCATTTGCCAACACCGGGTCACTCTATAGATGTCACTTTAATGTCACATATTTTCCCACTAATGTTCTTTTGCCTGCTCCAGGATCCAATGTTTGATTCTATATCTGCTTAAGGAATACCGGCTTTTGACTTAGCCAAACTTGCATTTTAGCAGGATTAGAGTGTCTGAGAGGAGAAACAGAGGGGGTTTTGTGGAGGAGAAGAAAATCTTCATCTTTTGTAATAGGATACCACAGTTGATCCAATCTAAAGCTCCAAAGTCAAAAAATGGTCAAGCAAGACTTTTTTTAAATAGGTGAAGTGGCTAAAAATTTGAAAGTAGCTGCCACAGACACCTGAGACTAGGCCTCAAAGAGGGCTTAAGGAAGGGACTACTGGTTTTTGACATAAGACTTCCTATTCTGATGTTTATAACTATACATAGGAATTATTATTATAAGGTAAAAATGCATTTACCTACATAAAGAGAAAAATAAAATGAACACTCTTAAAATGAACTCATTAAAGAGAATTTAAAGCTGGGAGTGGTGACACATACCAGTAATTTCAGCTATGTGGGAGACTGAGGCATGAGGATTACATGTCAGAGGCCAGTCTGGGATATTTTGAAGACCTAGCTTTGAGTAAAGTTTCAAAATGCTGGTGGCATAGCTCAGAGGAAGAGCACTTGCCTAACGTGTGCAGCCTTGGATTCAACCTCCAGTACTGCAAAACAAAATAACTTTAGGTATCAAAAGATTAATACATATTTGAAAATAAGCTCAATCTTTTTAATACTCCAACAAATGCAAACTTAAAAATGTTAAATCAAAGTTTTGCCAATCAATTTATTTATTTATTTATTTTTAAATTTTTTTTTTTTTGCCAATCAATTTATGACAGAATGGTAAAAATAGTAATATTCAATACTGAGTTTTATTCAATGAGACAAGAACTTATTCATTTCTACTGAAACAGGATAAATGTGCCATGCTACCACATTTTTGTAAAGATATATGTGTGTGTGTGTGTGTGTGTGTGTGTGTTTTAAGAACTGAAAAATGTTCTTGCTCTTGGCACCAGTTAAAATTACTTTTAGGGTATTATGTATAGGACTACAAATTATAAAATACCTCAAAATACAGAGAAATATTGTGTGGAAAAACTATAATTTTAAAAAAGAATAATATTCAAGAAGTAGCTGTATTAAGATGAGAAAATGGTAAGATTATAAGAAAGCTTAGACAATAATGACAAGTTTATGTATGTACACAGTTTCAAGTGTGTAAATGGAATATATGACAAAGTCTTCAAAGAAATTCAGTAAAATTGAAGTTAATGGTTATTATCCCAAGGTGGTGGGATTGTGGAGCATTTTTATTTTTTATCTTTTTACATGCTGAACTTTATACATTATCTTATAGTAAGAACGCATGATATTTAACCTTGAGTGTTATCTAAACATGGGGGGCATGCAACTGATAGAAAAATTGTCATCTTTAAGAATGGGTCTTTGATTCCAGCTTGGCTCTTTGCTTTCAGATGGTGCCTGTACTTTTCCCACTTATGAATACCTCCCTGTCCAAGCCCTGCAGTCTCATGAACTAGGCACCTTGATACAAGGGAGAAGGACGTATGACTTCCTCAGTCAGACTTCGGGCTCTATAGGGAGACACTGACGCTTAAACAATCACAGCACAAGGTGACAAATGCTACTATTATCTCAGCCATCTGACATTGCCACATTTATAGGTCAAAGACAGGACATGAATGGCAATTTTTATGAATGCTATGAGAGCAGAGAGAACAAGGGGGAAGAAGGTCTGTATTTTCCAGGAGTATCATTTTTATAATGGGAAGTTTCTCACGGTGGAATGTCAAGGGTGGGCACAGTTGCTAGGTGACACAAAGTGGTAAGATGCTAGTGAGAAGCGCTTTTCATTCTCCTGGGATGTTATTTGCGAAAGACAACCCACCGAGGATACTGGAGATTATAGTGAGCTTTTCAGAACTAGATGAGAATCACCTGCTGAGAGGAGGCAATGGAAAGAGAAGAGTAGGTGTTCATGGAGAGGAAGATGCCAAGGAAGATGAGTGAGCACGTTGTGTGGTGGGTGGAGAGGGCTGAGCAGAAGAAGTCAGGGAGAGAAACAGAAGGAGACAGGCCTTGATGAATCAAAGGCAAAAGACCTCCCAGAAGGCAGCATGCAGGCAAGCGAGAGTGGGAGGAGGCCACTGGAATTGACGCAGGCCATTGGGTGTGCCCATCGGCAGGCACTGATTAACCTAAAATGAGAGAGATGAGAGCAGAAATCAAAATACAAAGGGATGATATAAAAGCAAAGTACTGTGAACTGCACAACAGCCACGACTCAAGTCAGACCCAGACTGTGTACTAAAGGTCCATCATGCTGAAGGCACTTTATTTACCTGCTTTGTGCCTTATCATGCTCGTTTGTAAAGATAAACAAAACAATAGCCCCTCCGTGATAGATCGCTCTGAAAGACCCAATACTTCACCGTCTTGTATCTACCATAGTTCCCTCCCACACTGAAGGGGCCAGGAAGATAGCTCTGGCTCAGATTGTTAATTTTTTTTTTAACTTTCTTTAGCCATAAGAATAAAGTAGAAGTGACACTGAGCCAGTTTTGACCTCAGGAAGCTTTGTATGTCTCTTTCTGTTATAGTCTTTCCCCTCTTCTGTCACCTGGAGAATCCATGGAAACCACCCTGCTAGAAGAAAGGAGAGGCACATAGGAGCGAATCTGGGTCTCCCTGGTAGACCCTGCCGGGGCCCTCACAGACATGGTAAGCCAGTCACAATCAGCCAGGTGGCTTTGGCTACCTCTATACTTGCCTTCATTCCAGATGGCTCCAAACATACAAGTAAAATAAATGCCTATAGCTGGAACACTGAGGTATTTTGTCATTTGTCTGACAGCATTATTGGTAAGAGAGTGAACTGTTGCACCTATCTTATGTGATCATTGCAGAATTAAATGAGAATGAATGTAGGTCACTTTGAGTAGTGCCATATATAGAAAAACCATTCAGACAAGTACTCACGGTTCTCATTATTGTAGACAGTGATGATTTTCCTGGGGCCACACAACATGAGTAGCTGGGTCAAACTAATCATTCTCCAAACTGGTATCCTCCTTCCTCTTTCTTATTGCTTATTTAGTGAGAGAGGAAGAAAATTGAATTCCTTTGAAGAATTATTGTACACAAAACGGATTGGCTTCTTGGGCCATTTCCACTAACTGAAGCAGAGATGATGTTCTAGAAAACAAATGGTAAATATCTGACACATTTATGTAATTGCACTTCCTCTCTGGAAGTGTTCTTTTGTGATGTCCAGATGACAGAAGTTCTTGGGCAATATACTGAAGAATATAAAAGTCAGAGAATAAAGCAAACCTCTTGTTACCCGTAAATAACACCATACTATGCATTATTCAGTTCTGAAATTTCAGCAGAATGAGGCTTCTGACTCTTAGCCGACTGACTAGCTTTTGAGTCATAAAAATACTTGACAGGAATAGGAAGCACTCAGCAAACAGCTTTCTTCTTTTTATTATCATTTCCACATGAAATCAAGATCTTGCTTTGCAACCACGAAGGCTATTTCTTCAGTTTATTGCATAGGGCTTTAGCATCCCTTAGATTAAACAAGAGTCTTGGACACATTTACAACTACCCCTGTTCTTGCTTGGTTTTTGGGTCATTTTAACATGAGGAAACTGTACAAGCAATACACTTTCCCATCTGTATCTGCAGATGCTAATGTAAAATTCAAGTAGGACAGCCAGGCCTCTGATGTCAGAGTCTTGTTTTATTGTTGTAAAAGATTACAAGGCCTGGAAGGAGGAGTGCAAAAGACATCCTCCATTGAGCCAAAGGTTAAGAAGTCTTTAAATCTATCCTCTGCGTCTTTTCCCTGCCTTTCTCTCCATTATTAGTTAAAGTGCACTGCAGTGGGCCTACTACTATCCCCAGAGAAATAAATGATGATCACAAGTAGCCAATTACAATTCAGGAATATACTCCCAAAACAAGTTCAGAGAACATTACAGAAAGCTTTTCTGCCTTTTAACCTTCTTCACAGGCTTGAGACAACGTCCTTGAAAACTAAAGTCTTCTGGAGTTCACCCAGTATAGAGTAAAGAGTATCTTTTGTATAAGCTTGTCGCTGTTTGTTGGGATTAATTCCTACTTGTGCTGTGCATTACCAATGTGAACTTAGAAAGCTGCTTAACCTCTCTATGCTTCTGTTTTCTCATGCAAAAAAATGCAAATGATAAAAACCTCCTTTACAATAGTTTTAGAAGATTCAATAATCGATGTACAGTGGTCAGTACAGTATCTGATGCATATTCCATGCCTATTAGTTTATTCAACAAATATTTACTGAGCCTGCTCTATATCAGCTGCAGGTATTCATAGGAACAGGTCAGAAGTAATATGGATTCTTCACACTAAGAAGGGAGACAAACATGAAACCACGAATTGCCTATGTAGGTAAATGTTAGCGTGATCCAATGAAGCACGTTCTGAGGTCAGAGAAAAATTGGTGCAGGATAAGAAAAAATGGCAGTGTGGGTCACCAAGTAGGGGAGGCCGTGTATTGAACAGGAAAAGAAAAGCTTCATTATGGTAAAACACCAGGGAGGTGAAGAATTGAGCAGAAGGAATGACTTGCGGGTGCATCCCAAGTTGCAATCTTAGCCTGAAACAAGTTCCCAGAATGCCCAGAGTAGCCCAAAAAGAATGTGAGATTATGAGAAAGCAGTAACAGGGCCAGTCACTTGAATGTGACAGTCATGGACAGAGCTTCAGCTTTCAATCAGTAACATGGATACACCCTGCAGAATTTCTTGCAAAGAAGTAACAGGACCTGATGTATGATTTTAAGGCGTCCTCTGACTCTCACTGAGAACAGATTGCAAGGGAAAAAATGAAGTCAGAAGAACCTACTGCTCTTGCTGAACTTTGAGTGGTGAATGCTAAAGGCTCAGGGCAGGATTGAGTAGGGAGGAGAGAAGGACCATAGAGATGGTGAGAGGGGGCCAAATTCAGGATGTACTTCAAAGATAAATCTAACCGCATTCTCTTAGAAGCTAGATATGGAATGTGAGATAGTCAAGGCATCTACCCTGGCTAGCTGGAAAGTTGAAGTTGCCATCTGCTGAAATGGAGAAGAGAGCTGGGGAGATAGCTCAGTAGAATAAGCATTTGGCCGGCAAGCACAAGAGCCTGAGTTCAATCCCCGGTCCCACAAAAAAAAAAAAAAAAAAAGGTTGTGGAAAGGAAAGATTCAGAAGTTTAGCTGAAATACCTGTAGTCCAAACTGACATACCAACTACATTTCTATACCTACCAGTAAACAAAGCAACTACTGCCTTCTCTTCAAGTCTTACTTGCAAAAAGAACAAGAAAACAAGAAAAAAAATATGGAGAAAGATTCTGATAGTATAGAATATATTCTAGATACCACTTCTATAGTAAATCAGAGTGTCTTGAAACCAGACTTCTGGATTACATTGTATAGTCACCCTGAAAGCTTTTTATTGACAATATTAAGAAGCAATGCCCTTGGTGAATAGAGAAATGTTACCAAGAGCAGCCTTCTATACTTTATTATGTTTTCCGGATGGTTGTAGCTGAAAAATCCAACACAAGGCATAGCACTCTTCCTCCAGAGGACAAATTTCTCTTGGACTCCATTTTTTTTCTCCCTAATACAGTCCAACTTTTCTCCTTCTGAAAATAACATGGAAAGCTGTTGTCAATATCAAGGGTTAGCAAACTTGCTCTAGAGCAGTGGTACAATGAGTATTTTGCGCTTCACAGGTCCACAGGGCCCACTGAGCTACTCGACTCTGCCATGATAGCGCAGATACAATCATGGCTGAAACATGAGTAATTCACCATGTTATAGTAAGGCTTTATTTATATAAAAAGGGGCATGCAAAATTTTGCACATGGGAGGCACTTTGCTGAACCCGGGTTAATATGATTATCTCCAATTCATCTTTCAGTCTGAAGATCACTCGTGGCTCTATTCCCCCTAATCCCTTCTTGTTAAGAGTACCAAATGACTTCCATGTTTCCAATTTTAATGACCAATTCTGAGTCTGCATTTTAATTTGATCTATACTAGCATTTAACTTTGTCTGGCTCTTCAACCTTAAAACTCTTCCTTCGGCCTCCAACACAGCCAGTTTGGGATTCTCCTTTAATCTCTGGCTCCTCCTCTCTTGTCTTCCCTCCTCCCCTTATTTCTTCTCTTCTCTTTGATTTTTACATACTGGTGGGGCCTCATGCTCCACCCCATTTCTCATATCCATGTTAATTCCCTGTTGATCTTATCAAATTTCATGGCTTTAAAAATAATTTATAAGCTGGCATGCACTGCTTTCCCTGGGAGCCACCTGCAGCCCTGCACCCTGAGTGGCCTGAAGCCAACGGAAGAGCCCGGCGTGTACTCTGGCACAAGCCATGGCAGCCATGGAGGTGGCTATGGAGGAAGAGAATTAAAAAGGAAAACAGATCCTTTCTGCACCTGTCGGTATAATTGCCTTTTGATGCTACTGTTTCTGGAAGAACCTTGAATGCCCAAAGACTTTCAAACTCTGCTGCTTATAATCTTCAGTCCTCTTCTGATCACTTTAGAACTGGAATTGCCACGTAGAAGTTCGTTTACTGATAAGAAGATGTGACTGTTAGCTGCCTACCTCAGGGACCTGGATGCACTGGAGCACATGTCCCCAGGAGGACGTGTACCCATCTTATACCACTCCCGAGTAGGGCTCCATTCTGGTGTCAAACGTTGACAACGTGAGGACTGACTTTCTAATTGAAACCATTGCTAACCAGGGCAAGGCTGTATGTACTGTTAATAGGTGAACAAGAACAGCCAAAACAGTCATAATCAAAGAATTCATGTAAAATTATGATCTTGCAAGTCAAAAGTCTGGTCTTTTCTTCTGCAAACACCCTTGTGGTGTTTCAGGTACTGGCTTGATGGTACTGCTCATTAAAGCCAAGTTTATGATGCACCACGGAAGGCTCACAGCACAACTTGACTCATGTGATGTGTTCACTAAATCTCATGTGAACTTCTATAGCCATAAAATATTCCTGACTTTTCTTTCATTACTTCTGTTATTCGTTGCAACACTCTCTCATTGCTTGGATTTTGATGTGCAATTGTAAATTGTGGAGAAACACAAAGTGTACATAAAGTTCCAAAGTCTCAATACTGTTTAAAATATAAGCCTGTGAATATGGGAAAAAATTTAAAAATAACAATAAAAATAATGTATGAGCTGATAATTCTCAGATTTGTATTTCTGGCCCAAATCTCCCTTCTGTCGTGCAGAATCATATTCCTAATGGCTTATTAAATACTTTGGGTTGGAATGTAACAAACACCTCAGACTCAGATTCTCCAGAATTAAACTCATGTCATTTGCACTCAAATTTAACCCCACTGTGGGCTTCTTCATGTCAGATAATGATTATTTCATCCCTTCCTTCCATTTTCTGAAATATTTTAGTCTTCTTTTTCCCTCACACTCTCTATCCAGTCCACCAAAATTTTACTGACCTAACTTTGAAAACTGACAAGAGATGTTCTCCCCGCCCATTACCACTTCCCTGGATTAAGCCCAGTTCAGGTTTCACTGAAATGATTGTTGTAATCTCCTACCTAATTTCCGTCGTTCTTTTTTCCTTCCCATCCCACCCCTTTTTTTTTTTTTTTTTTTTTTTTTTTGTAGAACCAGGAATTGAACTCAGGCACTTGTGCTTGCCAGGGAAGCATTTATTCTACTGAGCCATCTCCCCAACCCTGAGGGATCATTTTAAAATACAATCAGTGTCAGTCATGTCACTCCGTTGTCAAAACCCTCACTTGATTCAGAGTGAGCCCGGAACTTTCTCAGGTCCTCCTATGGCTTTGACCTGGATTTATTTTGCCCAATCTGCCTTAAACCCACTAAGCTCCTCCTAATGTCCTTGTCTCTGCCTTTTTTTCCACCTATAACGTGTCTCTCTTAGATATTCACTAGACTCTGTCTTGATTTGGGACTTTCCTCAGGTATGATATTCTCACTGAGAACTATTTTCACTATTCAATTTAAAATTGCAGCTGCCTCATCCCCTAACTCTTGAGATGACTCATCCCCCTAGCCTGATTTCTTCTTTCTATACTCCCCCATGTCATTTTAATGCATATCTCCCTGGCATGACAGGTCCACAACAGCAGAAGGTCCACCTGTTCTGCCACTACTATATCTCCTACTATATCTGGACAGTACCTGTCCAGAGTAGGTAGCGAGTAAGGATGCGAATGCTTTTAAGACACGAGGTAACATGCTCCTGAGGAACTGGCTTCTTTAGGGGATGATGTGAGGTTTGTAACTGATCTCATTTTACTCTTTAATTTAGTTATTAGGAATCATGATATTAAATTTATACCATGTATGTAGGCATTTTATAGACTGTGGCAAAAAAATACTCATTTCTGGAGCTAAATGTCTTTTGAGTCCCAGCCCTATCAACTTGCTGGTTGTGTGATTTAGTGCAGCCTACTTAAGCATTTGGGGCTTCAATTTTCTTTAACAGAGTAACTAAGATGATCATAACTCACCTCAAAGGATTTTTGTGAGGGCAAAATGAGATAGTGAGTGTCAATTACTTAGAACAGGGTGTGTCATATCTGAGAGCCCAGAGACTGCTCTGGGTATTATTGTTTCCCTGCTCTGGATATCAGAGATTTCCCTGAATGTGGGCTTTTCAATCCTAAAACCAGGACAGCCTCAGGTGTACCACTGCATTTTTCAACACTGACATTTCATTTTTCTACTTTTATTTCCTATTTTTATGTGTTTTTATCTTGTACATGATTTTGGAAGGTACTTTATATTCTTTTTGAAACAAAGTGCTGTATGAATGAATAATACATATGTTCATATATTATTTTGTGCACATTATGTGCCCTTAGTAAATATTAATAAACCATATTCTTTATAAAGGAAAAATAAATGACTGAATGAACGCATAATCATTTCCTCTCTAACAGGGTATGAATTCCATTTCTTCAATTCTGTGTGCAAAGCAAAGGCAGAAAAAGTTTGGGCAGAGACGACAAAGCCTGAACAACTCCATTGCAAACAAGTTTAGTATCATAGAGAAACCATAAGATTATGTAAATGGAAAGCCTAACTGCTTTAAGCACCATGGAAATACCAGTTGATGTTATTACAGCAGTCTGGTCTTATGCTACTTGAAGGCTGCTCAAGTCACAAAGATGTGGTAATGAAATGAAGCCACATAGTTTTAGAAATATAATGTACAGAGTATCTACAGTTCCCCACAAACTCCCCATGTAATTAGCTTCTCGTATGGTTGCTTTTGTTGGCCTTTTGTCCTCACCTATAGCCTTTGTGAACATCTGATATATGAAACAGGTATCAACATCATTATGGGTTTTTTTTTCCCCCCACAGGGTGGAATTTAATCTTTATTCACAGGACACTGCAAAATAGAAAATTTCACATAGAAATAAGAAACCATTTCAGAGGATAGGCTTCATACAGTATGTACAGTTTGGAACTGTTCAAGTATAGTCACGTTGTAAAAGGTGCTATAATGGCAAACCACATTTTTAAAAAAGAGTTCTTAGAGAAAGGCAAACTTACAATGAACATAGTACACAACAAAAACTGGTGCCTCCTTCGACTGTACACATATGGGGAGCCCTGTCCTGCACTTGGAAGGTACAGGCTTCAGAGGTAGCATCTGGCACAACATTTTGATTGTCTTCCTCTACTGAGAAATACTTCTCTATCAAGTTTAATGAGGCCTTGTACACAGTCTCATTTTTGTGGTTCTGCAGACCTTTGATCTTGTCCAAGCCTCCACATTCTTCAATCATTATACTAAGCTTTTCAGTTTCACCTAGTTTCTCATCAGCCTGAAAGATATTTGTAATAGAATCCAGAATAACAGGAATAATGTTCATATCTTTCATAGTTAAGAGATTCATCAATGTTTCTATTATACCACAATGAACAAGGTACACAATCTGTCCCACTGTCCTACCACACATATAGTTGCTCACAGCCCACACAACTTCTTTTTGTGTCTTAAAGTCTACCTTTGAGAGAACACTGATGAGGAATGGGACTAATCCATGGTTCACAACTTGCTGGATCTTGTCCTGCAGGCCAGCTGTGATGTTTGACATTGTCCATGTAGCCTCCATCTGAATGTTTGTCTTGGGGTGAGTGAGCAGGCTGGGAAAGACAGCAAGCACTCCTGCTTCTATCATAATCTGAGTCTGATCATTTGTTCCAGTGATGATATTCTCTATGGCTCTCAGTGTGGGAGTCATAAGGGGCAATTTTGTCTAATCCTAGAAGCTTTACCAGATGGGGTACAACTACTGTTTTTATGAACATATTTATGCATTCATTTGGACCATTGGTGAGGTAGGAAATAGCCTAGCATGTATCCACTAATACTTCAAGATCACTGTGATTCAGGAGATGAACCAAAGTAGGGAGAATTTGCTCAACAGCATCCAGTGGGGGCACAGGATTCTTGTTACAGCAAAGGTTGGAAAGGGTTCACGTAAGGTTGAATAAATAACCACCTGCTAAAGAGGACATATCAGGGACTGCAAGAAGAGCTGAGTGTGGGTCAATTGTACTATATTTGATAACCAAGTCTCCGAAAATTGAACTATCCCTTGCAATGTTTCCCAGTGCTCAGACAGCTTGCTCATTGATGTGAGCATGGGGAGATGCCAAGAGGGAAATGAGAGCTGGGATGGCCCCTCTGTCTACCATGGCCTTGTTCTGTTCTGACGACTCAGAAGCAATGTTAGTGAGTGCCCAAGTAGACTCAAACTGAATGAGACTACAGTCAGTTCTGTCCAGGAATGACGCAAACTTTGGAATCAAACCAGCCCAGATTATATGGTCTATGGGAGGTTGTTTTTCCCAAGAAAGCAGTTTCCTAGCAGCTTGAGTAGCTTGCAGCTGGCTTTCCAGATTATTGCTGGTTATGCCTTTGACAGTGTCATTTTAGTCCAATTCACAATGCCATGGTTGTTGCAGTTTTCCTGCAATGGTGAAGTAGCATCATCAGAAAACGAGCTTACATTTCTCCTTTTCAGCATCTGTTCATCCTTCTTAGCTTTCCTCAGCTCCACATTAACTTCTATTCGCCACCACCTCATTTCTGTACTGTCTTTTCCCTTGTTCTTGAATCTGTTTAGTTGGGCTGCTGGCAAGTTAGCATCAGCATTCTCCCTGGTGGACATGGTTATGAGACAGAGAAAGCTGTAAAGTGTGAGCAGGCAGTACTGTGAGGCTCGCCAATTGTGGTCGAGGTGCTCTCCCTTGACATCGTTCTTAACAGGTTTTACAGGCTTCCACCTTGCAATGTGAAGAGGTTTGTGCATTCACTCCTTAGCAAGACGATCATTACTGATCAAGACCATTTAAAATTTTTAATTCTCTGTAAATTGTCTTAAAGACATATGGAAAATGGAGAAACAATTATTTAAGGAAATCTACTATCACAGGAAGAAAGGTGAGAATCTGTGGTGAGTCGTGGTCTGCTCTTTCCTCTGTTTGGTGGAAATTCTACTGTGAGTGGCTAAGGCCAAGAACCAAGGCCACCTACCACCGAGTTTCCTATAACAATAGTTCATTTCCAGGCAAAATCAGTTGAGAGATATGGTGCTTCCTTCTTCTATATGTCCCATAAAGTAGATGTTCTATCACTCAATAGGACAATGATACTGGGCCCAATTGACCCCACTGCATTTGCTCATAATGTGCATGTTTTACACTAGTTGACACAAGCCAGGTAAACCTTAGGCTAATGTTCATACCTAAGGCCGTATGCATAGTCAGTTTTCCTTTCAGTGGCAGTTGGATTATCACACACCCTCATCTCTGGGACAGTGGTGCTGATATTTTGTGCAAGATTGAAGCAGCCCATAAAAACAAACAGCTATAAAGTTTCCTTAAGGGGAAATGAATTTATTCAGAATAAATGGTGGCATTTGATGCCCTAGAAGCAATAAGTTCCCCTGTAGGACAACTACAAGTCTAACAGAGATAAACAAGGAGAGAGATGGCTAAGGTGAACTCTTTTAAGGTTGAAACAAGCCTCAAATATTGTCCTCAAAGAGTAACCCTAGAGTGTCCTAAATTTAAGTAGATGAGGATGGTAAACAATTTATACCAATAACATTGCTGAAAACAGTTAGCAGTCAGCTAGCCATCAGTGAACGCCAGCATCTTGGTATCATACCAACATAGACAGAGATCAAGGAAAAATAATGTCCAAGGGAGTCAGCTAAAACCATTTCTACCCAAAGGTGATTATACGCATGCTTAAGATTAAACTCTCTGAGAAGCAACATCATAGGTGGCACACAGAGAAGGCAGCAGACTAGAATGCCTAGGTCATAAATCAATAAGACATCAGATAATAAACCAATCCCTTAAGGGTGGGCCAAGATAAATTAATATTTGGATTTTCCAAAATGAATTTTCTAAATTTATGTCTTTAACACAAAACCAGGAAACAAGAAAATAAGGAAGTATGACTAGTGCATAGGAAAAAATAGGCAATAGCAAATAACTTCAAGACAGTCTGAATGTTGGATTTTGCAGACAAAGACTTCAAAGAAAATGGTATAAATATGTTTAAAGAAAAAAATATGTTTAAAGAACTAAAGAAAATCAAACTTAAAGGTGAGTACGTCTCATCAAATAGATGCTGTCAATAAACAGAAATGATAAAATAAAAACAATGGAAAGGTTTAAAATTGAATGGGGCAATGATATAAAAAATTCATGAGCGAGCTAAATGAGTTAGAGTAAGAAATAGCGAAGGCAAAGCTATGTCAATAAATGCAGTTAGATCATAACAAATGAAGAAAATTGAAAAAGTTGAAAATTCTATAAAATGTGTGTTCTGTTTACAAATGAGTGAAACTAGAAATTTAAAATAGCAAAATCTCAAGAAAATTTACAGACATGAGGAAATTAAATAATATGCCTATAAGTACCCCATGAATCAAGTAAAAGAATCATAAGGGAAATTTTAAAAGTTTAAGATGAAAAATACCATACTAACCCACAGGAAATACACCTAAAGCAACAGCTAAGAGTAAAATTTATACCTGCAAATGCTTATATTTAAAAAAGAAAGATAATGAATCTGTAAGCTAACTTTCCAGCTCAAAACCAGACTCAAGAAGAAATTAAATGTCTAAGTAGATCCATGCTGGGGACCAGCCAAGATATGGATAGATTGGTGGGGGCCAAAACACAGGCCCATCAAGAGACAGACTTTTTTAAATCCAGGAATCAAACTCAGGAGCTTGTGCTTTCCAAGCAAGAGCACACATTGACTTGCTTCAGGAATAGGGAAGATTTTGCAGAAGGATGCATACTTCCTGACTGGGTGGGACATAATCCCTTAACCTTAATGCTCCTGAGACAAAATAACTTCTGCTGGGGACAATACAAAGAAAGAAGGTACCCAAATCTGCGGGAGCAGCCTTAACTTGTTTCTTTTGTGATGGAAAGCTTGTGCCTCATTCTGCTCTCTCCTCCTTACTGCAGTGGCTGCTGGGAAGAGGGAGGGAGTACACTCCCCTCCCCATGCACTTCTCACTGGCTATTAAAATGTGAGCCAGCCAAAGAGGTCTTTGTCTTTGCTCAATCTGAAGCACTGATCTCCTGATCCCTGAAAATTGCTCTTTGTCTCATTTCTCCTTCTCCCTTGAGGTACCCGCCTGAGCAGTCAACAAAGAGCCTGATCAGCCCTTGGCAGATCTATAGAAATAAGGAATTGAATTACTGGGGCTGGGGAGATGGCTCAGTAGAATAAGCCCTTCCCTGGCAAACTCAAGGATAAGTGCTTCCCTGGCAAGCGCAAGGATCTGAGTTCAATCCCCAGTTCCACCAAAAAAAAAAAAAAAAAAAAAAAAAAGGAAAGAAATTGAATTACTAATTTAAAGCTTCACACAAATAAATACCTAGATGGCTCCATTGGTGAATTCCATCCAATACTTTTAAAAGAATAAATATAAATTATTCACAATTCTTTTTTCACAATTCCTTTCTAAAATAGAAGAGTGAGAAATATGTCCTAATATCATAAGAGCAATCCTATACTTTTGACACTAAATTAAATACATCATTAGAAAAAATGGACCCATATCTTTTAGGAATGTACATGAAAAATGATTAATTAAATACTAGCACCAAGTTATTCAATATATAAAAAATAATTATACACTAAATAGAATTTATCCATAAAAGGTAAACTTAATTTAATAAAAAAATCAATCAGTGTAATGCACCATAATCTATAGAATAAAGGACAAAAACCACATGTTTACTTCAATATACTCAGAAAAAATTGATAAATTTATGAGAAAAATAACAAAATAAGAATGGCAGAGAAATTAATCAAATAAAGGACATCTCTGAAAAGCACACAGCTATTATCATTCGAAATAGTGAAAGACTGTGTCCTTTTTCACAAATGTCAGGAACAAGACATGGACAATTGCCTTCACTTCTATCATTTTTGTACTGGATGTTCTCATTAGAGCGATTAGAAAAAAATAAAGAAAAGGACCACAAGCCATTCAAATGGAAAGAAGTAAAACTAGGTATGTGTCATGTCTTCTGTACATAAAAGAGTTTTAAGAAATTTAGTGTAAAATTACTAGGATTTCAACAAGTATGCATACTGCCAGGTATATACATCAAAATAAATTGTAGATCTATATGCTAGCAATAAATAATCCAAAAACGAAAATAAGGAAGAAATTCTATGCTTAATAATACCAAAAAAAAATGAAATTCTTAGTAAAATAAGTATAAAATTGATACTCTGAAAACTACAAAATATTGAAAAGAATCAGAAAAGAACTAATAAATGACAAGATATTCCATGTTCATGCATCAGAAAATTTAATTTCACTAGCATAGCAACATTCTCCAAACTGCTACAGATTCAGCACAAATCTCATCAAAATCCCAGCTTCATTTTTGTGAAGAACTTGACAAGCGGATCTTAAAATTCACATAGAAATGTAAGGAACAATTTTGACAAAGATGAAAGGGAACTCACTTTTCTCAGTTTCAAAACCTACTGGAGTGCAACAGTAACCACAGTAATGTGATACTGACACAAAGACAAACATAAAGATTAATCATTAATAAATTTGAGAGCCTGGAAACAAGACCATATATCTATGGGCAACTGATCTTCAGCAAAGATATCAAAGATTTTCAGGGAGATGGTATTCCCACCAAATGGTGCTGGGACAACTGGTTAGCACATATGAAAGAGTAAAAACAGCCCTTCTACCTCATACCACATCCAAACATTAAATCAAATTGGGTAAAATACCTAAATGTTAGGAAAATTATAGGAAAACACAGATGTAAATCAAGATTGGTCAACTGTTTCTTACATAAGCATAAGAAACTAAGGAAAAACTGATAACATTTTACCAAAATTTTGTTATACTCTAAGAAACTCTAAAAAACTAAAAATATAACTCACAGAATGAGAAAAAAAATATTTAAACTGCAAACTGTGTAGATAATAATATCCAGAATATATAAGAACACCTATAGGCCTAAGCACCTGCTGGGCAAGTTCAAAGACCTAAGTGTGATCCCTGGTACTGCATGCTGTGTTGGCCCCAGAATCCTGGATGCACTGTGTGGTCCAAAATGGGGTGTGGTGGTACATGCCTGTAAACCAAGTGCTAGGGAGGCTGAGACAGGAGGATCACTACAAGTCTGAACTACATAATGAGACCCTGCATCAAATAAACTTTTAAAAATAATAAAATAAAATAAAGGATACTTAGAACTCAACAGCATAAAGACAAATAAGAATTTTTAAAGGAACAAAGGGTTAAAGTGCACATATCTTCAAAGAAGACATAAAAATAGCCAACAAGTCCTTTAAATGATGTTTAGCATTGTTAAGTAGGAAAAAGAAAACCTAAATCACAATGAGATAGCACTGCATACCCACTATGATGCCTATAATTCACAAGCGGAAAATAACAAGTGTTCATGATGATGTAGTGAAATTGGAATCCTCCTGCCCCCTGGCAGGAGTGTAAAGTGGTACAACTATGGTGGAAATTACTGTTAAAGCTGTTCAGAGTTATACACAGAGTTGCCATATGATGTGTTACCATTCCAAGCTGTAAACTTCAAACAGTTATAAGCATATGCATATCCCAAGGCCTATATGCAAGCACTCACTGTAGCATTACTCATAGCAGATCAAAACCTAGAAACAACCCAAATGCTTGTTGACTGATAGTTGAACAGAATGTGATGCATTTATAGAGAAGCCATTATTTATCTCTGTTATAGTTTCTGTGTATTTGTCCCCCTGAAGCTTCATGCAATCATGAGACAGACTTCTAGAGTTTGGATGAACTCATAATCCACTGGGATTATGGGCATGAGTGCTACACCCAGCCTAGGGTGGGTAGCCTGAATGCAATTTAAGGGAGACAGACTTACTCTCTGTTGCCAGTGTTGATGCTACTCCTCCATTTTGCTCTCGATCTTTGCCGCTGCCATGAAAGTTTCCCCTCTGGCATGTGCCGGTCTGCCTTGGAGCCTGCTGAGTATGGACTGAAACCTCCACAAATTGTGAGCTAAATAAACCTTTCCTTCATTCATTTTGGGTGTCAGGTATTTGTCCCAGTAATAAGAGAAGAGTAACTGAGACAATCTCTAAAGCGAATGAAGTAGATCCCGCAACATAACACGGAGGAGCATTGAGAACATCATACTTGTGCTAAATTCAGTAAAACAGCAACAAAATGTCACCTATTATATGATTTTATCAAAATGAAATGTCCAGAATTGGAAGATACATAAAAAAGAATGCAAATTAGAGCTTTTTCAAGGGCTGAGGAAAAGAAAGCATGGAAGTTTACTCTAGGGATAAAAAGGTCTGATAATATCTAAAATTAGCCAGGAGATCGAAATTAACCTTTATCCCTCATTCTGTGTAAAAATCAACTAAAATGGATCAATTGCATGAATATAAGACCTGAAACTATGGAACTACTAGAAAGAACAGGCAAAACACTTCAAGAAATAAATATAGGTAATGATTTTTTGGATAAGATCCTCAAAATCATAGATAGCAAAAGCAAAAATAGACAAATGGGATTATATCAAAATAATAGTGAAAAGATAACCTATGGGGTGCAAAAATGTTTGAAAACCATTTGTCTGAGAAATAATTGAAGATCCAGTATCCAGAATGCATAAGAAACTCAAAAAATCTCAATCATAAAAAAATCCAATTTAAAATGCCTAATGATATGAATAGCTATTTCTCAAAAGAATTTCAAACAGCCAGAAAATTTATAAAAAAGATCCTCAACATCAATACCTGTAGGGAAATGTAAATCAAAATTACAATGATATATCATCTCATTCCACTTAAAATAGTAATGCTGTAATCAAAAAGATGAAAGTAACAAATTTTGGCAAAGATATAGAAAAAAGAAAACATACTTTTGGTGGAAATAGAAATTAATACAGCTACTAAGGAGAACAATATGGAATATTTTCAGAAAATTAAAAATAGACCTACCATAAAGATCACCTGTTGGGGCTGGAGAGACAGCTCAGCAGTCTAAAGCACCTGCTTAGGCAAGCTTAGTCAAGAGCAGGTTCCACAGTTTGATCCCTGGCACTATATGCCATGGCAGTCCCTTCCCTAGGGAGGGCTGAGCTGGCCACAGAGTCTGGGCCTCATGGCACATGCCTGTAATCCCAGGGGAGGCTGAAAACAGGAGGATCATTATGAGTCCAAGCTGTGTAGTGAGACCCTGTAACAACTAAATACATTTAAAGGGTGGGGGAGGCAAGATAGCTCAGCAGACTAAGTATCTGCTTTGGCAAGCACAGGGACTACGGTTCAATCCTTGGTCCCACATTCCACCCGACTCCAACCCTCCGGGCACATTGAGCCTGTGATTGAGTTCAGACACGTGGTGCACACCTGTAATCCCAGCAATGGAGAGGTTGAAAATAGTAGGATCACTATAAGTCCTATTTGTGTAGTGAGACCTCTACCAAATACATAATTAAAAAGAAAAAGTGTAAAAAAATCAACTGTCCACTTCTGGGTTTATATGTAAAGAAAATAAGATCAAAGTGATACCTGCACATCCATGTTTATTGCTGCATTATTCACAAGACTTTAGATACAGAATTAACGCATCAGTGGATAAAAAAGTGGTACTTATATGCACTAAAATATTATCCAGCCATAAAATGAGTGTCTTATCTTTTACAGAACAATAGATGGAACTGAAAGGCATTATGAAGAAAAATAATTATCACATGGTTTCTTTCAAACAGTGATGTTTTTAAAAGTTGCTCTGGACATAGAATAAAGATTACTAGAAGATGGAAAGTGGAAGAGAAGATAGAGGGATATTGGATACCAGGTACCAAGACATATTTAAGAAATAAGTAATGTGTTCTGTTGGTCTACATCATAGTGGGTTGAACATAGTTCACCATAACTTCTTATATATTTTGTAAATAAGTGGAAAAGAGGAGCATGAAAACTCTTATAGGAGGAAAAGGAGAGGGAATTTTTAATTATTGATTTATTAGTACAGTGTTATATACATGTGTTGAATTATCATGTTGTATACCATGAATGTGAATGAGTAAAATAACAATAATTAACTTTAAAAATTAATAATTAAAATATCTAACATTGTATCAATGGTTGCTCAAGTCTGTGAGGGTAATAAAAATCACTGAATTAATTCTTTAAGTGAGTAAGTTTTATGATATATGAATTGTACAGCAATAAGATTTCAAAATTTTATTGATTGTTTTTGTGTATTTTAATTGGGTTTGAATATACAAAGTGTCATTCCTCAAAAAGATATTTAAGTATTTCTTAAGCATCTCTTTTGTACCTAGACATCATGCATGTTGTTCACGGCACAATGGACAATGTAGTGAACTAAATAGAGGTCTTCTTACACCTTACATTCCTGTGGCATAACTAGACACTACACATACAAGAAAACACATTTTTTTACTGTTGCCAAAGATTTGGCAATGTATAAGTCTCTGCCTTCATGAAATTTGACATAATGTATTTTTATCTTTGAATTTCTAGTACCAGAGATCATTATAAAAATTGACTTCATGAATAAATACACATGATTTACACATACTGAAAACTCCCAAACTACCCGAATCATCCAATTTTGGAAGTGCCTGCTGCGAGCAGTCATCTCACTTGCACAGTGAGTGAGGCTCAGTCCTTGCCTCGCAGCCAGCAGGCCCTCCTGAATCTTTTGCCTGGTTACTGAGGGCACAAAGTCAGCATCTTTAACACAGGTATATCCTTAATTGCCTGCTCAGTATCTGGGATATCCTTGAAATTTGCTAGACATTCTCCTCGGGTGAAAGGGAAAATACATCAATCTTTTCCTTCTGGATTGCCATAATTTATCTAGTGCTCAAATTGTGGACATAATTCCATAGCTTCAGGAGTTCCATCAATGATTCACCAGAATGTAGCTAACTAACTTCCTATTACGCACCTTTCATTCCCCTGATTTTGACCTTTTAAAATAACACAAGAAGACCTCTCAACTAATTGTCTTCATTCTCACTTTTCATGCCATTGAGAGTCCCTTCAAGATAGATTTTCTAAAACTGAGAAGTGATTTGTTCAAAGGGCAGTTTCAGTCATAGCATAAGACGAGGAATTACTGGAAGCTTTGAAAGTACATATTTTTCTACATTAGAATCTCCTTGAGTCACAGAGAACCTGACAGAAAACAGAGGGCAAACTCAAACTAGGTCAACTGTGGAGCATTAAAAGGGGTGAGGTGCTATTTATTAAAGATGAGCAAAGATCAAGAAAAACCGTCAGAAGAAGACAGCAAGTTGAGGTTAGTAAGAATGAGGAATTATTATCTACCATCCATCCACTTGAAGGGGAAAAGAGAAGTATTAGATCATATTTATTTACTAGATATTTGTTGAACACATACTATGTTACATGAGAAGAACAGTTACTGAAGGTGAAATGTTTACACAGACGGATATTCCATTGCTGTTGCCACCATTAGTAGTATCAGTCAGTTCAGAGCTAAAGACACATGTGGCTCTTCTTTGTATTTTATTAGTATATGTTTGTGATACTTAATAAATATGTTCATCCTGGAAGATTGGAATGGATATATGGCACATCTTAATCCCTTTTTACTACTCCACTGTTTCAAATTGTCTTTGAGAAAGCTACATCAATCCTGCTTATGTTTTATAAATGAGGATGTCAAGGTGGTCATTTAACTCACCCCAGTTAAAGAGCATGTATTTAGCAGAGCTAAAATATAAGCTCAAGCATGGCTGGTGCTAAAGAGTTTAGCTTCAATGTGCTTTTTTTTTCCATGTGAACCATTTCTAAGAAAGCAAGAGCACAGAGATTCCTACCTTTGAGAAATAAATGTGGCATTTGAATGGGAAGTTCTATTTGAAATCTGTAGTGAAATCAGATTGGTTTTTTTTTTTTTTTTAATGCTTCAATACAGGAACTTTAATAGGTACATACTGTAATGGTAAACAGTGCATGTGAGCAGGAAGTTAAGGAAGAGTTGCCAGCTGCTCATGCCTACTCAGTATTCTTCTTCTTCAGCCTCTGCTTCCACGGAATCCACGCCCACCTCTTCATAATCCTTCTCCAGTGCCGCCAGATCCTCCCGGGCCTCGGAGAACTCCCCTTCCTCCATGCCTTCTCCCACATACCAGTGCACAAAGGCCCGCTTGGCATACATGAGATCGAACTTGTGGTCCAAGCGGGCCCAGGCCTCGGCGATGGCAGTGGTGTTGCTCAGCATGCAC
>NW_004524634.1:6654477-6672320 GCF_000260255.1 Octodon degus | reverse complement strand
GGACACCTGCCTGCCCCACGTGGATAGAGATACACTCCCTCATGACGAGTCCTGCCGGGTAGACACCGCTCGGGTAGACACCGCTCTCGCTTCTCCTCAGATTGGTTTTTAATCCTCTACAAGTAAACACACAATTTGGGTTGCAACAGAATTTTCTTGATTTTTCTCAACTTCCTGTTTTCTTCAAGTAGATTAACCCAATACATGCAAACACACTCATACCTAAACTTACTTTTATATTTTGAAAGTGCATAGATGAATGGCCCAGGTGATAGTTAATTTTATCCATCAATTTGATTGGGTCATGGAATGCCCAAATACATAAGCAATTTTCCTGTTAAATCTGTAAGAAACTATATGAATGAGATTGGCATCTGAATTGGTGGAGTGAGTAAAGGAGATGGCCTTACCATCATCCAATCTGTTGAGGGCCCTAATAGAATAAAAAGGCAGGGGAAAGTTGGTTTTGCTCTCAGAATATCCTGGTATGTATGCATATATGTAAATACTCTTGTGTGTTCTCCTTAGGACATATTCATGTATAAATATACTGTAAGATATTCTAGAGAGAGCAAATACACATGCTTGTATGCATGGGGTGGTGCTAACAGCTCTGCTTCTCAGCAAATCCCTGGTAGGGGGTCATGGCATATGCCTGTAACCCAACTACTCGGAAGGCCAGGGTAGGAGCATTGCAAGCCCAAAGTATGCCTTGTCAACTTTATCAGACCCTGTCTCAAAATAAAATTCAAGGGCTAGAGTCTAAAAAAATCTCAACACTCCCCAGGTTTAATCACCAGTGCTGAGAGAGACAGAGAAAAGAATCCTCTAACATCTCTGCTGGCAATTCTAGTGTTACCAGGGACGTAGTGAAGTCATGCTAATTTATAGTGAAATCAGATTGGTTTTAGAGGTTTCCTCCTCTCTAAAATACTAGAGAGGAGGAATGAACTAGACTTGTCCAAGTTAGCCATCTGCTTTCCCTTCATCCCAAATAGAAACTTGTTCTTAGACAGTAACTCTTCTCAGCTGGCAGAAGACTTTAAATGTTCCTGAAAATATTTGCATCATTTCCTCAGAAGTCAGCTAAGATTTACGGAACAAGATGGTATCTGAATAAACAAAAAATTTGTAATGCTGCACGTTTTTTTAAGAAAGATTTTATGGCTTTGAAACTAGCATACAATCTAACTTGTAATTTATTGCAGCCTACTATGAGAGTTTTGACTGCATTTTATCAAAGGGAAAAAGTAATAATAGATGATAAGCAAATTCCCCAAAATTAATGCCATTGGAAGCTCTGCTGTAGGTGCCATCACCTCTTGTGCCTAGAGCAGTCATCTTTCCACCAAACCTAGACAGCAGAGACTCACACTGCATTTTATTTGACTTTAATCTGTTAACAGCAAAACCCTTGATGCTATATGAGTTGAACAATTTCCCCAGAACATAAACTTCAAGTCTTCCTGGAAGGCATGATGATGGCTGGATGTTAGTAGTAGAAATGACAGAAAGGGAGTTTCTTCTCTACACACAATAATGGGTGGACTCTGGTGTTCTGCTAATTAGTATTTGGAATTTTGACTCCTCTCAGTGTTCTCAGCCCCTCCAAAGACTGCTGTGTTTCACAGGCACTAGAATCCCTAAGTAGTAAGGCTTTCAAGAGGTTCTTTAGGGTGAATTCTAGATCTCTGTTGCATAACAGTGAGCATATAGTTGGCACCTTTCCACTGCACAACTTTCAGAAGCCAAGACAAGGCTGAATGTGATGGAGCATGCCTGAAATTCCAACACTCAGGAGGCTGGTCATCCTGGGCCACATGGCAAAAGCCAGTCTCAAAAGAAAAACTAAATGAACATAAAAATTTCAAGACAATAAATTTTAGGTTATACATTTTGACAATAATATGAAAGACATTTTTTTTTCTCTTACACACACACACACTAGAAGTTACATAAAGCAGCAAACAAGTATGAAAATTAGCCAGCCATGATGGCACACTCATGTAATCCCAGAGCTTGGGAGGGTTATGCAGGAAGATCACAAGACTTAGGCCAGCCGAGGCAACTTACCTACACTTTTTATTAAAAAAAAAAGCAAGCAAACAAACATGATGCCTTAAAATGACCAAAATCATGTGAAAAAGCATTTTATTTATAATAAAACTACATAAAATTAAAACCATAAAAATTACAGAAACTTTGGTATAATTTTAGACTTTTTTCACCACCTATACATTCAGTGCATGTATATGTAATTATGTAAATATATACACACAAATATATACCTGCATAAAATCTGGAAATGTCTTCTAGAATTTCTCATCTTATTTTCTGTACTACTTATATTATTTAATATTTCTTTCAATTTGTCAAATGCATTCTGAGTATTTGTAAAATAATTACAAAGAAGATAAAGTTGAGTATAAGTTAATATTGTTAATGTTCATCATGTTCATGGCAGCATAAGGAGTCTTACTATCATTTGTATGTGTGTCAAATGTTTACATAAGTCTTTATTGCATTGTGTTTGCACACAATTATTATATATTGCAACATATATTATTTGTGACATATGTACAACAAAACAATGACTGTTTACATTACATAACTAATAAAAATCATAAAAACACATGCTAGTGTCCAGTATTTAGTAAAAGCTTTTTTGTAGTGTGTATGTGCATGTGCACATGTGTATGTTGCACCAGGAATTTAACTCAGAGTTTTTGCACTGAGCTACATCTCCAGCATTTTTTTGTTTTTGTTTTTGTGGGACAAGATCTTTCAATCCCAAAGTTGCCCAAGCTGGGCTCATACTTGAGATCCTCTTGCCTCAGCCTCCCAGAGTGCTGGCATTACAGGAATATGATAACTAGATACCTCATGGTATCTTTCATCTCAAACTCTTTACAAAGAACATCTTCCTGCACTGAAATCCCTGTGCTAAGTCATAGCACCAGAGCAACAAAGTCTCACTCAGGATGAGGCATTTGGGACCCAGAGATGAGTGGTAAGATTCTGGACTGAGGATCACAGACCTTGAGTCCTGGTATCGCCTGCACTATTGATGTTTGCTTCGGATCTGTTTGCTCTTCAGTTATTCATTTTTGTTTTGTTTTGTCGTTCACAATAAAAGAGAGACCAGATGACACAAACCCTTCCAGTAATAAGAGGTCAAAAGATCCAAGAGTCAAGAAATGCCACTTTTTTTTTAGTTTATTTCACGGTCATGGGGAATGGATCTGTCCCAGGCATTTGCATAGTGCTTAAGCTCGCCAGGACATTATGCAGAGGTCCTGTGTGCCACCACCTGTGACCTCTTTCCCTCCAAACAGTGTTTTGTGAACCCATTTCAGAATCCTCAACCTTTGTCATTGGAAAAAAAAATCATTGTGACAAACGATCTTTTCAGTTTTGTTTTGTCTGCTAATTCAAAATGGCTTAGCTTCATCTTGGCATCAGTTTAGGAAATCTAGAAGCTTCTGAAACATTTAGCCTTCTGAGCCTTCTTACTCATTGTAAGTATTGATATATCATGTCCTCAGAGGAGTGGCAAGTACAGAAGACACGTCCCTGGGGAAAATAATCCCGGGAGCTTGTCTTATAATATTCAGAGTGGGAGCTCTGCACGCTTTAAGCATTGACCGGTTCTTGAGCACTTGAGCACCTCACTATGCTCTCTCATTCCTCCTGGATCTTCAAAACAGCTGTAACACTAATAATTACGAATCTCTATATAGGATCACACTGTAATTTTTTCTTTCACACTAGCTATATTGAAGAAAGGCATTATATTTCTTTGCTCACTATTATATTTCTACTGCCTAGATCACTACCTGCAACACAGCACACATTCAACAGATATTTGCCAAAACATAAAGATCCAGAGAACAAGGAAATCTGATAACTTCCTTTCCTATGTAAAGTTCTGAGTGGCTTGTGACTCTTGGACCAATGGGCTGTTCAGAACTACAGATGCTGAGTAGAAGGATTTGAACTTTTGGGGATTCTCAGCAAAGAGACTTAATATGGGTCTTTCTTTTTATGGAAAGGATGTGTGTTTGGAGAAGAGAATCATAGCCTAGGGATGAGAATCAGAAGGCTGAGATCTTGGACAGAACTGGTAGATCAGCGATAGGGATAATGGGGCCTGAATGAGATGTGTCTTTTTGCCTCAGAGGTTCCCAGAATACAGAGCAACCAAGCAGCAGGGAAACTGTCTCAGATTCTTCAGCAGAGGCCTCTGCAGAGCAGCTCTCCTTCAGCTGCAGCACTGCTTGGATGTAGGGAATTCAAGCAACCAACTCTGAGCTCTGGTAAACCCATAGGGTAACAGCTTACCTAATGCACTATAGAAACTAGAAGGACAGAGGAAGCCATTGGCAAACAAGAGGACATATCCGGTGAGGTTCTGACATTCAGCTGTGACAAGCAACCACATCATAGTGCAGGAATTAACAAACTTCTCCCATAAGGTATCAGGTTTTGAGGGTTCTGCAGTACCCATTACTGCTACTCTCTTCTGCAGTTGTACCGTGAAATCATCCACATAAGGTATTGTTATGGCTTGTGTCTAGTTGTCCTCCCCAAAGCCTCATGCAAGTTATGGGGCAGAGGCAGCTAGAGGAGCAACAAGTGGCTTGAGGGGAGGGGCCAGAGAGGTGCAAACTGTTAAACTGGCTAGCCTGTGCTTTCTCAGAGATGTGGAGAGGGTCTTCCTGGACATGGCAGCACTCCAGCCTCTCCTCTAGGTCTTGCTACATAATTCAGGCTGTTTTAAACTTGAAACCTCCAGTAACTGTGAGCTAAATAAGCTTTTCCTTCCCTAAAATTGAGCATCAGGTATTTGTCCCAGCAATGAGAGATTAACTAAGACAAGTACTAAAAAGAGGGCTTGTTCCAACAAATTTTATCTAGAAAAGTGGGTCAGATTTTGCTAATAGACCACAGTTTGTTGACTGCCCTTAGGCAGCACCTTGCCTAAGTTGAGGTATAAGACAGAGTCAGTACAATCTATTGAACTGAAAACTAAAGTAAAAATAAACATTCTTCATAGGGGAATAGCAGCATTCAGTCTTTACAATATATTATCCATAATATCTATTACATACAAATAATTACTTAATTGGTTAAGAAGCAAAATTTTCATCCAGAGCCAAATAGGAAAAAGCCAGTAGGAATAGTTTCAAAAGTGATCCTGGTATGTGATTTAGAAAAAAACTTTAAGGCATCTACTTGAAGTTCTGTGCAAGATTTAGAGGAAATATATAGTTTTAATAAAGTAACAGGAGAGCTCAGCAGAGAAATATAACCTATACAGGAAACTAAAACTGAAATTCTAGGACTGAAAAGCACAATACTTAAAATGAAAAGTTCACTCGCAAAGCTTAACAGTATCAAATCAATCCCACCATAAGAAAGGATCATTGAAGGCCAGGGATACAGCTCAGTAGCACAAGCACTACCTGATAAGCACCAAGTCCTGACTTTGATTCCTGGCCCATAAAGAAAGGAAGGAAGGAAAGAAGGAAGGAAGGAAGGAAGGAAGGAAGGAAGGAAGGAAGGAAGGAAGGAGGTACCAATGTACTTGAATATCAATTGTCAGATCAGACAGAAAAGGCTGAAAATAAGAGGTCAGAATTTCAAGGATACATATGACAATATCAAAGTGTCTAATATAATCAAAATGGGAATCTGGGAAAGAGACGGAGTAAGAATGGGGAATAAAACATACTTAAAGACACAATAAGTAAATAATTCTCAAACTTAATACAAAACATTGGTTCCATATAAAAAGCTGAGTGAAACCCAAACTGGATAAATGTAATGAAAGCAACACTTAGTGCGTCATAGCCAATTACTCATAAACCACAAGCTAATAAAGAATAAGCTTTCAAGAGAATCAGAGACCGCAGTCTATGACCAGTCATAAAACTTTACAACAGACTTTTCATGGGAAGTAAAATGATGCTAGAAAACAAAGAAACACTATTTTTAAAGTTGTTATTTTAAGTCTATCCAGGATTCTGCTTCCAATCAATATATCCTTCAAAAGCTAAGATAAAAATAAAATTAACTTTCACATAAAGAAAAAGAGAATTTGTCATCAGCAAATAACACTATAAGAAATCTTGAGCTAAGGGGAAAAGCACCAGAAAGGAACTCAGGTCAAAAGCAAGGAATGAGAGGACATCAGAAATAGGACAAGAGTAAGTATTAGATATTTCTCTCCTCTTATCTTCTAACGGACAAATTTCTATTTAATGTTGAAAATATAAGGAGCAGCACTATAAGGCAGAGCTTAAAAATCATGTGGAAGGAAAAAAATGTGCTAACATCAGAAAGGTAGGGGAGATGCGGATAAATAGAATTTTATTGCTGTGATCTTGATACACATTGTTAAATGGGAAGTGTTAAGTGAGAAGGCTCCACTTGAAATGTAAAATGATAATGTCTGACACCCCTCTGCAGTCCCATCTCTCTGCAATATTCATCTAAACAGACTTTGATAAATTAGTGGTGCATGTCAGTCCTAAAGCAGCCACTGTGTCATGCTTTGCGTCTGGCTGTTCCCCACAAAGCCTCATGGAGCCTCTACAAAACTACCTTTTATAGAGGTAGTTGAATCTAGAATGTGTGATTGATTCACAGTAAAATGCTAGGATTAAGGGTATGTTATTACTAAATCAGTCCACTGATTGGTGTGGCAACATCTTACTCTCAGTAGCCTGGATACAATATAAGGACCAGAAAGAGGCTTGTCTTGTCCCTTGCTTGCTTTTACTGCCTTCTTCCTACCATGAACTGTTTTTCCTCTGTGATACCCCTCTGCCATACCAAGCTGTTTTGGAGCCAGGCAATAATGGACTGAAACCTCTGCAAATTGTGAGCCAAATTAAATTTTTCTTCTCTAAACTTGTGGGTGTTGGGTATTTTGTCTGAGCAATAAGAAAAGTAACTAAGATGTATGACAATAATAAGAAGTTCTAACAAGAATTCAATAGATGAAACAAAATAGTTCATCAAAAATTGTTTACAAATAACTCAAAATACAAACAATAGAAAACTGAAAATCCAAGAAGATATGTAAGTAAAATAAGAATAGTTAGTGGATACTAAAAACTTAAATTAGCAAAAAAGCATGAATACTTAAGGAAATAAGGCACAAAAGACAATTTTAGTGGGTAGAAAATATTATCTGAAAATTTCAATGAGTTACTGAATTAATAGAGAGCTACTTTTTGATATCTAAATCTGTGGCCTGCAAGAGCAAATGCAAAACAACATGAACAAGAACAACAACAACACTCCAAACAAAATGTAAAATATGAAGAGCAACAATAAAAACACATGGCAAGGGGGCTGTCCAAATAGCTCAGAAGATTAAAGCTCCTACAAGCAGGCATAGGAGCCAGGGGTTCAATCCCTGGGCCTGCTGTGCCAGCCTCAACTATGGGGCACACTGAGATAGCAATGGAGACTGGGTGTGGTGGTGCATACCTGTAATCCCAGCTCTTGGGAGACTGTAAACAGGTGGATCACTACAAGTCTGATCTGGTAGTGAGACCCTGACCACCCTGTAGACTCTTCCCTAAAAAAAACAAAAAAAAAAAAAAAAAAAAAGGACAAGGCGGTTAGGGAAATAAAATAGATAACCGGTCCAAGAGTTTTGAGATGTCACTAATAGTTTTAGAAAATAAAAAGGAACCTTTATCTAGCCAAGATATCATAGGTGTTTGGTGGATAAGGAAGATTGTTTAGGGAACTTGTCATAGAAAATGAGGATATGCAAAAATTTAAAAATACATGCAATACCCATTTACTCTCACCCATGCAAAATATTTAAGATATGCCTGCTACAAGCACAAAGGGAACAAGAAAAACAAGAGAAGAAAAATGGATTGTAAATCATGCCCATCCCTCTCCATCACTCCCTTTTTCCATTTCTGTAATAATTTTAAACCATCATTTGGTGTGTTTCTAGAACAAACATAACTATACCTTGCTTATTATGAAATAAATTCTGAATTGTTTAATAAATATGAAATCACTAGGTAATTTTTTTCAAGATTTCAGGAAATCATCTCCAAAAAAGCTGCTAGGCTAAGACACATTTATTCAAAATAAAGTGTTTTATTTGAATCCTCAGAATTTAAAAGTCTCAGGATCAGAACATTACTTTCTTACAGTAACAATTTCAGGGACTAGGAAAAAAATGATAGTTTCTCAATTATTGTTATATGACCTTGACATTAATGTATAACTATAATACAACTTTTAGAAATCACATCCAACTCTAGATCACAAGATACAACACTAATAATGATAAATTAAATCCAGCAAAATCTTAAAGAATGTTTATACCAATAATACAAGAATGGTTTCAAGTTTTGAAATACATTATTGCTGTCATATGAATAGACCAGTGGAAGATAATAATATTCTACATACAACACTGGTATCAAATTTTTCAAAAACTAGGAACCTTTTCCTCAGTATGCCAAAATTTTTCATATAATCTCCATTGTAAAGAAAAAAGAAAACTCCAAATTTTCTATGGAAAACAAGGATACTCTCTAAGGTAGTAACAGAATTGTGAGTGTTCCCATCAGTGCCCTACGATGTGACAGAATGAGAACAATAATTAAAAAGAAGATAAAATGCATCATTGTTGAACATCAATTAAACAAATACCCAGAAAACACAAGAGCCACCAAATATATAGATTAGATATAGATATAGATATAGATATAGATATAGATATAGATATAGATATGACTGTAAATCACTGAGGGACACACACATCCCTCAGAGAGGATGAGTGTTCAGTAAACCTATTATGTACTTGACAAACCTGTTCTATAGAAGTCAGATAGAATATCTGTCACAGCTTCTCAGTTTTGCTTTTGTGGTGCAAAATTAGCTATAGACAATGAGTAAACAAATAGATGGTTTTGGCTGTGTTCCAATAAAACTGTATTTATAAAAACTTAACTTGCATAAAAAAGAATTGTGTTTCTCCCCAGACTACATGTACCTCGCTATCCTCTGCTCTACAGTATGCAATACTGATTATATTCTACTCAAAAGTTTTGCTGAGTATCTATTACAATTTTTCAATCTGAGAAAGATGATCTCAATTAAAGCAATAATGATACATATAAATTTGTAGAAGCAGCATAGGGGCTCTCTTTCTACTTAAAAATTGCCAAAAAGATGATTATTATATTATAAATTATATGAACAAAAAGTAGAGCAGTAATATTGTTAAAGAAAAAAGGAAGTATCACAAAGATGCTGATTCTTCCCAAATGATTATTGTGTTTAGTTTAATTCAATCTTCATAGGGTTGGAACTGGAGAGAGTTATATTGAAACTCACCTTTAAGGAACAGAAAATAATATTAAAAAATAAGAATAATAAAAGGAACAGACTTTGCTCTGCTACATGTTAAAATTGACTTTTCAAGTTTTGATGCATAAGACAGTATGCTTCTGGCAACAGTAAAATAAAATATTCAAAAGTAAGAATTGAACAGAATAGAAACTGAAAATGAGTTCAAGTTAAGCCATGCAAAACAATTTTTCCATCCTCAGCAGGAAAATTGCAATTATTCCATCAATTTTGAAAAGTCTTGTCAAAACATTGAACACTCATGTCAACTACAATTGATAAGAGAAATAAAAATGGCAAAACCAATATGGAATACATTGAAATGAGAATTTTGCAAACATTGAAAATTAGTGTTCTATTGCTCTGTTAAAATCTTATCAGAAATCATTTAACTTTGTCTTCCCCCCTCCCCAGTATTATATCTTAGGATTCAGAGCAGGGATCTTTTCTATGTCATGATTTCTGCTTGTCACATTCCTTTCTAAATTTGGATCACCATCCATTATTTTATCCTTTGCACGCTCAATACTGTGAAAAATTGCTGAGACTTCATTCAGTGTTTAGTTTTTGCTGGCATCACTTCCTCAGAGACATCTTCATCTTTTTCATGATGACCGTTTCCCTCACTTATGCCAATAAAAGACTTCACTAAGCTCCCCTGGCTGTGTCTCCAGTGGCAGAAGTTTCAACATTCCTGTGGTCAGCTATTTCTTTTATATCTCCATTTTATGTTCAGTTTGAATTCCTCTTCCAGGGCAATCACTTTTTATTTCTTTGAGGTACCTTAATCTTTGTCAGCCAATTCCCTCTTGTCACTGTCCATTTCTGTAAATTGTCGCGTGCATTTGTCATTGAGAGACAAGGAGACACTATCACTGCACACTTTCCTGTCTACATGAACTGAATAACAGATATGCACTGAGCAGTCATAAGCAGACCACAGAAGATTATGGCTGATCATTGATGGTGACACACGGCTATTTTTATGCAGCACTTTGTGAACCGAAGAGCTAATTTGTTACATGTGATCAATCACAATGTGCCACAGTAAGTGAAATTTGAATAATATTGTAGGGTCCTGATATCATCTACCCAAAGCATAGTGCTTAAAATCCATGCAGTTAGAACCATGCCAAGTAAAGAATGCCCGTGTGTGTGTGCAGGTAAGAGAGGGAAATATTTCAAAGCTGAAGAAAGAGAGAGATGGAGAAAAGAGACCATTATACTTCAGGGTCTAGAAAAGGGATGGAAACTGTATTAAATGTGTTGGAACAATGAGTTATATCTGTCATTTTATACTTCAAAATAAATTTAAGTTTGTTCAAAGGGTTAAAAATAAAAAGATTGGGCTGGGGAGATAGCTCAGTAGAATAAGTGTTTGCCTGGCAAGCGCAAGGGCCTGAGTTCAATCCCCAGTTCCGCAAAAAAGTAAAATAAAATAATAAAAAATAAATAAAAAGATCAGGCTATATGAAAACTATAGCTGAGATTTAAACATAGTTAGAGATGACATGAACTAGTATCTGGAAAGCTTAGAATAATGTGGTATGTGAGAGCTGAATTTCAAACCAGTAAATTTTATTAAGTGATTTTTTAATAGATTGTTTCATTTTATGCTGTTAATAATCCTACAAAATAGCAAGTACAAAGGCACATGTTCTTGCTCTTATGAGACACAGGCTGAAGTATTTAAGTACAAAATATCTTAAAATATCTACATCCAACTTTAATCGTATTCTCCAAACAAGCATATCTAAACACAAATGATAGATAGATGATAGATAATAGCTACTGATGTAATTGTACATTAATAGGATATTGCTGTCTATTACAAGATTTTTTCATAGTTTAATACATTTAAAAGGTTTTAAAGTACAAAATTTGAGATGATATATTACTTTTTCTTTTTTTTTTTTTTTTTGTATTTTAGGGAAAGGTCTACAGGGTGTTCAGGGTCTCACAACTATATCGGACTCTTAGTGATCCACCTGTTTTCAGCCTCCCAAGAGCTGGGATTACAGGCTTGCTCCACCACCTCCAGTCTCAATTGCTGTCTCAGTGTGCCCCGGGGGTGGGGCCCGCACAGTAGGCCCAGGGACCAAACTTTTAGCCCTTGTGCCTGCTTGCAGGAACTTTAATCTACTGAGTTATTTGGCCGGCCTTTATAACATACATTTTAAAGGCTAAAATTGCTTTGTAAATTCTAAATTTTATCCGCTGTTTAATGAGATTTAGAAGAAAAAATGCATCAATCTGAACATTTGTCTATTTTGTGCTTTAACATTAAATATTTACTATAGTCCAGCTGTCTTTCAGAAGAAGACGTGCTTTGAAAGGCTCATGCTGACAGATCTTTCTCTTAGCTAAAATCTGATGAAAGTAGCTCTGAGACAGAATGAATGACTGAATGAAGCCATTTCAGGAGATGAACAGGAGTTAAGGCATTGTTTTCCAAATGACAGTTTCTTATAAACCAGAAAGTCTAACCTCCTCCCTATTCTTTCACATGGCTTCTCCAAACTAACTTAGAATTGATCTCCTCTGTGGCCATCTAGGACATGGGATGAGTGCCTGAGCTGATTCCAGGTCAGGAAGAATGAGACCATGTAAAGAAAACCACTTCCAACCAGATGCGATGCAAAGCATGGGAATGCATGAATGTCAGCTAAATTTCAACAGCCTCTCCTACTGTGTCCCCACTCCTCCTAGCTACCAAAGAGTATTATCTACATAAAGTTGATATTTGCTTAAAAGAATGACCAATGAGCTAGCCTATTGTTTCCCACTCAAGAAAGGCTTGACTCCTTTCATCTCCTTGGTAATCATTGATATTTTTATTGCAGGTTGAGGGGCTTGAAATGATCTCATCCTAGTCTCTGTACATTTGGTCAAGAATTTCTTAAGATAACTGTAAGAATGACAAGCATCTGCTGGGATCCTTAAACTCCAAGTACACTTGATGCCTTGGTTGGAGTTACTATCAAAAGAAAAAATACCTGTGAAATAAGCAACTGCACTGAAGATGGGGTAATCTGTAATAGTAGTTTCATGCTTGGAGTGTCTGTCATTCTGGTCTTCTGAATATGGGCTGCTTGCCATGACATGCCCATTGCTGCTCTGCTGTCTCTCGGGTAGATGATCATTCAAAAAGAAGGGCACTGTGAATGAAGGCAAGAGACAGGAAAAGGAATATTGTGGGACTGTCCTGCTTCAAGGTTGTATATGGTTAGATTTTTGGACTTATGTTTAAACATAAGAATTATATAATTCTTTATGCCTATTTTTTAAAAATATATTCTAAGTTTTAGATTTTTTTTCATCATATTCTGCAGGGACTTAAAGTTCAACATATCAGTACTTGATGAAAAATACCTGTTCCATGTTATACCTAAGATGTTTGATATTGAGACAGTTAGTGAGGTTAAGCTTAATACCCTAGGTTGTATGGTAATAACAATAAGCTTGCCTTCTGGATGGTTAACAACCTAAGTTTGCAGAACAAAATTAGAGAAAAAGGAGGGCTACAAGGAAAGCCAACATTTTGGCCCTAGCCTTCCAAGGTCAATTAAGACTCAGGACAAATGAGAACTTGTACTGTAACATCATGTAACTCGGCAGTGTCCCAAATTTTCTGATCAAGGAGATTATGGGGTCAAAGAGGAAAGTGATCGATGACATAGAGTGTGCCTAAGGAGAGTCACATGGAGAGAAAACATTCTCTCAGGCTTTCACAGAGAACACATTGGCCAAGCAATGGCCGTGACTCATCCACATGGCTGACACTGACAAAGGATCTACAATCTGAGGTACAGGATCTCGGGATAAACTCTGAGGGGATTTCACTGACCTTATCAGATCCAAAAGCTACAACTCTTGTTGCATACATCCTGTTTTACCTTGGTCTTAACCATCCAGCAGAAAAGTATAAAAACGAAGTGCAAGAAGTAAAGCCATGTTGTTATGTTGAGCTGTAGGGGACTCGGGTCAACAATTTCTGACATTGCCAGTCAAGCGAAAGACCCAATACTATTATGGACTACTGGACTCTTTTAGAATATTTTGGTGAGTTTACACACCTATAATATTCAAATAATGGAACTTAACATAAAAAGGGGATACAGATGAATGTCCATTTTGTATCTGTGTATTCAAAGTGGTTGAGATAGATATATAGTTACATTCTCTTAATGAATAAAGTTATTTGTTCTAATGGTATTTGTAAATAGGATATCATGTCCACATGTTGTACAGCAATTAACCACTAGGAAGACAGTATGCAATGTGTTAATTTCTTGCACTGTCCTACCAATTTGGTTTGAAACTGCCTTATTGCTATTTATTTCTCAATAAAATTATGGGGAAAAAAAGAAAGAAAGAAAGAAAGAAAGAAAGAAAGAAAGAAAGATAAAAAAACCTTTCCCCAGAAAATATGTCCACTAATGGCTGAAATTAGAAAGGGAAAAATAGCATCTCTCAAACTACTGGTTCAGTTGTCGTGTAATGACTGCCTTCCCATCTACAGTCCTTCCCAAAGTCAATAACTACTGAATCTCTCTTGTGCATTCCTCTATCTCCTGGTGGTGTCCTCAACACAGCTAAATCAGTGGTAGGTGCCCAAGGTTCTATTAAAAGGAAACAATGCCTGGATGTTTATATAGATGGATAGACGGGTCAAAGAAAAAGCAAATTCTGAGAAACACCTGTATTTCCATATAAGGGTGAATAAAGTCAATTTAAAAATTAAAAAAAAGGTTTTTTTTAAAAAAAAACACAAAATAGGGGCTGGGGAGATAGCTCAGTAGAATAAGCGCTTGCCTGGCAAGCGCAGGTTCCTGAGTTCAATCCCTGGTACTGAAGAGAAAAAAAAAACAAAGAAAGAAAGAATACAAAATAGTAATAAAAATCAGCATTAGAAATGATACAAATTATTACTAAACAAATAATAATTCAACAGTGGTTGCTGTATTGCATGTTATCTTCAAATTAGTTGATTAGGATACCAGATATTAGTATGGAAAGTTCATTTTAAAAAGTTATAAGAAATTAAAAAGAAAAGAAAAAGAAAAAAATTGTACCTTTCAAAAAACCAGCAGAAATCAGCAGTACAATTATTCAAATTATCCTGCATATATACATTAAATATACCGTCCCCTCCCCCTTTTTTGTTCTCTCCCTTATCCCAGGTTTTCCTTCTCATGACCAAATTCTTTCCCTTTCACAGTATCTATTGTACCTTTCCAATTTTATTTATTTTTTCAGGTTCTCACACTAGCAAGACCATATGATATTTGCATATGTGGGTTTGATTTATTTCACTTACCAATATAGTTGCATCCATTTATCTACAAAAGCCTTGAATTTAAAAATTTTATACCTGAATAATAAATACTCCATTGTGTAAAAATGCCATATCTTTTTTATCTGTTCCTCAGTTGATAGGCATTTGGGTCTTTTCCAAAATTTAGCTGTGACAAATTGTGTTGCTATAAACATGAGTAAACATATATTGCTACGATATGATGATTTCAGTTTTATTTTTTAAAAAATCCAGAATAGCTGGCTTGAATAGGACCTCCAATTCTGCTTTTAGAGGCTTCTCCATACTGGTTTCCATGATGGTTGTACCAACCAGCACACCCATCAACAGTGGAGAAGAGTTCTTTTTTACTCGAAGTCTCTCCAGCACTTTTTATTGGATGACTTCTTCATGATAGCCATTCTTTCTGGTGTAAGATGGTATCTCAGCAATCTCTTGAATGACCAGTGATGCTGAACATTTGTTCATATATTTATTTGCCATTTGTATCTCTTCATTTGTGCAGTGTGTATTCATCTAAGATACCCATTTTTGGATTGGGTCTTTGAATTTTGTAGACTTGATATTTTTTTTTCATTCTTTATATATGTTTTCGATAGGAGTCTTTTTTTAATTATACTTTTTCCCCATAAATTTATTGAGAAATAAATAGCAATGAGACAGTTTCAAATCAAATTGGTGGGACAATTCCAATAATTAACACATTGCATACTCTCTTCCTAGTGATTATTTGCTATACAAGATGCAGACATGATATCCTATCTACAAACACTATTACAACAAATCCCTCTATTCATCAAGAGAATGTAACTATAAATCTATCCTAACCATTTTGAATACACAGATACAAAATGGACATTTATCTGTATCCCCTTTTTTGTTTAGTTCCATTATTTGAATATTATAGGTGTGTAAACTCAGCAAAATTTTCTAAAAGAGTTCAGTAGTCCATAATAGTATTGGGTCTTCTGCTTCACTGGCAATGACAGAAATTGTTGACCTGAGTCTCCTACAGCTGAACATAACACCATGGCTTTACTTGTTATACTTCCTTTTCATGCTTTCCTGCTGGTTGCTTAAAACCAAGATAAAGCAAGACCTATGCAACAAGAGTTGTAGCTTTTGAATCTGATAAGGTCAGTCAAATCCCCTCAGGATTTATCCTGAGATCCTGTACCTCGGGTTGTAGATCCTTTGTTAGTGTCAGCCATGTGGATGAGTCACAACCATTGCTTGGCCAATGTGCTTTCTGTGAAACCCTGAGAGAATGTTTTCTCTCCATAAAACTCTCCTTAGGCACACTCTACATCATCGATCACTTTCCTGTTTGGCCCCATAATCTTCTTGATCAGAAAATTTGGGACATTACTGAGTTACATGACATTACTATCAGCATGCACTAAGCTAAAGTCAAAATGGATTAAAGATCTAAACATTAAAACCAAAACACTAAATCTCCTGGAAGAGAAGGTAGGAAGAACTCTTGAAGACACAGGAGTAGGGAAAAAGTTCATGAACAAAGATCAAATCACATGGGAAACACTGAAAGAATTCACAACTGGGACCTGCTCTTACTTAGAAGTTTTTGCACATCAAAAGAAATTACCAACAAAGTGAAAAGACAACCCGCAAATTTGGAAAAATCATTATAAATAAGTACTCAGACAATGGTCTGCTCTCTAGAATTTATAAAGAACTAAAAAATACTAGGGCTCCAAAATTTAAAGACCCAGTCCAGAAATGGGCATCTGAGATGAACACACACTTCTCAGAGGATGAAAGTAAAGAAGTGAATAAATATATGATAAAATGCTCCACATCACTAGCCATCCATGAAATTCAAATTAAAACAACACTGAGATATCATCTCACCCCAGAAAGAATGGCTATGATAAAGAAATCAACCAACAACAAATGTTAGAGAAGCTGTGGGGAAATAGGAACTCTTCAATAGGAGTCTTTTGTCTGAAGGACAGTCTGTTACAAATTTTTCCCAATTCATGGGATTTCTTTATGGTGTGTTGGTGATTTCTTCTGATGTGCAGAAACTTTTCAAAAAGACATGATAACAACTATTGATTCATTAATGTATTTCTTGTGAAGTTTTATTTTTATTCATAAACTCTCTACCTACTTTTATGTTAAGATTTAGTGTTTCAGTTCTAATATTTAATTCTTTGATCCACTTTGACTGGCTTTTAGTTGGTCATGGATGGCTTTTATCAGGTTTATGTAGACTATCTACTCCAATTTTCTATACAGTTTTTACCATGAATGAGGTTTGGGCTTTGTCAAAAGCTTTTTGTGCCTGTATTGAGATGATCATATGGTTTTTATCTTTGGTTCTGCTAATGCTGTACATTACATTTATGGTTTTGTGAATGTTAAACTGCCCTTCATTCCGGTGATGAATCCCACCTGGTTGCGATTTATAATCTTCTTGATGATTTGTTGCATTCTGTTCAATAGTATTTTATTGAAGATTTTTGCATCTATGTTCATTAGGAAGATTGGCCAATGGTCCTCCCTTTGGCTGGGTCTTTCTCTTGTTTTTGAATAAGAGTAATACTTGCGTCCATGAATGAGTTTTGGAGAAATGCTTCCCTTTCAATTTCATTGAAGAGTTTGAGGGATTTTTTTTTTTTTGTTTTTTTTTTCGGTATCGAGGATTGAACTCAGGACCTTGCGATTGTTGGGCAAGTGCTTATTCTTTTTTTTTTATTCAATTAATTTTATGGAGAAAGAAATAGCAATGAGACAGTTTCAAAACAGGTTAGTAGGACAGATACAATAATTAATACATTGCATATTCTTGTCTTCATAGTAGTTATTCATAGTATAAAATGCAGATATGATATCTTGTCTAAACACTATTAGTACAAATCTTTCTTCTCATTGAACTAAGAGAAATTGGCTGTATATCTATCTCAATGAACTTGTACATATAGATATAGATACAGATATAGATATAGATATAGATATAGATATAGATATAGATATAGATATAGATATAGATATAATTTTTTTTACACTTTCAACATATAACACACTGCATATATTCTTCTTAGTGGTTAATTGCTGTACAAGACGCAGACTTGAGATCCTATTTACAAACACCATTAGAACAAATCAT
>NW_004524634.1:6633545-6648012 GCF_000260255.1 Octodon degus | reverse complement strand
CAGATGTTATTAATTCAGGGATTTCTTTTTTCATTTCCAATCTGAGGTCTTCTATATCTTTCTGCAGCTGTTTCTTTATTTCAGAAGCTGTTGATTCATAGCTTTCAGCTGTGTGATTTCCAATTTTTTCTGTGTTATTGTCCTCTGCATTTGTTATGGGTGGGCTTGGGTTCTGAGGTTGCATTTTGTTCCTTCTCATCATTTTGTGTAGCACTGTCTTCTGACCATTGTTGTAGATCTTTGCTGTAGTTATAACCTTTGCACGTATTGATGTTCAGGTGCAGCTCTACAAAGTTTGGACTTATCCAGCTGTTTCTGGCTTGGGTCTTTCTGCTGTGCTCAGCTCCTTCCCACTGCTGCCCTTGAGGGTGAACCTGTTGTGCCCCTGTGGCAAGATGTTCTGCTCCTGGACTAGCTGGGTCGATCTATCCTCTACACTCTCTGCAGGGATTGCAGCTGCAGGGTTACACCTCAGGCATGTATACCAGGCCTGAGCTGTACCTGGAAGTGGCAAGGTGAAGTAGGGGGAAGAGGAAGCTCTCCCACACACTCACTGGACCTGGGCTAAGAGTGGTTCGGGGGTCCCCAGAACACCGCAAAATTCCTACTCGGCAGGCGGGGTGGGGAGTTGCTGCGGAGTGCTGGTGGGCGGCCCGAGGGGGTGGGAGAGGGTCCAGCCCATGCTGCGCCTGGCCTGATACTGGTCCCGCAGGTGCAGGGTAGCAGGAAGCTCTCCACACACTCACTGGACCTGGGCTAGGACTGGGTCTGGGGGTTCACAGAACGCGGCAGACGGTGGGCGTGGTGTGGGAGGAACTGCTGAGTGGTGGGGGTCAGCCCGAGGGGGTGGGAGAGGATCCGGCCCATGCTGCGCCTGGGCTGGGACTGGTCCCTCCGGCGCAGGGTAACAGGAAGCTCTCCACACACTCACCAGACCTGGGCTAGGACTGGGTCTTGCAAGTGCTTATTCTACTGAGCTATCTCCCCAGCAAATTTAGGAAAAATAGGCATTAAATCTTCTAAAATTTCTTGTAAATCTCAGCTATGAATCCATCAGGACCTTTGTAGGTTTTTTTATTACATTTTCAATTCCATTAACTGATATTGGGTTATTCAGAATTTTTATATCTTCTTGACTCAGCTTTGGTAGTTCTTATGTATCTAGGAATCTGTCCATTTTTTCTGCTTTCCATCCTGTGAGAGTAAAGATTTTGGTAATAGGTATTGGTGACCTTCTGAATTTCTATAAGGTTTGTAGTGATTTTGCCATGAATTTGAAATTTTCTTTCCTTTTTTTTTTTTTGATAAGGTTGGCTAGGGGTTTATCAATTTTATTTATTCTTTCAAAGAACCAACTGTATGACTAATTAATTCTTTGTATTTCCTTCTTTGTCTCCACTGCATTTATTTCTGATCTGATCTTTATAATTTCCTGCCTTCTTTGGGATATGGTTTGACTTGCTCTTCTTTTTCTAGGAGTTTGAGGTGCAGCATAAGATTGTTTATTTGGACTCATTCTGCTTTCATGCTGTGACAATTTATCACTATAAATCTCCCTCTAAAGACAGCTTTCATTCCAACAGCTTCCAGTAAGTTGTATCTGCATTTCTGTTTGATTGTATATATTGCTTATTGTCTTCAATTTCAGCTGTGACCCTTTGATTGTTCAGGAGGATATTATTTAGTTTCCATGTGTTTAGAGTTTTTGCTGTTTCTTTTGTCAATAATGTCCAACTTCATTGAACTATGGTCAGATAATATAGATAGGATAATTTTGATTTCTTTGCATTTACTTAAGCATATTCTATGTGCTAGCACATGACCTATTTTGGAGAACACCCCATGTGTGGCTAAAAAATATGCATTCTGATGTCATTGACTGGAACACTCTGCAAAGGTCTACTAAGTTCCTTTATTTACAAGTTAAGTTTAGTTCTTTTATTTCTTTGCTCATTTTTTAAAGATGGTTGACCTATCTCTTTGTATCAGTGGAGGTTAAAGTCCCCCTAATATAATTATGTTATTGCTCATTGCATTTTTTATGTCTGTTAAAATAGTTGGGTGTTCCTACGTTGTGTGCACATATATTTATAATTGTTATCTCTTTCTCTTTCAGTTTCCCCCTAATAAGTACATAGTGACCTTTTTTTATTTCTTTTAATTACATTTGGTTTGAAATTGACATTGTCAGCAACCAGAATAAGCCCCTTGATTTTTGTTGGGTTCTCGTTGCATTGAATATTTGCTTTCAATCCTTTGATGTTCAGTCTATTAATTTATTTTTGAGTTAAATGCATTTCTTGTATGCAGCATATTGATAGATTTTGTTTCTTGATCCACTCTTTCAGTCTGCTTCTTTTGATTGGTGAATTGAGGTCATTTACATTGATAGTTATAACTGATATGTATTGGCTTATCTTTGTCATGTTGTTTTCCTACAGTAAAATCCCTACTTTCCCCCTCTGCTTACTTGCTTGCTCTGCTTGCTGTTCTCTTCTGTTTTTCTTGAAGTTGTGGTTATCTTTGTCTCTTTCTATAATATCTGTCAGTGTTTTCTGTAGGGTGGGTTAAAATTTTTTTTTAACTAAAGTTCCATTTAGGACTTGAGCACTTATAATTCCATCAGCTCATAATACTGGCTCCTTAATATGAGTTAGTCTCTCATAAATTCATTCTCTACTCTTTACTGTTTTGCTCACAGGAAGACTAAACTCTAAAGACCATGTCAATTTATCCGATTACCGAATGGCTTTTGGCATTTTACGCCAGTGAAAACTAAGGAAGAGGCTGGAAGTAAGAAGGAGAAAGAGATCAGAGGTTTTTTTTTTCCCACTAGATCCCTACTTCAAGATGTATTTCTGGCCACAGCAGCTTTCTTCCCCAGCTATACTTCTTTTAGATACCTGTCCTGTGCTTTTGTGATGCCAACTTTCATTCATTCCTCAAGATACTGCAAGCCTTACCTTTGGCTGGCTTTTAGGTGTATTATTTTCTTTGATACCCCTGTCCCATGCCTCATTGAACAGTTCCTCCACTGAAGTCTCTTTATGTGATTGTGTAAATGATAAGATTCTCTTACTTCTCAGTGCCCTGACTAATATAATAATCATCTTCCTTTCCCTTTACCACCAAGCCATGATATATCCAACTTCCTATATTTTGCACCATTTATTTCACTGTTGAGGTACATGATTAACAAACTTTTCTATATCCTCATACTCATCACAGAATGTACTCCCCTCCCATTTTAACTAAAAATTATATCTCCTTTGAGATTATGTCCTTTCATATGCCCTTCTTATGGGACATAGCTCATTGCCCCACACCCAATAGACTGCGGGTGGAAAGGCAGGATTTCAGATTGTCTCTTCTCCCCACAGTTTTTTTTAAAGCCAGTATTCCTATGTTACTAGATTCTGGGGTCCTAAGGATTACTTACAGAGATTGTTTCTAGGCTTTTCTTGACCTGAACAAAGAATTTGACAAAACAAGCACAAAAGACAGTGAGGTTTTATATTTATTAAGGGGAGGAAAAGAAACACGCTGTGCAGAGAGAATGTGGGCCAAGCACACTCAGCAGGGTGCAAGCAGAACACTGTAAAGGGAAGAGCACAGTAGCCATGGGCTTAATGGTGGCTATCTTTTGTATCTCCCACCCTTCAGGTTGAGGTCAGATCTAGGGCATCTTATCAAAAACCTGCCTGAGTTCTTGTGGGAAGAATTGAAGACAGATTTCTCTGATTGTTCCCTGGTGTAGGGCTTTGGGAACTGTTTCTGTGCACATTTCCTGGATCATCATTATTGAGGGGATGCAGCAATTGCTCCCCTAGTTTGCTACGCTTAATCCCATGCCTCACCACCACCCCCCTACCAAAATCATTTTTCCTTTGCAATTCATAACTCCTAACTATGGAAAGTAGTTCTTTTCTTGATATCATTTACCTTCCCCTTCATTCTGTGAGCTCATTTCCACTTAGATCTAAGTCATCCTCGCCTGTCATTATCCTTGATGATTCAAAGTCTTGGGTTTAATAGTGTCATTCAAGTTGGCCTAAACAAAATGCCAATTTTCTTCTTTATCTTGCACAATTCCAGTATACTGGTTACATTCCATTAAATTGTTATGTGGCATGAAGCTTGTGTTTCATCTATGACCCAAGAATCCAGAAAGCCTGGACTCCTCCTTAGCTGCCATGTCATGTAGGTTACTGCTCTTGTCTGCACAGACTACAATAGCTTATCACTCTGCCAGCGTTTCAGAGCCAAAAGGTCAGGAAAGAGCATAATTCTTCTTACAAGGCACAACTGGATTTTGTATGCTGTATCACTTCTTCCTCATCTTTAGCTGAAAGTTTATAATATGGACACCAGAAGCTAAGGAAGAACAAAAAGGGCGCATTCTTTATTTGGATAGTCCATAAATCTAGCTTTAAAAGTCACTATTACTTTTGGGGGAAAAAAAGAGGAAATGTGTCCCGGACGTCATCTAACAATTTTTGTCACATAACGTATTCTGGAGATTACTACTACCCAAGCCTGGATGATAATAAGTTTTTAACCTTTCAAAAAGAACCTAATGTCCCCATGTCCTTCTCACCCTGTCCATTGAATTCATTTTTTAATTAAAAGTACTTCCCATATTATTTCAAATTTTCAGGTAAACCCTACTGCTAACAAACTTCACAATGTGGTTCTCCCTTGTGTGTTAATTTGTCTGCCACATTTACCTGGAGAAAAATCCAATTCTGGATGAGCTCAGCTTTCTGCCTTCTCTTTTCCTGCACAAAGAGCTAAACTCCCACATCCAGAGTCGTGGGTCCCATAATACTTAAGGCTACTAATATCTGTTGTGCTGTCAGCATTGCCTAGGAATTGTTCTGGGATTCAACGCTGAGCAACCATTTTGCTTTCCTCAAGCCTCCTGCTCCACCAGGTTTCCTATTCTGTCCAGAAACTGACGTATTTATTTCTTCTTGCTGCTGAAAGACATTACCACAAGTTTAATGGCTTATATCAATACATAATTATTCTCTTATTCAAGATGGTTTTATTTTTCTGGAGAATTAAAGAGACTCTTTTTGCTTGCCTTTTATGCCTTCTGGAAGCCACCTGTATTCCCTGGCTCAACATCTTTCTAGTGCGGCTACAATTTCTATTTTTATTGTCACATCCCCTACTTAACTTTACTCCTTCTGCCTTTTTGCAAGAATCCTTTTGATTGTATTGGGCCCTTCCAGGTAATGCAGGATAATCTTTATCTGAAGATTCTTCACTTTATTACATCCACAAAGTCCTTCTTGTTGTATAAAGTAATATATTCACATGACCCAGAGATTTGGAAGTGGGGAACTTTGAGGGAGGGACTTCATTCATCCTACCATACTGATCATTTCTTCTGCTTCACAAACAGAATATAGGCATCAGCGATCCCCTCTCCCTTTGTCAGTAAGGACCAGTTTCATGGAATAGCATTTTTCACAGAGTGGGGAGAAGGTGGTTTCAGGATTATTTAAGAGTATGCAAACTAGAGCTCTTGCATGTGCAGTTCACAGTTCGGTTTGAGCATCTATGAGAATTTAATGCCAACACTGATAGGAGAGGAGGAAGAGCTGAGGCAGGAAGTCCAGAATGAAGCTGCACTTGTTCTGCTGATTTCCATGAAGGCCAGGGACCTTTGCCCGCAGTCCATGGTCTGGGGGCTGGGGACCACTGAGGCAGAAGCTAAGCCTGTGACCTACTCCTACTCCCTCAGGAAAACGTTCTTTTTATATTCAGACTCATCCTTACCTTTCTCTTCAGTTTCACTGGAAATGGTCTCTTTCATTAAAAGATTTCTCAGTCTTTTTCTGTAAAACAGATATCTTTAATCTGTTAATATTTTTCGCCTTATATTCTGCTTGTCTGATATTGTTTTGCTAAACCAACTTTATGTTGGTTTGGTTTTTCTAGGATAGCCCATTTCTTTAACCATAATTTTGTATCATACTACAGTAATTAATTCTATAAACACTTGGATGTTTATAAATACAGTAAGTTGCACTATAGCTTAATGCATGCATTCCTAGAAATCGCAGCATTGTTTCAAGCTTGGCAGTAAAAGAAAGCATGAGCTTTAATAATACTCAAAACTTCATCAGTAACATATTAAAAATATGAAAAATGGCAACACAACTTTATAAGTATTTAGACAATGAAGAAATATGGAAATACTATAATAGATAAAAATATTTTTCCTTGAAAAACATTTGGAATTTGTTTGTAGATGTCAGCTGTGTTGAAGTTTGTAAGTTATTTTGTAGTGGAAACACAGTTATATGAAAATCAGGGGGAAATTGTGATTAATTGAGAACATGAATTGAGATGTCAGAAATGCATTCAGGTGGAGAGGAGAGCTCACAGCCTTTCTCTGAGGTTGAGTAGGGGATATTGTTTACCATGTTATAGTTTTCCTCAGATTTTAAACTTGGAACCAAGCAACTTTCATTTCTAAAAATATAGTTCCTTATTTATCATTTTGTCTTTAAATTTGCCAAAACTAAAAAACTGATCTCTGACTAAAACTTTTTTTAAAAAAATCATTATTTATTTATTTATTATTTTGTATTTATTTTATTTATTTGGTAGGTGGTCTTGCTATGCAGCTCAGACTCATAGTGATCCCCCGTCTCAGCTTCCCCAGTGCTGGAATTAAACATGTACACCACCACACTAGTTTTCCCTGTCCAGCTTGGTGCAGGACTGGCTAGGCATGTGGTAGTGGGGATTGAACCTGGGTCTATGTGCTTGCTCCGCAGATGCCCAGCCCTGTGACTAAAATTTTATACTTGATGCACAAGTGCTTGTGGATAGCCAAAAAGACCACTGCCGTGCACATGTCCTTAAAGTCTCAGGCCCATGGGACAAAAGGTGTCCACAAGTGTTCATCTTGGTTTATGACCTCTAAAATGCATTTGCATCACCAAACTGTGTTACTGATGGTACTACTGATTTCAACTATCCCCTTTACTTTTTATCTTGGAAGCTTGTTAGCATTCTAACAGGTGTTCATCCTACTTTACAAAAAAAATTATTCTTGTAGCTATAACTTAATGATCAAAATGAAAATGATTGTTCTTATTTTCTTTCTTATCCACAGTACTTTTCTATTTAGAGAAAGCCAAAATGCTATTTCTATTAACATGAAATTTTAAGAGTGTGGGTGTACAAATACTTAAGAACCTTTCAACATCCATCTTCCAGGTTATTGCCAAAAACAAAATTTCACCTTGTTTTTATACACCTTGTTTTAAGCGTTTTAACATATTTTCTGGTCAATAGCAGATTTCTTATGATAAATCCTTTTATATGATAAAACACTTTACAAAATCTTTGTTCAGCTGTGACTTCTTGCCTTTCCCTCTTATTTAGCTGTTTAGTTTACTTCTCAAGAAAGTACACCCTTTAGGAATTACTTCAGGTTATTACATGTGGTCACTAAACTTCCTTACACAAACATTTGCATGTAGCTCTTCCATTTGAGCAATCATTTATGTTGACATGGAATTCTGACTTTCCTTTTTCTTCTTAGCACTTGGAAACTGGTATTTCTCTGTCTGTGGCACCTGCTTCTGGGAAATCTGCTGTCAGTCTGACCATCATTCCTTTATAAATAATCCATGGTCTCTCTCTGGTAGTTTTTAAAGTTCTGTCAGTATTTTATAACAAGATGTCTTGCATTTCTTTTACTTATACTGCTGAGGATTTAGTGTATCATTTCTCTCTAGAGACTCACAACCAGTTTTTAATATTGCAAAACTGTTCTACATTATTTCTTTGAAAACTGTCTCTCTTTCATCCTCTTTATTTCCTCCTTGGACTCTTTCAGATATATTTTGAAGATTCATCTTAGATGCCTCAATCTCTTAGGTATTTTTTTTCCTATATGCTATCTCTTTATCTCTCTGTGCTGTATTCCGAGTAACTGCTGTAGATACTTCCGTTTACAAATTCTCTACTTAACTGCTTAGAGTTGCATGTTACTTATTTTTTATTTTAATCAACATTGTAAAAATTTCTCATGCATATTTAGCTACTTGTTTCTTATTCATAATATTCTATGCTAACCTTAAGTATTTCATCTTATATTGTATTTCTTTAAACTTCAAAACAAATTTCTTTTGAATCATGAATCAAAATACTTTATTATCTCTGAATTCTTTAATTTCTTATCCATTATTTGTATTTTTTCTTTAACACAGGATCTCACTACATATCTCAGGCTGGGCTTCAGCTTACTCTGTAGCCCAAGCCAACCTCGAGCTCAGTGATCCTCCTGCCTCAGCTGCCAAGAGCTAGGATGACGGGTGTGCCCACCACATCCAGCCAACTCCTTGAGTCTTGTGGCTTCCTTCCCTGTGTGGGCAGCTGCCTGGGCTTTGTATTTTCAGCAAGCTCCCCTCTCCAGGCACATCTTTCCTAGGACATGCACTACCCATTAAGCTAAGTTTGAAGTTTTGATTTTTGGAAGTTACTCTTTCTTACAGGCTTGGCTCAGAACAGATGGACCATTTTCTGGTTTTTAGTGACATCGTAGCCCCTTCCTGGTGTCCGACTTAACTGAGGGAGTCTAGAAACTTGACTTGTGACTTCACGTTTCATGATGACTCCCACATGTGTATTTCCAACTCAGATCTCAAAGCTGAGCTCTACAAGCAACTCCTTCTGCACCTGGAAACACTTGAACCCCGCAGGTCCAAAATTACTTTTTTATATTTCCCAAATTTACAACTCTCCTTCCCATTTTCCTTTTCAATAATTGGATGTAGTGCACACAATTTGAAATCCTGGGATAAAATTATCTTTGACTTTTTCTCTCCCTCCCATTCTCTCAAAGACAAGATTAATTTCACTGAGGATGCGTGATTACCCCAGTTTGCCCAGGACTAAGGAGACTCGGTGATTTGGATTTCTCAATGTAAAAAACAGAGGAAGGCCTCAGGCAAACTGGGCAAGCTGGTCAACTCAAAGCTATCCTTAGGTACTTTTTAAAATCTGTCACTTCTCTTCACCCCACTATGCTGCCTTTGTCATGAACCATAAAATTATATAAGAAGTCCTTCAATGACTCTTGCTCCAACTCTGCCTCTAATCTTACCCTTTCTCATATGTTCTCCATGTTACTGATAAAGTGACTTCAGGAATCTAAATCTAATTAGTCCAAAACTGAGCCATTCATTGGCTCTCATTGTTTCATGGATAATTTCTAACTTGTAAAAAATTTACTGTTAAGTTTATTGGTACCATTCATATATACATAATGATCACATTTGCCATAAGGAATTTGTGCCTGTACATGATATGTCTTGATTCCTCTTTATTCCCACTTCCCTATCCTTCCTTTCATCCCTCTTCTCTGTATTTACAAAGCTTTGTTTCCATTTCATTTTTCTTTTCTCATTTTTTCCTTCATTTGCCTCTATCCTCCATCATCCTCATTTCTTTTGAATAATTTCTTTCTATTTAATATCTATTATTCATTCTGTTTCTTCTTTACACTTTCGGTTCCTCACATCAGAAAAACAATGTTATCTTTTCACTCTGTTGGTGATTTCTTTCGCTGTGAAAAAGCTCTGTAATAAGATGAGATCCTAGTAGCTGATTCTTCCGGGTATTTTCAGTGCAGTTGGGATTTTGTTCATAAAAGCTTGCCATACCTATGTCTTCAAGAGGTCTATGCATGTTGTCTTCTAGCAGATTTAGTGTTTATACTTTATTATTTAGATCTTTGATGCATTTTGATTTTAGTTTTGTGCATGGTGATAGAAACAGGTCTAGTTTTATTCTTCAGCATGTGGAAATCCAGTTTTCCAGCAACATTTATTAAAAAGGCTATCTTTCTTCTAGTGAAGGTGCTTGGCTCCTTGGTCAAAGATAAGGTGGTTGAGTTTGTTTGGATTTCTTTCTGCATCTTCTAGGCTGTTCCACTGATCCTCTAGTGTTTTGTTTTGCCAGCACCATGCTGTGTGTATTACAGTAGCTCCATAGTCAGAGATTTTGTTGACCTCTGCCTTGCCTCTGTTGCCTAGAATTGTCTTTGCTATTCTAGGTCTCTTCTGCTTCCAGATAAATTTTAGGGCTGTTTTCTCTAGTTCTATGAGATATGATGCTAGAATTTTGATTGAGATCACATTCAAACTGTATAACAATTTTGGAAATATGACCATTTCCATATATTGGCTCTTCCTAACCAAGAACAAGGAATATCTTACCATTTTCTGATAGCCTCTTCAATCTCTTTTTTCAGAGTACTGTCATTTTTGGTGACACAAATAAATTCTTTCTCAGAGGGTTTGTTATTTGTGTATAGCAAGGTTATTGATATTTTAGTGCTGACTTTCTATTCAGCTATACTACTGAATTTAATTATTAAATCTACAAGTTTTATAGTGGAGTTTTTGGGATTTTCTATATAGAGTATCATGTCATCAGCAAATATAATAATTTAATATCTTCCTTTCTCATCCTTATTTTTTCTTTTGTCTCACTGCTCTGGCTAACATTTCCAGAACTATATTAAATAAGAGTAGTGATAGTGGATGCCCTTGATTTGTTCCTGACTTTAGAGTGAAAGCTTTCTGATCTTGGCCACTTAATATAATGTCGGCTGTTGGTTTGTTGATGACTTTTATCAGATCGAGATAAAGACTATTCCAATTTTCTGTAGAGATTTTATTATGAATGGGTGTTGGACTGTGTTTAATGATTTTTCTGCCTCTATTTAGATGATAATTTGATTTTTGTCTTTGGCTCTTACTATGGTGTCTTACACTTATTGATTTGTCTATGCTGAAACATCTCTACATCCCTGGGAATAATACTATATGGTTATGAGGTATAACCTTGATGATTTGTTGCATTCTCTTTGCCAGTATCTTATTGAGGATTTTTGTATCTATGTTCATTAGGGAGATTGGTCTAGTTTTCTTTTCTGGCTGAGTTTTTCTCTGGTTTTGCTTATAAGGTAATACTTGCTTCCAGGAATGACTTTGGGAATATTGATCCACTTTCAATTTCATTAAATAATTTGAGAAGTAATGGAATTAGATCATCTCTATAGTTTTGTAGAATTCAGCAGTCAATCCATCAAGTCATGGGCTTTTTTTTGTTGGTAAGTTTTAAAATACATTTTCAATTTCATTAATTGATACGGAGTTATTTAGAATTTTTATATCCTCTTGATTCAACTTCAGTAATTCATGTGTGTCTAGAAATCTGTCCATGTCTTTTGCATTTTCCATCTTATTAAAGTAAAGGTTCATGAAGTCCCTATTGATGAGCTGGATTTCTGCAGGATTCATTGTTTTTCCTTTTCATTCTAAGCGCCTGGGTTTGAGTCTTTTTTTTTCCTTTTTTTAAGGTTGGATAAAGCTTATCAATTTTATTTAATCTATCAAAGAACAAATTTTAATAATTCTTTATGTTGTTTTCTTAATCTTAATTGCTTTAATTTCTTCGCTGATCTTTGTAATTTCCCCCTTCATAGGTGCTTTGGGCTTGACTTGTTCTTTTTCTAGAAATTTGAGGTTCAGTGTTAGGTTGGATATTTGAGTTCATTCTGTTTTCCTGATATGAGGATACACTGCTCTAAATTTCATTCTGAGGAACACTTTCATTGTATCCTACTGAGCAGGTCCACTGTCATATTCATCATCTCTTTGTACAGGTAGGAGATTAGTTCTTTAATTTCCTCTATAGCCTGATGATTTTTTGGTAACTTTTACTTATTTTTAATTTTTCTATTTTTTTCTTTTGATGGCATCATTACAGAGAATTTAGATGGGTGGCTACTGATTTCTTCTATCTCTTTGTTCCCTGAATTTATCCTGCATGGGCTGCAGGTCGGGTTGCATTTTGCTTCTCTGTCATGTCATTTTCTACATTTTTAAAATTTTATTTTGTTTTCTGTGTTGATATTTGTAAGGTTTTTATTTTATTTTATTTTATTTTATTTTTATTTAGAAACAGTTTATTCATTCTAGGGAATGGGCAAGTGTTGGAGTTTAAATAACTACCAAGGAAATAAAAACATCCCAGTTAGACTGGATAAGAAATAGATACAGTTAAATTCCACTTATATATGGGAAAAGAAACACTGTACTTTGATTAAACATTTTCATCAGCTAGTCAGAATGGTTTCTAACTAATCCCTGGAAAATATATGAATTAATCTGCCAACAAATGTGAAATCCAAATACCAAGAAAACATTTGAAGTAGATATATTAGAAATATTGTTTGCCAAGAAAACTAGAAGCTTTCTAATTCACCGTAAGTACCTTCCACAGAAAATAATCTTTCATAAAAAGTAAGCCTTGAGCTAGGGGACTTTGCAAGGAATTCAGGGAGATTTTGTGCATAAGACAAGTAGGTGAAGTGAAATATGATGCTGTGATTGATTATTGAATTCTAGTGAGCTGTAGCTGAAACAGAGAGAAGAAGTTTTAAATGAGACACTAAAACATTAGCTTATGCAGGACTCTACTGATCCCAAATGAAACCAAAGCAATACTGGGTAGTGGCTTTTCTCTTAGCAAAGGCATTTTCTCCTTTGATAAAGGGCTCAGGCCATGCTGAGTCCCCAGAAAGAATACCTTCAGCCAGGAAACAACAGAGCCAGTTTTAAAAATACTTAGAGGCCAGGGAGATAGCTTGGTGGTCTAAGCATCTACCTGGCAAGCATAAGGACCCAGGTTGGATCCCCAGTAATGCATACCATGCCAGCCCCACACCGAGCTGGGGAGGCTGAGACAGGAGGATCACCACTACAGGTCTGAGCTTTGTAGCAAGAACCTGTACCAAATAAATAAATAAAAAATATTTAATAAAAATACTTGGAACTCTTATTTTTCATATTATATTCTCATTGTTTCTCCATAATATGCAAGAATATTCCTGTGAGAAGCATTACTTGAACACACTCTTTATAACTAGTATTGTTCCAGTTACATGAGCCCGCTTGAACTCAGCGTCGGCAACTGAATCAACACTGGGTAGGTAGACGGTGCTGAGCCCCCTTCCAAGAACAGGAAAAACCTTTGTGAAATCATAGCAGGTTAGGCCATGAGGGTGTGAGGAGGAATAAGAGGTGGAGGTAAGTCAAGGCTTTATCGCGCACTGAAGGAAACTCATCAAAAGGTTGTTGCACTATGAAGGAGTTCCTGAGGGACAAGAATGAAGACAGGGCCAGCTAGGAGCTTGTCACAGGAACAGAAAGCCATAAAGTCCTAAGGATGACATACTTGAATTTATTTAACAAATATTGCCTAGTATTTGTCAAGCCAAGGTTCGGGTACTTTACAAAGGTTAACCCATCAGCGACAGCTCACGGTATCTATGTGAAGGAGCAGTACGGGCATCCTTGCCTTATGAGTGAGAAGGTGGACTCACTGACACGCTCAGAACTTTGCTCGAGAGTCCCAGAGCTAATAAATGCTCAAGCTTGGATTTGAACTGAGGAAGTTTGGCTCTAGTGTCCTTTCCCTTAACCGCGATAAAATTTTGCTCTTTTTATTTTTGATTATTTTATTTTTGTACTCCAGGGCAGAACTTAATTTTATGGCATGGGGAGCTAGGTGCATGCTGTCACCTTTTAGGAGGCTAGGAGCATGGAAGGAGGAACAGGTTTCTTTTGGGCAAATGTAGAGCTCCCCGCAATCCAGGTCCCCCTAAATCAGATCCCAACCGAAGCCAAATCTATGGGAGCCATACTATTGTATATTTGGTGGAAATAAAGGAAAAAATAGTTCTCTCTTCTTTTTCTTCTTCTTTCTCCTGTAACGTCATTGCAAAAAACAAAGACTGTTTTACCTTTAGACCTTATAGACTGTGTTTTGGGCAACTGTAACATCTGAGTGGTCACAGAGTTAGGGCATTGTGAGGAAAGTATCAAATGAATATACGTCTGCATGACTTTAATTCAGTTAAGGAAAAGCAATGAAAAAGATTGATTGATTGATTGATTTTGGTGGCAGAGGTCAACCTTATCCATGAGAAGGTGGCAATTAGCTCCCTGCCTCCTCTCAGAACCCCCCTCCCAAGCCTGGTCAGTCCACATCATACACTCTCACTCTAGGTTTTCAGTGCCTGCAAGTCCTCAAGGTTTTGCAGCTGGAGGCTTAAAATGTCCCACTTTCCTGAGATACCTGACAAGGCAGGGCACAGAGACGAGGGTGATGCTGATTCTCACTGGCGCCAGCTGCCTGCAGATCGATCGCGTGGCCACCACGAAGGTGCTGGTGCCCGCTGCCATTTTCCACTGCACCAGCGACTCTTTAAATCCGAGTTTAAGGGCTGGAGAGATGGCTCAGTGGTCTAAAGCACCTACTTGGAACAAGCTTGCCAAAGCACAGGGACCGCAGTTCGATCCCCCAGCACCACATGCCAGCCTGCCGTGCCCCCTGGTGGGCTGAGCTGGCCACACACACACACACA
>NW_004524634.1:6618464-6632265 GCF_000260255.1 Octodon degus | reverse complement strand
GGAGTTATCCAGCTGCATCTGGCTTAGGTCTGGCTGCTGTGCTCAGCTCCTTCCTGCTGCAGACCTGGGCTAGGACTGGGTCTGGGGGTTCCCGGAAATCGGCAGCAATTCCGGACCTGGGCTAGGACTGTAAGGTTTTTATTTTAAAGAGAAAAAAACACTAAAAACAATGAGGCAAAATTTCAAAACAAGGTAGTGGGACAGTAACAATGGTTAGTATACTATTTATTACTATTTTCAAAGTAGTTGCCCAGATTACAAGATAAAGACATGAAAAATTGAACACAGAATGTAAGCACAAATCTTTTTTTCTAATAGAAATTTCAATGAAAATTAGTTGTATAGCTATCTCAACTCCATTATTTTTATTTTTTCCTTCCTTCCTTTCTCATTTCCCCCATGCAGTTTTCTCATTCCTTTTGAAAAGTTTCTTCCCATGTTCCAATATCTGTCATACAGTTTGGCTCTTATCGACTCTTTCAATTTCTTACGGTAGAGTGACAATGTAATATTTACACATATGAGACTGAATTGTTTCATTTATGAGTATGGTCTCTAGTTGCATCCACTTACCAATAAAAGTTCCAACTTTATCCTTCTTTATAACTGAGTAGATTGCTATTGTATAAAAATGCCTCATATTTTTCATCTATTCCTTAGTTTACTGGCATACACAATGTACAGAGATCGATTCCTGGTACAAAAACAAATTTCTTCATTGATGAGTTTTTGGGTTGTTTCCAAGATTTAGCTATGAAATATTGTTTTGCTATAAACATGGGTGACCATATATCAATGTGGTATAATGTTTTTAATATTTCTGGGAAAGTACTCTGAAGGAGAAGAGCTTGGTTTTATGGGACCTCTAATCCTAGTTTGTTCAGGAATCTTCACATTGTTTTCCACAGTGGTTGTACCAGTCTACACTCTTACCAACAGCAGAAAAGGGTTTGTTTTTACCCACATCTCTTCCATCATTCATTATTGATTGATTTTTTTTTTCATTACTAGGGATTGAACTCTGGACCTCGTGCTTTCCAGGCAGGCACTTATGTTGCTGAGCTATATTCCCAGATGAGTTAATTTTTTTTTCATTTTATGCATTTGGTATAGGGTCTTCCTATGCAGCTCCGAGTCATAGTGTTCCTCCTGTTTTCAGCCTCCCCAGCACTGCAATTACACACACACAGCACCCCACCCAGAGGTGGTGCCAGCACAGCATGCTGGACCAGGAATCCAACCCTTGTCCCTGCGCTTACCAAAGCAGGCACTTAATCTGCTAAGCTATCTCACCAGGCCAGCCCAGTTAATTTCTTAATGGTAGCTGAATCTCAGTGCTGTTTCAATTTGCATCTCTTGAATGACCAATTGTATTGAACAAATTTTTATATATTTATTTGCCATTTATATTTCTTCATCTGAGAAATGTGTATTCATCTCAGATGCCATTTTTGAGTTGGGTCTTTAAATTTGGGGGATCTAATATTTTTCAATTCTTTATATGTTCTAGATATAAGTTCTTTATGTGAGAGACAGTTGGCTAAAATTTTTTCCACTCTGTCACTTGTTTTTACTGTACTTATTATTTCTTTTGCTGTGACAAAAGCTTTTTAATAAGATGAGAATCAACTTCTTGATTCTTTAGAGTATTTCCCATGAAGTTTGGGTTTTATCCCTTAAGTCTCTGTCTATACCTACGTCTTCAAGATTTCTTCCTACTTTCTCTTCCAAGAGATTCAGTGTTCTAAATATTTTAGATATATTTTAGCATTTAGATTTTGTTTTTTTTAAGGTCACTTCATAATACTTGCTTTAATTTCTCTATGTTAACATATTTTATAGTAATTTTCATGTAACTCATTTTAGTTTTTTTGATTGTTTATTTTGTTTTGGTGGTACTAGGGATTGAACTCAGGACCTTGTGCTTGCCAGGCAAGCACTTATTCTACTGAGCTATCTCCCTGGTCCCTCATTTTAGTTTTTTTATTAGAAGTCACACATTCCCTGTAATAGCTCATAACCCAGAAATTACAGCTAATTTTTAAATAGTACTTAAAGTGGGAAGTAACATAATACTTAACTCTGTTTCATTATTCTATTTCCTGTCTTTCAACATAAATATAATTATGACAAGGAGGTAATACTTATATTTCAGTGGGGGACTACTTGCAAAGCAGAGTCCAGGTCGTGGATTTGATCCACGGTACTAGATAAAGGTTCCATGACTTAAAAATACGTTTCAAAAAGTCAGGCTGTGTGGGTGATGGGCAGCTGTAATGTAAGTCAGCCAGGAGGCTTAGGCTGGTGGGTGACAATTTCAAAGCAAGCCTAGGTAATATAGGTGGACCACTTTTTGAAAGCAACAAAAGACAAACAAAATGATTAAAGACACATGCAGAAAATATTTAGATTTTCATCACTGGCATGGGGAAAGCAAGTTTTTCCACATTTCTTCAAAAGGTGATCTTTCTTCCAGTGAACATATCTGAACCCTCTGGGAAAGTTCATGTGGCTGCGTGTGTTTGTAGTTGTGTCACTACCTTGTTCCACTGATTCTCAGGTCTGTTCTTTTTTGTTGCTGTTTTGTTTTGCTTTATGCTAGTACTATGCTGATTTTACCCAGTAGCTTTGTAGTATAATTTCAAGTTAGGGATTATAATACCTTCTTCAAGTCATGTGTTGTCCAGAGTTCCTTCTGATACTCTAGGTCTCTTCTGGTTCCAAATGAATTTTTACAATGTTTTCTCTAGATCTATGAGGTTTTCTACTCATATTTTTATAGGGATTGCATTAAACTGCATAACACTTTTGGGAGGATGGCCATTTGCACATTGTCGGTCCTTCCTATCCATGAGCAAGGGATATGTTTCCATTTTCTGACATCCTCTTCACTCTCCTTTTTTAGAGTAATACAATATACAGATCTTTTATTTCCTTTGTTAGACTGATTCTTAAATATTTCATTTCTTAGATGCTATTTGAAAGATGTAGTTTCTCTGAATTTTGTTTCAATGAGTTTGTGTACCGTAAGTTTTTTATAGCACACATATCGAGGCTTGCCGAGGAGATGAATATTCCTTAGAGATGTCTTCTTGGTTTAGGTGGTACTTGGTCTTTGGGCCTGCCCCAAATCTTACCTTCTCAGTATTAATGGTGAGATGTTGCTATTTATTTGTCACAGCACCCATTCTTTTGGTATTAGACTGTGGTGATTATGACCCAACACAATCACAATATTGTCACGCAACGGAAAAAAACTAATTATAACAGGTATGACATCCTGACTAAGGTACTACAATTAGAAATAATAATAGCATAAAGCATAGCCTCAAGCCTAACAAACTGTGTTAATTATTAATTTGTTATCTTTAATCATAGAGGCAAGATCCACAGTTGTATAACAAAATCCAACATTATTCGGGAACTTGTACACAAAGAGCGTCCCCTTTGTACAGAAAGCTAAAGGAAAAAAATGTATAGAAGCAAAGCTGGAGGACACAGGATCATAACCTGGGCTTTGGGAAACTGGAGAAGGAGGCAGGAGAGAAGGAAGGAGAAACCAAAAGATTATTGAAGCAGAGCAGAAAGCCGAGAGAGACCTATTTACTCATATGTAAATATCATAAAGTCAAAAGAGATAGTTAGCAAAGATAGAAAGAAGATGAATAGACCTAAACAAATTACATACCTAAGCAATCTAAAAACCAAAACAGAAACTGTCTCTGCATCTCTCTCCTAGTTGCGGTGGTGCTCTCTGACAGAGACAGCCAGAAGGCACGAACCATGTGTAGAGTTGTCTCCTCCAGGTCAGACCAGCCTTCTCTGCTCCACTTCCACTTGCACTTTTCTGTCCTCCCTGCCACTTGTTGCAGGGTGGATGGGATGGAGTGCTGTGGGATGTCTCTCTGCTCCTGTCATTGCTGCAGAGACATACAGTGCCACTTTGATCTCCTTTGCTGTCTAGGATGGGGGTGGGGAGTGCCAACCTCACTGGTTGCAGAGCAAGGAGGGGTTGTGCTGTTCCACTCACTATCTGGACTGCCACCTATATTGTCATAGCATCACTGCCACTGCTGTGATCCCTAACTATACTGACTCTTCTTCTTCCACAGTCTGGGAGGCAGCCCCAGGCTGCTATTTGCTTCAGTGTCATTCCCCACAGGGAGACTACCTCGGCTGTTTCAATCCCACTTGTCTTATTCCTCTGTTCCAGCCTGAGTGCCTTGGTTACTTTCTCATCACTGAGACACAATACACAACACCCAGATTTTTTTTTCAGTCCATAGTTGTCTTGCTCCAAGGAAGGACAGCATGGCAAAGGGACACCACAGAAGAGAAGGAGCTCATGGCAGGCACACAGGAAGGGATGAAGGTTGGAGGATGGATGCAAACACTTCCAGGCCATGCCCGCAGTGACCCACTTCTTCCCTCCAGACTCCACTGCCCAACAGCATACCCATAAGTGGGCTAATCCAGTGAGCTACATCACACACTCATGATCCCGTCACCTTCCCAGAGCCCTACTTATGTACTCATACGATTTGGGAGGCTGGGATCTGATGTAACCCATAACACAGGGTATGGTGTAACTCTTCCATGTTTTGAGTTGCTACTTGTGCTTGGAGCTAGCACAGCACTAGTCACTTGGTGGTGTAATTATTTGTATGTGGATCTCTATTAGACATGGAATTCTTGATAGGATGCAATGCGATGTCTTCTCTGTAATTCTATAACTTAGGATACGCTTACATGTTACATGAAAGAAGGAAACACAAGTCAGGGTTTAAGAAATATCCCGGTTCCTCTTATCAAACTACTTAATATCTCTGAACCTAAGCTTCCTTCTCTCCTTCCTTGGATACTTCTCTTCTTCATGTCTAATCCTGCACATCATCGCCTCCAAAGAATCTTCCTAGATCCCCCAAAACAAGGTTAGTGCTGCTCTGATGGAATCCCATAGTGTGTTATGCTGCCCTGTCTGTGAATGAATCAACTCCATCTTTATCCTTTCTATATCCCTAGATCCTAGGGCACACATTGGGTGCTCAGTAGTATGATTGGATTAATAAACTATAAACTGAAGGGTACCAAACAAAAGATGGTATCTAAAAAGTTTTAGTTCTAACCTTCGGTAAAACAGATAAAGTCTTGTCTTTTTACCATCATCAGAGACATTAAATAGTGGTTGCTTCCTTTGAAAACCATTCTCAAAGTCATGATCTCAGCCACTTTTTTAAACAAGAATACATTCAATTAGGTTTTCAGCCAAAATTAGGGCACAAGGAAACAGGAACTTGGCTGAAAACAAACAATAACCTAAGAGTGATGTTAGAGAGACAAAAGCACTAACAGCAACTGTGCATCCTGCATCTGTCTGTACCAGGGACTATTCATTCTCATGATCCAATGCCAACCCACAGGAGCCAACAGAACCTTCCAGCACCTGAGTCAACAGGGACTGTGCGTGAGTTAACCTTATCCACTCTCCCTACTCCTGCCACAAGTGGCAGGTCAAACCCACAAACCAGCACTTCCACTCAGAGCAAAACCTCTTGGGCTCAGGCCCTTGTCCTGCTATTGGTGAACCAGAGAACCCAACCATCCCTCTCCACAGGCATTCCAACCAACACCCATAGCCACCTCCCTGACTGTCCCAACTTCAGTCTCTTCACTTGGCACTTCCCAGAAAGCTGTGTAGCTTGTCTGTCTCATCTACTTTTTCTCTTGCAGCACGTTCTATATTACCACATACGGAGAACTCAATTATAATCACTGACAGCACCATCTTATTTCTCCTTTTTCTATAATATAAATTTTTTTCCTTCCTTGGAGAGTCATTTTCTGTGTCCACCAGCAACCACCAAGGCTTCATGCCTATTATCCTTCAGATACAACTCTGCATCAGAGTATTTTGTATCTAAAGAAGACATGGATCACTAAGCCTTTGTCAAGTAGTTTTCTTAAATTATTCACTAAGAATCATTCTCAAGCCAGAACTCAAAACCTTCAAATGGCCAGACAAGATTAACACATTTCTTTGGGGAGGATTACTTGGATCCTAGAGCTTTCCTACTTCTTTTTTTTTTATTGTCATAGTCTTTTAATTTCTTATACTTGTCAAAAAACACCTCATTGTAGTAAAAGCTTTAAAGTATAACACAAGTCTCATGTGAGAAAAGAGGATGTTAAAACTCAGGGGCTTAGAGAATGATGAAAAAGTAAGCAAGAGGAAGACAGGAAATTGCTTCTGTGGAGGTGCATGTGAGCCCTGAGGAGAAAGCAGCAACAGAAAGAAAAGGAAGGAGCTATTTTTGTCTGAAATACTGAGATATGGGGATGCACATGGGGTGATGCAAATGATAGGATAAATAATATCCTTACTTCTGCTTATTCTAGTGCTCATTACGGCATGTTGGAGTTAAAGACACTTGAGAAAAACTGGTTATTAGACAACTGTGGTGGGTCATTGAAAAAGTCTGGAGCAAGAAAAAAGAAAACTGTGAGCCATAGGTGCTAACCAACAGGATTTGTTAATAAGAACCCATCAGAGAATCTCTAGAAACTCTTAAAAATCACAGGGTCAGAGTTTGTTTTTAGTAATGGTTGGAGCCCCCAATACTAAGGTCTATTAATGTGAGCATGATTCCAAAATCAAGCGTGGCTTCTGTGGACAGAGACTATAGTTTGGACCCATGTGCACAGGAAAATCACAATTCACTAAATGGACCCGGGAGAGTATCTATGCCCCAGCTACTGAACTGCTGGCAGGGACAAGTCTTGAAATATATACTAGTTTTCCAGGGTTGGGCTGCTCCCACCCAAGAAAGCAAAGAATTTCTGAAGCTCATTGCTTAAGTTCCTTTGGTCAATCATGGACTGGGCTTGCTTTGCTAAACTTGAAGTAGAATCTTTACAAACTTGTGTGAACAGCCAACATTAGGTGGGAGAAGGGCCAGATAAAGAGAAGCCACAAGCTACTTGCATTTTCAATTATTTTTATGAGGAATTTTTCCCTATCCTAGTTTAAGAAAAAAAAAAGAGAAAAGATAGTGAATACATTTGAATCAATCAAAACCTACTTCACTGCTCCATCTCTTTAGGTAGAAGCCTTTTATAAAAGACAAAAAGGAAAGTAGAGAAGCCCTAGGGAAAATAAATCTAATGAACATATCTGGGCACTCTGTGACTCTCAGTTTACATGGAAGATTTTGAAACTGTTAGTTTCAATTTCAAAACTGTGATAATCGTCACAATATTCTGAATGTTTGTGTTCCTTCAAAGTTCATTTCTTTAAACTTAGTCACCAGTATTAGGAGGTAGGGTTTTAGGGAGGTGAATGGATCATGAGGGTACGGCCCCATGAGCGGGATTGGTGCCCACATAAAACAGAATCCAGAGAGTAGGGGAGATAGCTCAGTGGTCTAAGCACCTACCTGGTGAGGGCAAGGACCTCGGTTCAATCCCTGGTATGTGCCTGGCTGACCCCGCCTCAGGCGCACATGCCAAACATTGAAACAGGGCATGGTGGTCCATACCTGTGGTTCCAGCCCTGGGGAGGCTGAGACAGGAGGGTCAGTATGAGTCCAACCTGCATAGCAAGACCCTGTAGCAAATAAATAGATAAATAAATAAGATTTTTAAAAATCTAAATGTCACCCAAGCCTCATGCATTCACAAGTGGGATTTTTAAAAGGTGGTTGAATTATAGGGCTAGTAGCTAATTTGCTGGTAGGAGATTGAATGTGGTCAGAAGAGGTGGGTCACTGACAGCATAGCTTGAATCTATCTCCTCTCTCTCTCTCTCTCTCTCTCTCTCTCTCTCTCTCTCTCTCTCTCTCTCTCTCCTTCCTTCTAATAAATGAACAACCATGAACTCTTTCTCCTCTGCCATGCTGCCCTGCCTTGGAGCCAGCTGACTGAGGACTGAGATCTCTACAAAGCAGGAGCCAAAATAAACCTCTCCTGTTTTAAATTGTGTGTATCCAGTATTATGTCTCAGCACAATGAAAGTAACTGAAACAGTAGCCTGATTTGGAACCTGTGACACAGAAACTATGAACAATGACACATGACTGTGGACAGTCAAATTATATTAGAGTCTTGAGGCCTCTTTAGACCCTCACTGTCACTGTTAATCAGAAGGAGCAAATAAACAGAAGGAAAAGTACAAGACATAGAAAACTTGCTTCAGGCTTCCATCATAGAAATTAAAGTGCACATACCCAGAATACCCAGCATTTGAGATTGTGTTGAAGGTTTTAAACCTTTTAGGGGATACAAGGAAGCACACACACACACACACACACACACACACACACACACACACACACACTATCCTATCTTGGGGGGGGGGGAAGATGCCCACAATTTATCAACTCTAATTGAAAAAATATTGAGGGATTTTCAGAAAAATAACAAATATATGTTTCTTTAAATTGTTTTACATTATGAACAAAAAAATTAAGCCCTTAAAAATAAATGAACAGTATATTGAATAAGTAAAAGTGAAGATGCTCCTAATTACCACCCAGAATAAAAAATAGAATAGTACAGCTACCAGGAATGTACGGCGTATTTCTTTTTATACTCCCCTAAAAATATGGTCTAGAAATCATTTTAGTAATACCTGCCTTCTTTTTCATCATAGTGTTGCTGGTTAAGTGCATGCTCAAGTGATAATGTGCCTTTTATTTTTATGTCAAGGGAGTTAATTATATATCAATGCTACGTTCATACAATTCCCACGTGGCTCTCATGCGTTCACTCTCACTGTGCATGCCATTCCATAATGTGACTGTAGCAAAATGTTTCTGTATTTTCTACTCTCACTGGATGCTGCTGCATAATTTGGGATGACTATGATCAGAGTCATTGTTATCATTCTTATGGGAATTAACTAAACACCTGCCTTGATCCTTGCCCACTCCAATCCATTCTGAGCTCTGAAAAGCCAAAATTATTTTGTAAAAATATGTGAAATTATCACTCTCTTGCTTTAAAAACTCAACTTGCAATCAAGTCTTTGCTCTTCAATATGGCTTCCAAGGATCAGCATCATGAGACCTCCTACTTGACTTCTCTTCACTCCTTTTTTCCCACCTCCTTCTTCCCATCTTTCTCTTACACATTCCAACCACAGAACACTTTCATCTCTTCCCCCAATGAGTCATATTCTTGATACTCAATATGCTTTCACACATGGAATCCTCTCTGCCCAGGATATCCTTTCCTGTATATCTTCCTTCTTTATCCAACTCCTTCTAACTCATCCAGTTCTCAGCACAACAGACAATGTTTTGTGTCCATCAAATCGAGTTTCATATTTTTCTCTACTTAGATAATATGGAAAAGTGTACCTCTCAGCGCTTGTAATATTGTGTAGAGCCATAAATCTAGCTTTCACTAGCTTTACCACTAGTGTGGTAATCCAAGGTGTCACTTGCACTGTGATGCTGACCCTAACTCCAGCTCTGGGTCAGGTCCCTTTTTTATGTGATACACAGTTCCCATAACTGAGCGTTTATCAAGCTATATTGTGTTCACCATTCTGAATGTCTGTCATGTTGGAAACAGAAACCATAACTATGTACCATATGCACAGCAGGATCTAGCACTGAAATACCTGCTGAATTAACAATTGATGATTAGTTTGTCATGGCTGAAATGCTCTGAATAGACAACAAAGGAAAGGTCAGCTATTGTGACTGTTCATATCCCATGGAAGTAGCAGGAAGGAAAAATTCCCTGATTAGGTAAACATGAGCCCCATTGAAAGTCATGGCTTATGACAGACATTTAATTATGTTCTGTTCATCACAGTAGTTGTTATACCAGAACAAGAAAAAGAAAAGTAGGAAATAAAATAGTTCCCAAACCATTTCACCCCAAGCATTGTCATAGAAAATTCCATGAAGTGAGCTCAGACAGATTTAACTTTGATGACCTTTCCATTTCTGAGATGTGAAGGAGAGATTGAAAGAAAAGTGCTTGGGGCTGTAGTGAGACAATTTTCTGCAGAAGAATGTGATAGGGGTGTGCTTAAGACAACCTGCACACCGGAAAGCTAAATGACTCACCAGCTTCTAAGGAAAGATCTGTTGATAATTAATGATCTGAGGACTCATACTAAAAAGCTGACATTTAGCTGGATCATTACCAAAACCCACATACCATATGCTTTCCTAATTGTGGTTGTGAGAACAATAAGTCTAGAAACACTTGACTGTGTATTGCACCATACTCCTAATTATCTGATTAACATTGATGATTACATAGCACCTTGTGGACAAATTGTATGAGATTATTTGAATGGAAACCAGAAATCTGCTGTTTCTGTTTCAGAATAGATGCATATGACAATGTAAGGTCAGCATAAAAAGCAGCCTTCATTCACCTGGAAAGTTTTATTTTGTAAGATGCCTCCAAAGATTTTCAGAGCCCCTCTTCCATGTGATACTCAGTGAAACAAAGGATAGAGGAAAAGCAAATAACTGTTTGAAAATACTCACATCATAAAAATACATTAGAGATTTGGCTATTAGAATTATGCTGCTATAAACGTGGGTGTCCGTATATCACTTTGGTATGATGTTTTTATTTCTTCTGGGAAAACACACTGAATGGAAATACCTGGGTCAAATGGGACTTCTAATCCTCATTTTCTGAGGAATCTCTGCACTGATTTCCACAGTGGTTGTACTAGTCTACACTCCTAACAACAATGGAGAAGGGTTCATTTTTTTCCACAGCCCCACTAGCACCTGTTTTTGGTTGATTTCTTGATGATAGCCATTCTTTCTGGGGTGAGATGGAATCTCAGTGTCATTTCAATTGACATTTCTCTAATGATCAGTGATGTTGAACACTTTTTCATATATTCAGTTGCCATTTGTATCTCTTCATCTGAAAAGTGTGCATTCATCTCAATGCCAAGTTTTGAATTGGGTCTTTAAATTAGGAAGGGATCTGACTTTTTTCAATTCTTTATATGTTGTAGAGGGACAGTTGGCTAAAATGGTTCCCACTAAGTGGGCTGTCTTTTCACTCTGCTGGTGATTTCTTTTGATGTGAAAATAAATGCTTTTAAATAAGATTAGATCCCAATGGCTGGCCTGATAGCTCAGCAGACTAAAGCACCTGCTTAGGCAGAGCGTACCAGGGCTGGGGTTGTGCCAGGCCGGCCCAGCCTGTGGGGCACACTGAGGTGATGGAGACTGGGTGTGGTGGTGCACACCTGTAATCCCAGCACTTGGGAGGCTGAAAACAGGAGAATCACTATGAATTGGATCTACATAGGGAAACCCTGTACACCCTGTAGACCATGTCCTAAATACAGAAATAAATAAATAAATAAATAAATAAATAAATAAATAAAAGATTAGATCCCAGTTATTGATTCTTTCAAGTAGTTCCTGTGCAGTTTGGTTTTTGTTGATGAACTCTTTGCTTACCCCTATGTCTTTAAGATTTCTCCTTACTATCTCTTTCAGGAGATTTAGTGTTGCTGTTTTAATATTTAGATCTTTGATCCATTTTGGCTTTAGTTTACTGCATGGTGATAGACAGGTTTAGTTTTCATATCTGGAATATGGAAAGCTGGTTTTTCTAGCACCATTTATTAAAGAAGTTACATTTCTTCTACTGAACATGTTTGTCCCTTTTGTCAAAGATAATGTGGCTGAGTGTATTTGTAGTAGTGTATTTGAAGTTGTATTTCATCTTCTAATCTGTTCCACTGATTCTCAGGTCTGGTTTTTGCCCGTAGTAGCTTTGTACTATAATTTCAAGTCAGGGATTGTGATGCTTCCTACTTTGTCTTTATTGCCCAGGGTTGCCTTTGTTATTCTAGGTCTCTTCTGGTTTCAAATGAATTTTAGGAATGTTTTCTCTAGATCTGTGAGGTATGATACAGGTATTTTTTTTTTTGGATTGCATTAAATCTATATAACAGTTTTGGAAGTATGGTCATTTTCACACTGTTGGTGAAAGGGATATCTTTCCATTTTTTTATATCCTTTTTAGTATCTTTTATCAGAGTACTATAATTTTCAATATATAAATATTTTACTTTCTTTATTAGATTGATTCCTATCAACTGAATGGATAAAAAAGATGTGGTAATTTTATACAATAGAACACTACTCGGCCATAAAGAAAGATAAACTCGAGACTTTTATAAGTAAATGGATGCAATTAGAAACCATATTCATAAGTGAAATAAATCAGACTTCTATGGATAAACGTTGCCATGGAAATAGCTCATCCAGGGAGATTGCTCAGTAGAATAAGTGCCTACCTGGCAAGCACAGGGTCATGAGTTCAATCCCTGGTACTGAAAAAAAGAAAAACATTACCAAAACATTGTGTTGTATCTCTAGTATAAGAAACAGCAGTAGTAAATAAGATCCAAAAAGTACAATAGATATTGTGTAAGGAAAGAAAAGTTCTCAAAAGTAAAGAACAACTAAGATTGAGGAGAGGAGAAAAGAAGGAAGAGAAAATTATATATATATATATATATATATATATATATGAAAATTATACTACTAATTTCTCTTCATTGAAAAAAATTGTGCTTATATTAATTTTGCATGCCTATATCTTGTAATCTGACCAACTATTTTGAAGATAACAATACATAATATATTAACCATTATTTCCTATTTCTTTGTTTTGAAATTCTGTCTTATTTTTATTGGTTTTTTTCCTCTTTAAAATAATAAAATATGAAACAATGTGTGTAGCTGTTATGTTTTGTTTCTGCAACCTCCTTCCTCAAGGCTTTGTGTGGTTGTGAGGGTGCTTTTTAGAAGTAGCTGAATCTAGAATTTGTGCCTGATTCACTGTTTAGTGCTGGGACTGTGGCTGTGAGTGCTACACTCACCATGGGGCAGATAGCCTTCATAAAATAGAAAGGAAAGAAAGAGGCTTGCTCTTTTGTGCTTCTCTTTTTTAATAAAAAAAAATGTATTTACGGGCCAGGGAGATGGCTCAGTGGAATAAGCGCTTCCCTGGCAAGCGCAAGGGCCTGAGTTCAATCCCCGGTTCTGAAAAAAACAAAACAAAACAAAACAAACAAAAAAATGTATTTACTTAGACTCATTCAGAATGTCAACAAAACAGTTGCAACTTTTTTCTTTTTTGCAATTACATACTGGTATTCAGTTAATAGAACAACAATTATTTCATGTAAGCTACATCACAGACAACTGAGAATGAAACACTACCATCCCCATATATAACTAACTTGTGCTGTGCACCAACAAGAACCTGCTTTAAGTTGGTGTCTTTTTTGTTTCCCTTTTTGTTCTTGCTACATTTGCTGTTTTCCAGAACCATGAACTGTTGCTCCTCTGCCATGCCACCCTTCCTAGGAACCAGTTGATCATGGACTGAAACCTCTGCAAATCATGAGCTAAATAAACCATTTCCTCTTTAACTTGAGTAATGAGTATTTTTTCTCAACAACAATGTGAGAAAAATAAAACAATAGCTAATATGTACATATTTAATTAAATTATATATAGCAAGACAGAGATAGCTCAGTGCTTTAAGCACCTGCCTGGCAAGCACAAGGACATAGGTTCAATCCTTGTTACCACATGTTGTGCTGGTCCTGGAACCCCAAGCATGCCCTGCTAGCCAACAAAACTGGGCACGGTGGCACATGCATGTAATCCCAGCTCTGAGGAGGCTGAGACAGGAGGATTACTATGAGTCCGAGCTGTGTAATGAAACCCTGTACCAAATAAATAAATAAATAAACAAACAAACACATACACAAACAAATTATTTGTAACAA
>NW_004524634.1:6616540-6618288 GCF_000260255.1 Octodon degus | reverse complement strand
CTCAGTAGCATAAGCACCTGCCTGGCAAGCACAAGGTCTCAAGTTCAATCCCCAGTACCACAAAAAATAATATATTATAATATAATATAACATAATATAATATAGTCCTAAGTCACCTAATAAAGGTTCTTTGAAATCATTGTTGCTGTAACTAGGCTTTATAAAAAATATTATGTATGTTCCAGGTAAGATAACTGATGACTACTGGTACAGGAAGACTTCCACTGTTGCCTTCTTGCCAGGGCAGCAATGACTAAAAATTAAAGACTTGTAGTTCCATAGGAGAATTAAAGAATGCTATGAAATTTCAACTTTAAGGAGATTTATGAAGCAGTATTTCAGTATCAGAAAGTTCTTTCTAAATCTGATGCCAAGCTGGGGCAATGGCTAGAAAACAAAGTCAGGAACGGGCTGCCATGTGGGGAGTGAAAGTAAGAGGAATCTGAGAGAACACTTCATCCTTTGCTGATCTGCTTGATTCAAACTCCAGTGAAACCTGAGAGAGAGGGGAGTAGGAGAGGGACAGAGATTCTACTGCTGATAGAACTATATTAGGAGCCTGCAAGGGCTAAAAATCTTATGGTTTCCTCAGCAGGTGTCTGTCTTGAACAGGATGGAATGACATTCTGTCTATAAGGATAGAATTCTGACTGATGGGAAATCAATTTCCTTCATCAATATTTGTTGACAAAATATTCCTTTCTCATGTGCTTCCTAATACCAGTTTGTCATCCCAGAGAGTGAAACAGAAACAAAAGTTACCAGGGAGAAGCCAGAGCAAGACCATGGGGCTTCGTACCTCTTTGCACTCTTCTCCCATGACAAGTGGAGACCAGCAATCAATAAGAGCAGTGGTCCAGAGGAGATGCGCTGCTAAAGCTAATCCTAATAAGGAATCTGGGACTATAGGTGGGATAGTTCAGCATTTTCCATATTTTGTGTTTGTCTTTTTCTGTAAGCCTAAAACAACTCTAAAAATAATGTCTAATTAAAATAGGTCTATGTTTGTTGGCAATGAGTACAGTCCACTGCCTATTGTTACCCTCTACTCTAACTTAACACCTTGCACCCTTTCTCCTTAGGGCTTTTGCTCTTTCCTAAGCTGTGCTTAAGAAACGGAGAAACCAAGACGCAGCATGGGCAGACCCTCTCCCACACCCTCGGGCAGCGCCCCACCACTCCTTCGTACCTCCCCACCCCTCCGGCCGAGTAGGAATTTCCGCCGGCTTCCTGGAACCCCCAGACCCAGTCCTAGCCCAGGTCCGGTGAGTGTGTGGAGAGCTTCCTGCTACCCTGCGCCAGCGGGACCAGTCCCAGCCCAGGCGCAGCATAGGCTGGACACTCTCTCACCCCCTCGGGCCGCCCCCAACCACTACGCCATACCTCCCCCACCCCTCCAGCCTAGTAGGAATTTCTGCCAAATTCTGGGAACCCCCAGACCCAGTCCTAGCCCAGGTCAGCAGCAGGAAGGACCTGAGCACAACACCAGACCTAAGCCAGACGCAGCTGGATAAGGTCAAACTCTGTAGAGCTCCACCTGAACTTCAGTACGTGTGAAGGTTATAACTACAGCAAAGATCTACAACAAAGGGCAGAGGACACTGCTACACAAAATGATGAAAAGGAACAAAATGCAACCTCAGAACCCAAAACCACCCATAACAAGTGCAGAGGACACTAACACAGAACAAATTGGAAATCACACAGCTGAAAGCAATGAATCAACAGCTTCTGAAATAAAACAGCTG
>NW_004524634.1:6603967-6609721 GCF_000260255.1 Octodon degus | reverse complement strand
AATTTTAGAGCAATGGTAGAATAGAAAACCCAGAGATAAACCTAAGTCTAAAGTCAATTAATTTTTGAAGGACAAAAGACATGGTTAATAAAAGTTTACCTCTTTAGCAAATGGTGTTGAATGTCACAAGAACATTGAGAACACATCCCTTAAACTTCCTTATAGTAATGGAAAGCTGACTAATACACACCTCTTCCACTTCAGTCTCTTAGTGTTCTTGGAGGTAAAGTGAGTTTCTTGAAAACAACATAAGGTGGGGTCTTATTTTTTTATGGATACTTTAATTTATTCTACGATGGATAATTTAATTTTAACTGGATAATTTAATCCACATACATATAAAATAATTGTAAATAGGTGGTGTCTTACAACAGTCATGTTTTAAATTAGTGGGTGTAGTATAGTTCCTTTTTTTCTCCCTCTTACAGTTTTCCTTTGTGGTTGAGTAACTTATTCCAGTAGTATTTTTTAATTCCTTTCTTATTATTTTTGGTTCATCTGCTGTAGATTTTTGCTTTGTAGAAACTATGGAGCTTACAAAGCCAGACTTTTGATTATAATGGGCTGATTTGAAGTGATAGCAACACAAGATGATCTTAAAATAAGAAAACATGTCAAAACAATGAATTAAAATGTGTTAGTAAAAACTCTATACTTGCATCCCATTTCTTTGAATATTTTGAATTTTTGATGTATCATTTTACATCTCTCTATATTTTTCTATCAGCACATAAACAAAGCTATTAGTTTTAGTGGTTTTTTTCAGTCTTTACAATAATGACATTAATGGTTTATGTACTATGTTTATAGTGTTAGATAGTCAAACATTCTGGTTTATCTGTGTAGCTATTCTGTCAGTTTTGCATATTCTCCTAGTTTCTTCTCACTCACCAACATTTTTGTTTCAGTTTGTAAAACTTCCATTAATGTCTCCTTATAAGACATACTACGAAGAAGATACATAAGAGATATTCTCATGGCTCTTTTATTTCTGGGAATGTCTTTATCTCTTTTACATTTCCAAAGGAAAGGTTTCATGGTATAATATTCTCAGTTGACAGGTTTTTTCCTTAAGTTCTGAGAAAATCTGCTTCACTGACCTAGGTTTCTGGTAAAAGTATGCTGGCAGGTGAATTAGGACACCTTTATATGTCATAGTCTTACTTAAGTATGAAACTCTTCAACTGCTTTGGAATTTAAAATATTTAATACTTGAAGTATTTTGACATGAAAATTTTGTCCCAGATGTATTATTTGATACTCAATATACAAACTAGAACTTGTTAGTGTCAGATTTGCCTTGTGAGTCATTATATTTTCCAGCCAAAACAATACTTTGGGGACTGGTTGTTTCTGGTGCCCATCCTGCCTCAGAAACCAGCTGATGATGAATGTCAAGGTACCACTGGATTTGTTTCTTTTCTCTTCCTGCCTTGAGAACCCTTAAACTTTTAGAACTTTATTGTAATATTTTAGGATATGCATGGTTGTGTTGTAACTGACTATTGAACTTTGAGCCTCTTTTCTGAATATTTCTTTTCTTCTTTACATTTGGGAAGTTTTCTATAGTAATCTGTTTCTATAATCTTATTACTTCTTTATAATTTTTAATTGTTTGTCTCCAATCATCTTCTTATTTGCTCTTTTGATGCCTTCTCAAAGTTCGCATAAGTTTATTTTTCTTCAGACAACTTTTCCTCTGTGTAGTGTACTTTCTAAAAGTCCTACTTTGAGCTATCTGATGTATTCTGCTAGTGATGATTTTAATCACATTTTAAATTTCACTTAGTGTACTCTTTTAGCTCAATAATTTAAATTTGTAAATTGCTTCCATCTCTTTAAGTTTCTAAGAGTACTGAGTTATCTCTCTGTGTTTTGTTTAACCTTACTGAGTTTCCTTAAGGCAGCTGCTGGGACGGGTCTAGAAGACACATCTGTAAATACTGTCCCAGGGATGGCCATGATGCCCAAAGTTGGGGAAAGGCCAACAGTGAGAGTTGCCTGGCTGCCAAGTCTCATGCTGAGCAGCTTTACACCCAAGTTCCATGGCCAAGCCACATGGGCCTGCACAGTCTGGGGAAAGATTTGAGCCCTGGGCCCACTCTACGGCTGATTTATTGTTTAGGCTTGCAGTGTTCTCCCAAAGTCTCACGTGTTCACAGGTAAGGATTTTGGAAAGTGACTGGACACCAGATGGGACCAAACTGCAGCAGATGAGGTTATAATTTGGTGGTATTATTGGGAAGTGGTAGAAGCAGAATGGAGCCTGGTTATAGGGGACATACCATGGAGTCATGATCTTGAGGGCTACACATGGCTCTCAGCCCCTTTATTTCCACCTCTTTTCCTTTCTTGTTACTTCTCAGCTGCCATGAGGTGATCATCCTTCCTCTGTAACGTGCTTTTGTCATGATGTTTCTGCCTCGCCACAGACTAGAAGCAGTGGAGCCAATGATCATGGACTGAAACCTCTGAACTCTCAGTCCACATAAGCATCTCCTCCTTTAAATTGTTTTTTTCAGGTATTTTATCACAATGAAAAAAAGTCAATGGAGTTGGCAATACAACAGCCTGAAACATGAGTCCAACCCACCAAGGTACAGATCTACACCTGTCACCAGAGCAACTCGAGAGGCTCCATGTGCTCAAACAAGCAGGCCCAGCAGCAAGCTCCTAGGTTAGCTTTCTTGTCATGACCCCCCAGCAGGCACAATTTCACTCATTTTCTGCTGCTCATGGTTGGGAGAGAGGCAGTGGCATTACTCCAGGGCCACCCAGTTTAATGCAACTCAGCACATTGGTCCATAGGTACTGACCTAGTGGTTATGATTATGGGGCACTACCTAACACTAGGCTTCATCACACCAGACCTGGTGTTGTGTCTCAAGTCTAAGACTTGGACTTAATTCCTTCTCCTTTCTCGGTGTGAGGGGCATCTATCTACCACACTGCCTAGAACTGGGAGAGGGGAGATATAGGCAAACGTCTTGCCTTCTTCAGTTGTATGCTTTCTTATCATTATACTAAAAGCAGGAACTATGACCTCTAACCTGGTTTCCTTAACTCTTGTGAACAATGTTGTGTCCTGGTGAGATAATTGTTATACAACTTTAGTTCACATTTTTCTCTGCCTATCCCGTTAAAGTGCAAGAACATGTTAATTTAATCTCTGGTTTTAAGAATTAGCATAGTGGTTAACTGTTTGGGAGGGAAATACTAAAGGAAATTACTACAATTTTGATAATATCCTTTTTTTCTTTTTTCAAGTGAAAAATCTTTATTGCGAAGTTTCCTGTGGTGACACTCTCTCCTGAGCTGGATCCCAGCTAAGGAGGCTGAGGCAGGAGGTCACAAGTGAGCCCCAGCCTGGGCAACTTGGTGAGACCTGTTTAGAAACTTTTCTCAAGAGCTGAAAACATAGCTCAGAGCAAATGCTCTGGGTTCATTCTCTTGTTAATAAACAAACATACAAGCAAACCTTCTATGCCAGCTATGATGATCATTAAAATTTAAAAGTACAGCTTTTAACATTGTCCAGGTAATAACGTTCCCTTTGCTGCACCAGCAGAGCTGTCAAATGCCCACCCTGCAGGTACAGACGCGACGTTCCCTTCACTGCACCTTCCTGGGTGTTGGTGGGGAAAGCGCGCTGCTGCTTGCGGCAGCCACCTAGACCCTAGAGTCCGTTCTCTAGTAATCCTTTCAAAGAGGCTACATGGCAAACAAATCTTCTGAATTCATCAATATCAAAATATGTTCTGGTTTGGCCCTCAAAATCAAAGGCCAGTCTGGCTGGGTACTGGATTCGCGGGTGGAAGCCATTCTCGTGCAGTACTCTCACGATGTCACACCACTGACTCCGGGCTTCTAGTGTGCTCAGTGAGAAGTCTGCCATCAGCCGGATCCTCTGACCCACATAGTGACTTCTCTCTCTCGTGAGGCCTTCAGGATCTTCTCTCTCACACTGGGGCTCCAGAACATCACCAAGATGTGTCTAGGAGTGAGCTTTCTCTCATCCACTTTGCTGGGGACTCTCTGAAGCACTGATGACCTCAAGCCTTGAGCTCCTCCTCAGCTCTGAAAATTTTTCTTCAATGATTTCTTTAATTATGTCCTCTGCCTCCTTCGCTTTATCCTCTTCTGGGACTCCGATCACCCGGACTTTGGAGCTTCTGAATTCGTCTTCCCAGATGTGATGTTTCTCCTTATTCAGCAGCTGCCTGGACATCTGCGCTGCGTCCCTGGATGCCTCTTCCACTTGGCTGTCCAGACAGCTCACTCTATCCTCAAGCTGAGCTACCCTGCGGTGCAGGTCATCTACTGAATGTTTAACTTCCTGGACATCCGGGCAACATTTCCTTCTGCGCTACATCTACCTCTTGTATCTCTCTGAAGATGCCAACCACACTTCTTCTGAAGTTTTCTTCTGTTTCCTGGATTAAGGCTGCTTCTTCAGATGTCAGCTTTTTCATCTGCAGAGTCTTGTTCCTCTCTTTCTCTGTTTTCTCTAAAAACTTGGTGATCTCTGATGAAGCACTCAGATTTGCCTGTGAACATATTTTGTGCTTACTGGAACTTTGCTCTAGTGATTTCGAGAGAGCACTGTGATGCGAAGTCGGATGGAGAACCTCAATTCCTTGACCTCCGGAAGCAGCCGTTTCCTGCACCTCGGCCTTGTGCTCCCCCTGGGTCTGCACCGGCCCTTCCTTCTCCTGACTACAGGCAAGTCCCTCTGGCAGCACTGAGGCCCCTTCTCCCTCTGTGCTTGGGCTTCCTCCTCCCTTCTGCTCCTTCTCCATCTCAGAGTCTCCTTTTCCCTCCTTGTCAGTCTCTGAGTTTTCTTCCTCCCCCCAGAATTCTTCCTCCTCCTCCTCCAGCCACATCCCTTCCTCCTCCACCTCCTCCTCTTCCTCCTCTCCCCACATCCCTTCTTCCTCCTCCTCCTCTGCTCCAGAGCTCTCTTCTTCCTCCTCCTCTAGCCATGAGTCCTCCTGCTCCCCCACCTTGGGGCTTTCCCTTCCCTCCCACTCCGAAGACTCTAAGCTCCCCACCTGAGCCCCAGCCACCTTCACCTCTTTAATGAACAGCAAGTTAAAGCCATCGCTCACTGGGTCTCCAGCTCCACACTTTGAGACTCTCAGAGGATTCTCCCCCTTTCTTTGCATCCCACGTTGCCGTCCTTCTCTGCATGAGTTTGCACTCTGTAGGAAAGCATGTTTCAGCAAATCTCTTGTGAAAGCTTTCTGGCCGGCAAAGCACCTGAGGCTCTGCAGGTCTGAGAAGGTCTGGACTTCGCCATCGCATTTAAATGCCAGTTCAACCTTGCATAGAAACTTGGGGTCAAAACCGTTTTCTCCCAAAACGCGGAAGATGCGAGCCCACTGCCTGCCGACTTCCAGCGTTGCGGAGAAGTCAGCCGCCAGCGTCAAGGTGGCGCCCTCAGCCCCAGCCGGCCTTCTTCTTCTGCAGCCAGCTCTTGCTTTCGCGGGTCTGCGAGGATTCTTTCTGCCCACGTTTCCTCCTCTGGCTGTCGCTCTGAAAGTCTCCCAGGGCCTCACGACCTCTCTGTCCTTTGTTCCTGGGCGAGGCTGCTCCTCCTGCCTCCCCCGATGGAGGGCGCACCTTCCCTTGGCCCTGAAGGCCCACTAGAGTTGCGTCTGCGCTCCTCCCCCGCGCTCCTCCCCCGCGCTCCTCCCCCGCGCTCCTCCCCCGCGCTCCTCCCCCGCGCTCCTCCCCCGCGCTCCTCCCCCGCGC
>NW_004524634.1:6590154-6603860 GCF_000260255.1 Octodon degus | reverse complement strand
CCTGATTTTCTTCACGAGCTCAAGATTTCAGCATGCTCACCCACGCTGGCGTCCTCCATCTTCTCTACCAGCGGCGTTGAACCTTTTACTTTTTGTCTCTCCTTTCTGCTCCAGGAGCTCTCTGCGTTTTTCACTGCAGGTGTTGTGAGTTTTGCTTCCATAAATTTCCTTAGGAAAGTCTTCACCGCCTCTTCAAACTTGAGCTCGTTCCTGTCACGTCCGTGGCATCCTCAGAGGCTCCTGCCCTCTTGGTGGAAGCCTTTTCTCCCCTCCTGTGGCCTTCTTCCTGTCCCTTTGCTGGTCTTGCCAGCTTGGGTTGAACCCTGGGCATCATGGCTGTGCTGTCACAGCTGGCTTTCTCTTTTGGAATAGTAGATCTGTGTATGTCCACAGGGTAGATGTCTTAATTCATTTTTTTTTTTTTAAATGTCATCTGTCCCTGCTGGCCAGAGCTGCTCCACACCAGACGGCACTGGGAGAAGGAGCCAATATCTTGTTTTTTATCTAGATTGTGCTTACCAAAATATATTTATTTTCCTTAATTCATTGAATTCTACATATGACACATGCCCTTTTATGTGTATATTTACTATAATGAAATTTTATTTCAAAAATTAAGATAGAAAGCTTATTTTCATTAAATATATCAGTTAGACATAGTTATCAACTTTTCTTTAAGATATTTTCCAGTAATTATTTAAATTATCATAGGGCTTCAATGATTTTAAAATATCCTCCAGTAATAAAAAAGAGCTTTTCTTAAGACAATGAAAGACATCCAAATCTTGGAAATGATATGTCTATAAAATCCAAAAGTTCTGTAAACATTGAAAATATTTCATTTGTAAACAAAGGTGAAGCTAAGTATAAAACAGTAATAAATCAATGCTAAATATTCTGTCAAGGTAGAAATGATTCAACTTTTATCATTGGGTAAGAAAATGAATATATTTATTTATTTTTAAAGGATATAACTGGTTAAAAAATTAGACAAAATTTCATTAAACAAAGTAATAGAATTTTGACATTGGTTGTTATAATGCATAATGTTATCTTTAAATTAGTTGTTTAGGTTACCAGATTTAAATATACCTGCAAAAATAATTAAATACACATGCAAAATTGGTAAAAAAAAAAAAAAAGTTCTAAGAAGTAAATAAATAACTTAAAGCAATAACCTCTCCTTTCAATAGCCCAGCAGAAATCAGCAGTATAATTATTCAAACTATCCTGCAGCAACAAAGTATTTCTAAAGCAAGCAAATGAAAACCACAACTTGTAAACTGCTATGGTCTGGATCTAGATGTTCCCCCAAAGCCTCATGCTGTCATAGGAGGGGCTTTGGGGGAGGTGGCTAAATCTAAAGTGTGTGGTGCTGGGATTAAAGGTGTGTGATTACTGTGATTACTAAATCAGCCCACTGGTCTGTTTGGCACTGCTCTAGTCTCGATAGCCTGTATACAATGCAAGGGACAGAAAGAGGCTTGTCTTGTTCCTTGCTTGCTTTGCTACCTGCGGCCCACCATGAACTATTTCTCCTCTGAAATGCTTGTCTGCCAGGCCCCCCCCCCCCTTAGAACCAACCAATTAAGGATTGAAATCTCTACAAACTGGGAGCCAAATAGATCTTCCCTCTTTCACCTTTGTCAGGTATTTTGTCTCAGCAGCAGCAACAACAGAAATAACTAAGACATATATATCTAAACCTAAATGCAAAAAAGACACTCAGGAATATAAAACAAAATAATACCACAGACTCAAGACCAAATATATCAGTCTTATAATTAAATATGAATAGGTTGAACTCACCTTAAAATCATTTTTACATATAAAGAATGATTTTCTCAGAGAAATCCAATTATATTCTCTGTTCTGTAATGCATGAAACAAAGCCATTCAGAAAAATAAAACTATTATTTAACTAAAGGCATGGGAATAGCTATACTAAGGAATTTAATAAAGGTACTGATAGGAATCAAGTCCACAATCAGTGGCATGACAATCAATACAGGATCCTTGATTAAATCTGGGTCAGAAAAGCAAAAATAAACAGCTGAGATATTTAGGATGAGTGGGGAAAAATGAATGTGGACCGTTTATTAGATAATAAATAGCATATTATCAATGTTACATTCTTTGAATGTAACAGCAATGTTTTAAGTGTGTAAGAAAAAAATCTTCAGCTCTAGGATCTTAAGACAGCCACATATCACAATCACTTGGAGGGTTGATTTTAACACAAACTTTGCCCCTCCTTTTAAACTCTCAGTTTCTAATTCAGTATAGGTGGTCTATGGAGTTTCATAGACTGGACCCATACTGTCCCCTCAGACTAAAGGAGTTTGTGTGTATCAAAGTGAAGGAAAACCCTCAGCCAACACCCACAACCAAAGGAAATACTGTTGGCAGAGCTGTTATTTTTTTCTTTTTTCATCTTTATTATTCAAAAAATTGTCACAAAGTATTTGGATAATGAAAGAAATGGATAAACTTGATAATTAAGTATCCTCATGGATAATTGCCATTCTTCCAGATCAAAAACTGGTGCCCAGAATGAGCAGATATGCAAGCAGCAACTCTCCACAGCTGTTGCCGAGTGAGAACTGACGCTACTTGACAGGTTTCAGTGTCTTTCCAAATCCTAGTGTGGTGCCTCTTATGTCGAGGAATGAATGCATTTCACAGCAATTGCCTATAAATAGCTGCATTTGCAGAACTTGAGAAAATGGCAAAGGTCAAAAGCATCTAGCCATCCTTAGGGGTCTCTGTGATATCTGAGACCTGGGACAGCACCTTTGTAGGGAGAAGAGGAGATGCCTTCAGATGAGGAGGCTAACCACTGCACTGAGACACTAACTACCTAAAGCTCACCTGCCCCAGAGACCTCAGTAAACAAAAAGCCATAGTGCCAGGTTGGCTGGTATGGCAGCTCTGGGGGCCAAAATAAATGATCAAGCAAACAATTATCATGAATAAAGTCAATTTTGTACAAAGAGATTTTCTAACATGATGATTTTTGCCATTTTCTGGGAGAGGTTAGTTTTCCCAAGTTAGATGGATCATTTCAACCATATTATGACTTTTATTTTTTTCCACAGTACTTTTAGAATATAGATCTTCAGAATGTATTCCCATTTTGCCAATATTTCAGAATTTTGCTTTTCACTATTTTTCCTTATATTTTAAAGGAAAGTTAATTCAACTCAGAAGATGTAGAAAATGCTGAAACATTGTGAAAAGAAAATCTTAAACAATTACACAACTGTTATCACGGCTAATTTTTTGATGGTCCTGTATCATACATACTAATTTTTTAAAGAATTAGCATCAAATTATAGACACTGGTCCTGTCCCTTTCAAATATCTATTATAAGGTATTACCCACATCATTAAAATATGGCTGCAAATATGACTGGACCACATTCCATTATATAAATGTGCTGTAAATTATCTAACTCCAAGATTCTATTATTGAACAACTCATTTTTTTATTTGATATATAAAGTTGCAGAGAACTTCCTGAAAAAATCCCTATGCATATTTCTGAATAAAAACCTAGAAGTAAAAAATCACTGGCTAAAAGGAATAAGTATTGTTTTAAGGCTTTCAGTGCCTAATGTAAAATTATCCTCCAGACAGTTTATATAAATTTATACCTGTACTAACAAGAATTTGATGCCAAGCCCTAGAGATAAAGAATGTCCATCTACCAAAGGCCCCAAATTTACATCTGCTATTCAGTAACATGGGAGGCAATAGATGACTGGTTCAGCACTTGAGAATCTTGTTTTCTAGCCATCAATCTCTTCATATCAGAAGATGAGGTACAAACAGACAAGAGTAACAACCAGATATTTAAAATCAATCTGGGGGCTGGTGAGATGGCTCAGTGGTCTAAAGCACCTACTTAGAACAAGCTAAGCTAAGCTAAGCAAAAGCACAGAGACTGCAGTTCAATCCCCAGCACCACATGCCAGCCAGCCCCACCCCCTGGTGGGCTGAACTGGCCACACACACACTAAATAAATAAAAATAAATAAATAAAGTTTAAAAAAAACATTAAAAAATAAAAATAAAATAAAATAAAATCAATCTGCGTAAGTTGCACTTACACAGTTTTCTCTCATCTATTAAGTCTCTGTGTTCAATGTTATATATAATTTTTGGTCTGTTTGGATTCTTCTTCAAGTTTTAATTAGGTTTATTTGCAAATTTAATTACATTATAAAACAGAATCACCTTCTTGCATATAGTTTTAAACTGCTATTGTTCTCAGAAAAGGATAACCAATATTGGGCTAATAAATTTTAATTCTAAAAGAGATCTGATTGAATTTACATAATATTGTTTTTGTAGAGATAAATGTATATCTTTCTGCTAAATGTACTATTGTGAAATACAGATCTGTGTGTGTGTGTTTTATCTAAAAGACCATCATACTGGAGTGACAGCAGAGATATAATGGACACATTTATTAATTATATCTACTTTATATACCTTATGTCCATTTTTGTTATTCCTTCTTTCTCTTCACTTTGTAAAGAAACATTCGGACTTTCATAGTTTACATCTTCAGTCTTCATACATGCTCTTCTTTTTAAAAGATGCTGAGATAAGGGCTGGCCAAATAGCTCAGTGGATTAAAGTGCCTGCAAGCAGGCACAGGGGACAGGGGTTCTAATTCCTGGTCTGTCATGCTGGCCCTGTCCCCAGGGCATGCTGAGAAGGCAACTGAGACTGGGTGTGATGGCGCGCACCTGTAATCCCAGTTCTTGGGAGGCTGTAAACAGGTGGATCACTATGAGTCTGATCTAGTAGTGAGACCCTGAACACCCTGAAGACCCTTCCCTAAAATACAAAAAAAAAAAAATGCTGAGATAAATAAAGCGAAATGTTATCAGGTCCCACCCATGCCAATATTGTTTTCCATCTTAGGTGCTAACAATACCTATAGCCCCAGTACTGTATATTCTGTTCCCATCAATATCAATGTCAGTAACCTAGAGCTCCTGTGCATTCCTTCTCTCTGTCTCTCTCTGTCTCTCTCTGTCTCTCTCTCTGTCTCTCTCTCTGTTTCTCTGTCTCTGTCTCTCTCTCTGTCTCTCTCTCTCTCTCTCTCTCTCTCTCTCTCTCTCTCTCTCTCTCTCTTTCTTCGCTCCCTCTTCCAGATAAAGCTTGCAACTATCACCTAAATGGCAACTATCAAAGAGTTCAGCAAATTATCTTTTAAAATCAGGGCCAATTTCTTTTTCTAAAACTAATTCAGCAAGCCCTGAAGCAACTCCCTACAGACAGCCATGTCTGCTCATCTGAGCAGGAACAGAGGCCTCACTGCCTCTGCTTTGCAGGGGCCTCACAGCTCAGAACATGTACAGTATGTGGGAGGAGGGCCACACGGGAATAGCTGGAGGAAAATAAGCACTGCTCACTCCCAGAAAACAAAAGAGGAATAGCATCCACATGAAGTGATAGCCACAAAAGTTATGTTGGAAAACCCAACAAAAATCGGGCCAGGGAGATGACTCAGTGGAATAAGCACTTCCCTGGTAAGTGCAAGGGCCTGAGTTCAATCCCCAGTTCCATGAGAAAAAAAAAATGACCATCCATAAAGCAGGTAGGACTGTGCCTAGCACATAGTAAACATTATTTAAGGACCTGAAGCCAACCTCTTCCTCCCCTGCTTGTTACAATTAATAATATTTATTGTTGTTTTGCATTGGGAAGGCATATTTCTGTTGCTGTCTCCTTACTTCACACTAGCTTTCTAGAGCTAAACATTTTCAAGCAATGCTACCCAGTGTAACACATTTGTATTGATCATCCACCCTGGACAAAGTGCTGCATTGAAGGGTGCAGGAAATGACTGGTTGAATCACACAGCTCCTGCCCTCTGGGAACTACAACTTAATTTGAAAGAGGCATTATGCACCACAGACAGTTTGCCTTATGAAAGAATAGCTAAAGAAGGAAGCCAGTGACTCAAGGTAACCCATCAGCACTTGGAGGGAGGTAGAGAATGCCTGCACAGGACTGGGCTTTATTCCTCCTTTCCCTGCCCTTCCCTTTCCCTAGATAAAACTAACCATACAAATTGTCAAAAATGGAAGCAGAGCTTCTGCTAGTCTGGAGCTCCCCCCACTCCCTTTACCCTAGGAACACACCATCCTAGAAGTAGTACTAAGAGACCGAAGGAAGGAACTAGCTCTGTAGAGACCCCTGAGGTAAAGATCCTTATATATTCTTCTCAGTGCTGCATGGAAGAGGAAATCCAGCAAGGGAATTAATTGTAGTTAGAGCCCCAGGGAAGCCATACTACAAGCAGAAAAGGAACATTAACAATACAAAAACAAGCAATTACTGCCCTTCACTTTCTCTTTTCTTCCCATAATTTTATTGAGAAACAAATAGCAATGAGACAGTTTCAAACCAAATTGGTAGGACAGTTTCAATAATTAACACATTGCATACATTCTTCCTAGTGGCTAATTGCTGTACAAGATACAGACATGACATCCTATCTACAAACACTATTAGAACAAATCCCTCTACTTTCTCAAGTTCTAGGAAACACTCCCTGCAGCATCCTGCCCACTGCCCACCATTCAGCTTTTAAAATGGAAGGCTTCTGCCTTAGAGAGAGAGGCCGAACCCTGTGAGCAGGGTGGGTAGGCCATGATCACATACCTAGAGACATGGAGAAGGGGGAAAAGACTCGGCAGAGCAGGACCGGAGCAGGTACTCTCCTATTGTTTCCCCAAAATGCTAAAAAGAGCAGAGACAGCCTGAAATCCTGTCCCCCATCCAGCATCCTGCACAGCCAAAAGAGGCCCTTGGGCCAAACTTTAGGACTGTGCCAAGTTCCATGGAATGAAAATCAGAGCTCTTAAGACATTGACCAGAGAAGGAGAAAAGTCCGAGGACAGAGGGACAGAATGTGGCACCTGGGTCAGGGAGCTTCCGGTCATATATGGGCTGAAGGTCCCTGAAGCAAAAGCACACAGACAGCTTAGAATTGGAACTGTATGATCAACTGAAGTCACAGCTATGCCCTTACTTCTCTAGTACTGTCCTGTATCAGTTAGTTTTATTGTTGCTGAAAACAAAACTGAAGGAGAAGGGGGTTACTTGGCTCACAGTTTCAGAGGGCTCAGTCCATGTTCACTGGCTCAAATGTGGAGACATCGTGGAGAAAGAAAACAGGAAAACTGCTCCTTTCATAGCACCAAGGAAGAAGAGAGAAAAAGTCAGACCTTCCAGGTCACAGCCCCAGGGGACCCACATCTTTTAACCAGTTCCCATCTGACACTCAACTATCAACTCATCAGTGCATTAATGCACTAAAGAGTACAGTATCCCCTTGCTCCAATCACCTTCCAAATGCTCCACCTGGGCTAGCCAAATAGCTCAGCAGACTAAAACACCTGCAAGCAGGCACAGGGGCCAGGGGTTTGATCCCCCCACTTGTGGTGCTGGCCCCGCACTGAGATGGAGATTGAGACTGGGCGTGGTAGTGTGCGCCCATAATCTCAGCTCTTGGGAGGCTGTAAACAGGCGGATCAAATATGAGTCCGATCTAGTAGTAAGACGCTAAACACCCTGTAGACCCTTCCCTAAAACAGAAAAAAAAAACCAAAAAACTACAAAACCTCCACCTATGAACACATCAGACTATGAGGGGACATTTTATTTCAAAATTATACCAATAACTCTATTAGGAGTCAATGATTTGGCATAAAGGATCAAGTAAGAAATATTTCTCAGTTCAAAGCAGGAATACACAAAAAAGTAGAAACCATGAGGAAATGTTAAAGAAAGTTATAGAACTGCCTTCAAATAAAAAAAATTCACTAAAACTCATGGTAAAGAAAAAAAAAAAAAAGAAAGAAAACTTAACATACCAAAACTATCCACAGAAGGTTATAATGGAAAGAAAAAGTTCTACAAATAATTCTTACTCTCATTGTGTTGTGTACTCTGACATCTCAATTCTGTACTATTTTATTTTATAAAATGCTGCCTACTACAAAGGGTCAGAATCAGCCTTTAAACCATTTAGAAAATGGATCCAGAAAACTCAGGTTTGTGGCAAAATTTCTAAAAGGAGAAAAGTGATGGAAAAAGAGGTTAAAAAATACTTGGAGAAATTTTATCTGAAATGAAGAAAAGATCTGCCTATTTTCATGCTGAATTTTAAAATTAAAATATTTCAAAAACTTCCTTGAAGATGACTTTGATCCCAAGTATTTGTTAAAAATTTAGATTACTGAGTCCCAGACCACAACTACTAAATCAGAATTTTCAGGGGAACATAACATATTCTTTTAAATGGCACTTCAAGAAATTTTTATTGAGACTGGGTGTGGTGGCACACACCTGTAATCCCAGTGCTTGGGAGGCTGAAAACAGGAGGATCACTACGAGTCTGATCTATGTAGTGAGATTCTGTAGATCCTGTACTAAATACACCCCCACCCTAAAAAAAAGAAAGAAAAGAAAAAGGAAATTTTTATCACCTGAGAAATTTAGAAAACTCCAATTTTCACGAGCGTACAAATCACTACAGCCCTGTTAAAATGCACATTCTAGCTGAGTACTTCTGAGTCTTTATCTCTCATCCAAGAATTTGCATTTCCTATTCATTCCCCATGATGTCAATGCTGTTGATTCAAGGACTAGGACTAAAATTATTTCTGGCTATAGTTACGATACTTTCCAATTCATTTTTTGATGTGTATCACCAATGCAAAAACCTGATTAACTCAGGAAAATAATAAGTATACTCTAATCTCATTCAGAAAATAGATGTGAAAATTTAAAACAAAATTTTAAACTGAATGTAGCAATATAACAGAAGAATAGCATAACTTATGATCTAGCAGAATGTATGCTAGGGTTGCAAGGGTTGGTAAGCATTCAGATCAGTGCCGAGAAGTCTATCCACTTATTTTGTCAGAAATCACAATAATATACAATCAATGAATCCCCAAAAGGACGCTTTTTTTAAAAATGACAAGACATTTTTACTAATACTACAAAGTAAAAAAGTAGAGATGAATATTATCTAAGCATGCATGATTATTCAGCAGACTGAACATCTGATGCTATCCTAAATGGTACAAACTAAATCCATCTTAAATTTAAAGCCATGCAGATTTATCAGTTATCATTATTATTTATTTTACTTGTCTTGGAAGATAAAAGAAACTCAATGAAACAAATATGAATAATGTGATTGAAAACTAAGGAGAGTCAAATTCAAAAGTACACAACTGAATAAAAATTTAGCAGCATTTCTAGGACACAAACTCATCTGTACATGTCTGTATTCACAGAGGCAGCAATTTTCAGAAGAAAAACTTTCCTTCATAATATAAATAAAACTGTGCAATTCAGTGAGACAAATATAATCAAAGGGTTAGATCTATTTTAACCAAAATTGTGAAACTTTTGAAAGGGAGAAAACAAGACCTGAAGAAACAGAAAGGCATATAACGTGCTAGAATAAACCTTAACATCAAAGATACCAATTTTGTCAAATTTAACAAATAAATTCTGACCTTTTGCAATTATAATAGTAATTAGAATACTAGTGCAGGCTGTTTTGTTAGGAGTTTTACAACTTGAATGCAAGATACTCAAGGTTAAACGTGATATGATGAAATAAATAAAAGCATGAATGAGTTAAACTTGCCAGAATAAAAATCAGAATTTTTATTCCTCTGTTTCTCAGCATGATCAATCAAACTGTGAGTAATGAATTAATCCCAAATCCTGATGCATTAACACAATGAAAGTTCATCTCTTGCTCATGACATGCATCCACAAGGTTTGGGCAGAAGCCTGTGTGACACAGTCAGTCATTAGGTACTGAAGGTGACAGAGACCTGTCATCTTGTACCTACGTCATCCAGAACATGCAGAACTGGCAGGGAAGAGAAATCTGTCTGACTCTGTCTTTTTTGCCCAACTTTCCTCCTTGGTTTTTATGCTTCAGCCTAGAAGAGACATACATCATCTCTACTACTGGCCTGCCTTGGTCACGTGGCTCTGCCTAATTGGGGATGAAGAGGGCTTAGACAAATTAGAGGATCATGTGGAATATCTGACATTGCTATCACAACAGACAGTAGGGAAAATGGAGCCTAAATATTAAATTTAAATGGTACCAAGGTTCATGAACTTAATTCTTTCCATGATTCTGGTTGTAGGAACAAATCTAAGGTGGAATGAATTCTGTGAGCCAGAATTGTAGAAAGAATTAAGTTTGGGTCACTGCATTTGAAATTTTAACCTATGACAAGATAGTGGTCTACTTCACTAGGAAAATGAGTAGAGTTATTGAAACTAGCTAACTATTTGAGAGGAAATAAGAATAAATAACTTTTATTGACTTTTAATAATATAAAATGATGACTTGACAATTAATTAAAGACTATATTGTAAAAAAAATAAATTAAACATTTCTGAGAAAATCAAAGGTATTATGAAAAAAACTAGAATTTGGGGAGCCAGCTTTGAAATCAAGTCTGGGGCAGGCTGAGGGACGGGGCTGGAGTACCTCTGTGCTTCATTGTCCCAAGCACCTCTGAACATCAAGCAGGCCTCCAGCACTATGAAAATCTGGACTTCGGAGCATGTATTTGACCCCCCATGGGAAACTGCTCCCACAGCTGTGATGCAGAAATACCCAAGCCCTATGAACCCAAGTGTGGTCGGAGCTGATGAGCTGGACAGACACATAGACCCTTCTGGAAAACTGCACAGCCACAGACTTCTCAGCGTACAGTGGGAACGGCCTTCCATCGTGAAGTCTATCACTGGGGCAGCAAAAACCAAACCATACATGCAAGAACATTCTGTACTTGATCCTGTAAAGAAAACAATGGAACACAATTTTACTCGTATTTCCTTTACAAATAAGGTTTCGGTAGATGAGAGACTTGTATACAAGCCACAGCCTCAAGACCCAGAAAAAACTGTTTTGATTCAGGAAGCCACAATCACAGTGAAGGGAGCCAGCCTGAGCAGTTACCTGGAAGGACTGATGGCGAGCACAGTATCTTCCAACGCTAATAAAGGCTGAGAAGCAATGGAATGGGGAAAACATAAATTAAATGCTGAGATTGAAGAATCTTCAGCAAAAGGAAGCATAAGGACACCCACGGTGGCAGCGGCATTTGTACAGAAATGGCAAAGAAAATTGGTACACAGCACCAGGTCTCTCCAAGCTGACGATATATTTATTTTTTTTTTTTTAAAAAAAAAAAACAACTATATTTTAGGTAAAATTTTTTTTGATAAACTGGAATAAGCTTTGCGATTCTCATCAAAACATAAAGTACAGGTGTTCTAAGTCATAAGGACCATCTGATGTGAGTATGACTTGAAATGACTAATTGTTAGGGTTCCAGTATTTATGTGAAATGTAACTTTTTATAAAAGTACTAAGAAAAACTAATATTGACAGTGAGTCTTCTTAAGGTGGAATGTTGAAGCTTTTCAGACAGGGGGACTGTCCCTGCTGTGGACCAAGCCCAGAACAAAGCAGAGCCACCTTTACACTCACAGGTGCTGCTGCAAACTAGACCTGTGTGTGGGGGGAGAGTTTACTTAAAAGAAGGAATTGTATAGCTGTAAAACACATTAATTGATTTGTATAAAATACCTCACTCTGCTAGAAACTACAGTGTTTTGATCTGGTACTTAAATGACATTTTTGGAGTCTAAATTATCACTACAGTAATATATGACTCCAACAGAAATACTGTTTTATTTTATTAAAGGAAATTATTAATTTGCCAAAAGTTTTGTAACTTGGAAAAGGTATTACCTTCTTTGGATTTGTACATTATGACATAGCATGCTATCCCCTGGGCTGGTTCTGCTCACTAAAAAATAAAGTCGAAGGCCAGCCAAATAGCTCAGTGGATTAAAGTACCTGGAAGCAGATGCAGAGACCAGGGGTTCAATCCCTGGGCCTGCTGTGCCAGCCCCACCCCCTGGGGCACACTGAGATAGCAATTGAGACTGGGTGTGGTGGTGCGCACCTGTAATCCCAGCTCTTGGGAGGGTGTAAACATGCAGATCACTAGGAGTCCGATATAGTAGTGAGACCCTGAACACCCTATAGACCCTTCCCTAAAATACAATGAAATAAAAATAAAACTAGTTTTGCAGGACTCTTAGACAGAACCCTTAACACTTAAAACAGAAGAGCAGCTGTTTACATCTCGAAGCATTTCACATTTGCTGAACTTATAAATTGCCATGTATCACAGTCATGGTGTTGTAATTGCTAAGGCATGCTATGTCAGGTTATTTGACTATAATTATTTCAAAGTAATTGTGACCACAAAACATCGTTTTTACATGAGCTGTACGTCATTTGAAATTATTCAAATGATGTCTTGATGTGAAGCATAAATCCCAGGTACTTAATGTTTTTAATAATATGGTACCATGGAGGGAGTGTGGGGATGCTGGGGGAGAAAATGAAGTACTTGGGGGAGGGAGTTGAGTGGTCTACAGTAAGCAAATGGCACTGTAGATTTGATTTATGGGAAGTCTTTACGTTGGGTAACAGTGTGGCTACAAGTGAAAAACAATCCAGGAAATGTCTTTTGTTTAGTATTTTGTACCAGGCTCTTAACCACTGAATAGTATCTTTGCTGCTTGGAAGTGTTGTATGCATATTTTTTAGGGTGATTAGCTTTTCCCTTTACCTTACAGTGCTTAATATGATCAACTCTTAGTTGGTTTTCCTTTAAAGAGACCAATTAATACATTCTCATAAACTACAGAAACAGTTACCAAACTTTTTAAATTAGTGTTTTTCTACTTAAAACATTGTATGGTTTAAGAATTCTTAAGCCATTTCTAAATTATGCTAAATTCCCTTGAGGTTTCTGATTTTTTTTTTTTTTTTGTAACTAGAGATGGGTTTTACAATTGAAATACTATTTCAGCTAAAAAAAATTGTTAAATGTGTAGTAATATTTGACAAAAAGTGACATATAATTTCTGCAAATTATACTTGTTCTAAAAAGATATAATGCCCAATGATAAATTATTTTTAAAACAACCTTTATCATATCCTGTTTGACTTTTTTTATTCTGACCTAATGATAAAACATCGATAAATTTTCAATTTCCAGTGTAGCTAGCTACATCTATTTAAATACCTGAAGATTCATAGCTCCTATTAAAATATAAATAAGTTCACAGCAAGTTCATTGACAAGAACTAAACTGGAATAAAGTGTTAAATTTACAGTTATGAAGCATATTATCCTACTTAATGCTAAGACAAACTTAAAAGAATTAAAATGGCCTTTGCTAATAAAGACATTGATTTTAATAAAAATAAAATAAAATCTTGAAAATCCAAATGCTATTAAAGCAAATGTAACTGTATCCAAATCATATGTATGGAAAATATATAAATTCAAGAGAGAAATAATATTATTAGTAAAAATTCTTCAAATATTCCTTACAGGAAAACTGTTTATACATACCTATAATTCAACAAACATTTAGCAAAGAAAAAGAACTATCTGATAAAACAGGGGACAGCATGTGATGTCAATAGAGAATTTACATTGAGGCCAGAGAGATAGTTCAGTAGAGTAAGTGCCTGCCTGGCAAGCACAGGGTCCTGAGTTCAATCCCTGGTACCAGGAGAGAGAGAGAGAGAGAGAGAGAGAGAGA
>NW_004524634.1:6561101-6590054 GCF_000260255.1 Octodon degus | reverse complement strand
AGACAGAGAGACAGAGACAGACAGAGAGACAGAGAGACAGAGACAGACAGAGAGACAGAGAGACAGAGACAGACAGAGACAGAGACAGAGACAGAGACAGAGACAGAGAGCCTAGCAGATTTACAATACCTGATACTATAGTAGACATGGGGAAAAGTTACTTAACTGTTAGTGAAACGTATGTGCTACATCCTTTTCGAAAAGCAATCTGGAAATGTGAAAGTATAAATAGAAATATGCAGCATATATACATATATATGTATGAATATGACTAATATAAATATTAACCATATATAATACAAATACTATTGGTATTACAGATCACCCAGTAACTCCACTTGGAAACTATTCCCTGGAAACAATGTCTGAGTTTATAACTCAGAGATAAGAGTATTGCCTAGCCTGCACGGGGCCCTGGGTTTGATCCCTGACACCACAACTAAGGAAAAGGCAAGAGAAGGGAAAGGAGGGAAGGGAAGGAAGGGAGTAAGGAAGAAAAAGGTTGAAGATACAGATAAAGAATTTATCTAGGATTTTTTTTTTTTTTTTTTCTGGGAATCAAACTCAGGACCTTGCCTTTCCAGGCAGGAACTTAAACCACTGAGCTATCTCCCTGGTCCCAGATAAAGAATTTAATGTAGCATTGCCTAGTGGCAAAAAATGAAAACTGTGACTTATCTTAGACGTAAAATGAATTATGATGCTTCTATACAATAGTAACAGTAATATATAGTCCTTGAAAGCAAGGAGTTAAAGCTATACTTTTTAATGGAGAAACATTTGAACAAAGTGTAGAGTGAGAATAACACAATGTAGACAACAATTAAAGCCATATTTGCATTTTACAGCCATGGGTATTGTGTGTATTTGTATGTGGACCGGCTAGAGAGACCAGGACTTATGCGCAAGGATTTATGCTGCTTTGTCAACAGGACTTACTTTGCCAGGAGTGAGGAGGCTGTGTTATGTGTCAAGGAGTGGATTCAGGGAAAGGAAGCCAAGTCACAAAGGATAAGGAAAACAGTATCAGGTTTTGGAGGAAAACAGGATGTTTAGGACCAAAGCTATGCATTTGTGCCAAGCTATTCCTACGTGGGAAAGAGGGGCAGTTTTTAGAAGGAGAGCTGCTAGAGGAGACCCCGGCTCATAGCCTGTGTGTGAATCAGACACCTCTACACCCTAGGGCTGAGGCTTTCTGTCTAAATGTGAACTCGTCCCGTGTAGGCATTGTCCTAAGGCCCAAGTACCCCTGATGTGCCACAAACCTTAAGCGTGAAAGACGGCACCCCAAGCCCGCCTCAGGGAAGAATCAGGGGGAAGGAGTAGGGGCTGGGGAGATGGCTCAGTAGAATAAGCGCTTGGCTGGCAAGTGCAAGAGCCTGAGTTCAATTCCCAGCTCCGGAAAAAAAAAAAAAAAGAAAGAAAAAAAAAAAAAAAAAAAAAAAAAAAAAAAGAAAGAAAGAAAGTCAAAATGAGAGTCATAGATGCCACTCTACTTGAGCTGGACAGTCTTTTTGGTACTTCAGGCTGAGTGACACAGTTTGATTTCTCAAACCACCACCTGGAATATTTTTCACCCTCTTCGATGTCTTTTTAGTCCTAGTTCACCCTTGGGCTTCTTCACTGTATGAAATAAGGTAATGGCAGAGGAAATGCCCTCCAGCCCCCTGCCCTAGCTATGTAGGTTTCTCGCTTCCCTCACCCAGCACCTAGTACTTTTCTAGCCCAAATAGTACTGCGTGTGGCTTGGCTTTAACCCTCTCCCTCTTTCCTCCCTCTCCCCAGCACTGAGCTCCTGAAAGCAGCCAGAAGGCAGAGGTGGAGGCTACCCTTCCACAGAAGAGGATGAGCGATGCTGCCTCTCTAAATCTGGGGGCACAGTGCTCCTCTCTGCATGGCACCCTAAGCTTTCTCTGCATCGCTCGGAAATCTTAGGGATGCCTGGGAGGCCAGGGCACTGCCAGGTGTAAGATGTTACCATAAACGCTGACATCTCACCCTCCAACAAAACCACACGGAACCAACGGGTTCTTGGCCCCCGTGAGGGGACTGGACTTCAGTCTGACCTGAAGTCTAGAGAGTAAATTTAAAGTGCTTCGTTGGAGATACTCAGAGGGCCCGCCAGACTCCTGCGTAGCCAGCGCTCTCTGGAGTGTGTGGAGCAGGCACCCCAGCTGCCCGCTGGTGGGTGCCGCCCATGCCCGACTGCGCGGGCCGCCCAGTCCCCACCGCAGAGGGCGGGGTCGGTAGGGAGAGGTGGAAGGGCCTTCGCGAGACTCCGATGGTCCGATTCCGAGTGGCGGCACTCAATCCGGAACGTGTTCCCGAGCTCAGCCCATCTCAGCTGCTCCAAAACTGGTCTCGCTACCTGGCGAGTTTTTCCCCACTCCCCCCCACCCCAAGCACCCCTCAGTGCTGGCTTTTGAAATTGCTTTGAGCTGGGAGCCGAAGCCCCAAAGCCCTTCAGGGGCGGACGCGGGAGTGGGAGAGCAGGAAGGCGACCTGCGCTCGGGTCCCGCCCCCACCCCCACCGGCAAACCTGGAGGGCCGGAGCGGGAGGCACCCCCCCCACACACACACACTCCCGCTAGCCCCCTAGCCAGGGAGGCGCGAAAGGAGGAGGAAGAGAAGGTGGGGGCTGCAGGGCGCACGCGGGGAGCGGCAGACCGCAGTGTTTGTTGGCCGAGAGCCCAGAAGCGCGGCCGGCGTCAGCAGCCTTAGCTCGGCGAGCTTCTCGGGGAGCACAGCCCTGCCCCGCGCCTGCACCGAGGCTCCCCTGGAGGACTCAGGGGAGGCTCCGCCGAGAGCCAGGTCACAGGTCAGCTGCGGAAGGTGCTCCGAAGGCGGGATCAGTCTACCAAGGAAATGAGCTAGGGATTGGGAGTGTGGGGTCCCGAACGCGACCTCAGGAAAGTTGTTTTGCGGACACTGGAAACCGACCGTGGCCGCTCCTCTCTCCTCGCAGCAGCCAGAGCGAGCCGGCGTTGTACTCGGCTAGAGCGCGGCCGGGAGCGCAGCGCTGGCACCTCGCCCTCACACTTGCCCCTCTGCCACCACCACCGGCAGGCGCTTCTGCAGAGCTGTCGCAGGGCTCCAGGCTGCCTCCTCGGGGGAGTTCAGCGCCCTCCACTCCAGCTGTTTCCCAGAGTGTCACCTCCCCACCCCTACCCCCACCCCAGCATCCCTGCTGCAACTGTGATTCCAGCGGCGGATCCCATTTGGCTGAGTTACTCCCAGACCACCTACTGCCCCCTCGCGGAGTGCTGAGGTGTCCGGTTTACAGACGCCCACAGCTGGTAGAGAGCAGCAAAAGACGTGGTGGCTGCGGCGGTGAAGTGAGACAGCTGCCAACAGCTGGCGCAGCTGCTGCGCGCGGGGACTGGCGAGTACGCAGCCCAGGTACTGCCCCTTCCCAGTGACGTCTCTGCAGCGGGTTATAAAAGCCTCGTGCGCATCCTGCAGAGGTTGTGCTAACTCCCGAGCTGAGCAGGACCCAAGCTAAGAGGCGCCTGCGACGCTGCAGGCAGCGCGGCGGCAGCGGCTTCTACTAAAGCGAAGAAAAATCTCCAGCTGAACACGAGGCCCCAGCATGCCGGTCATCGAATCAGAACTTTCAAAGGTAGCGCTGAGACTGGCCCTCCTTGCCTGCTTAAGTCCCTAGGCACCACAAGGCTTTGCCTTTCCCGCCGCAGGAAGGGGAACTGGCAGTTGCAAACACAAGCAGGTGCAGAACGGCGGGTTCTCTTACTTCCCAGACAGGGAACCGGCGGGACTACTGTCCGCCTTTCAGTTTAACGCAGACTACAACGCAGTCTCCAGATTCTGAACTCAACTGCTTCCAGAAACTGAAACGTGGAGGAATTCGGAGCTACGAAGGCCGGGCTGACAGAGCATCTAGAAGGCTTTCTCCTCCGAGAGGCAAGTCTGCTTGCAAAGAGAGTTTCGTCCAGAAAGAGACTTCCTCCTTCCTGTCTAGCTTAAGCAGAATTCCGAGCCTCAGGTGCCTGCCACAGGGCCTGGCTGTAAAGCCCGTGGTGTGTGTAGAAGGGAGGGCTTCGCCAAACACCTGAGAAATGGATAACGTCCTCCCTGTGGACTCAGACCTCTTCCCAAATATCTCCACCAACACCTCAGAACCCAATCAGTTCGTGCAACCAGCCTGGCAAATTGTCCTGTGGGCAGCTGCCTACACGGTCATTGTGGTGACCTCTGTGGTAGGAAACGTGGTGGTGATGTGGATCATCTTGGCCCACAAGAGAATGAGGACAGTGACCAACTATTTTCTGGTGAACCTGGCCTTTGCAGAGGCCTCCATGGCTGCATTCAATACAGTAGTGAACTTCACCTACGCTGTCCACAACGAGTGGTACTATGGCCTGTTCTACTGCAAATTCCACAACTTCTTCCCCATCGCTGCAGTCTTTGCCAGTATCTACTCCATGACAGCCGTGGCCTTCGATAGGTGAGCTTGCCCTTTCTAGAAGTCAGAATTGTCGGGAGAGCTTTGGGGCTGCATCATGCACGGTAGAAGGGGAAGACACAGTAGCCTAGGGCTTTCTCTGGCAGCTCCCATTCAAGTATCCCTTTGCAGTCTCCCTTTTCCCATTTTCTTCTTTTAACTTTCTGGTCTTTATTCATTCATTCATCTCCCCAATGCTATCCCTTCAACTCCTGTGTGCTCTTTTCCATATATTGTTTCACTCTTTTCTTTTAAAGCCTAAAAGTGATGCTCAGGACTTAGCCAAGGGGCTGACCCCTGGTTTGGTCTTTGTAAATCCCTCCAGGTTGCTATTCTGTTGGGCAGCTTCTTGTTGCTTTGAGTTTTAAGTGTGCATAGGCAAAATTCCTCATTTTTCATTTCTCCTTCAGGATAGTAGGGACTTTCAACTCTCCATTATTATTTAAATGATAAAAGTTTTTTTGCCAGTTCATAAAATAGTCCAGATCCTAATTCATATCCTCTGTATTGCAAGGAGCTCTTCTTAAAGTACACCATAGGCAGGGTCCCAGCAAGCTTACCCAGGGAGTTTTCTAAGTTTCTCTTGCTGTGGAATGTCAGTGTTTTTTACCCTGCCTAAGTCCACATGTTCTTGGCAAAAATAGCTGAGAGCTCTTGTCCCCTGCAACCAACAAGCTAGGGGTTGAGAAGCTGATTGCATATGGAAAAAAATAGCATTTTTAATTGCAGGCTGCGGATCTGGAAGGAACAAATCTTCAGGTGGCAGGATAAAACACTGAATACTAGAGCACAGCTTTATTGGTATTGACTTCTTGTGGATTTCCCAGGTCTCCAGTGTATGGCTGTGTGGACACAGGTGTTAGATATTTACCTGGGTGTGGAGGTATGTTTAAAACACCTGCTACTGTGATTTAAAATGATTCTTCTACTGTTTTACTGAGATAAATGCATGTGAGAAAGGAGCTAGGAGACAACCTCCGAAGAGATTCCCAACTAACCCTTTTTAAGTAAAGATTGTTTGTGACTTGCAGCTGATTTAGTCTTTTGCAGTTTCTGTGGTCTTTGCAAATCCCTCCAGGCTGCTGTTCTGTTGTGGTCAGTGAACAGTTTTTAAATTGGGGACATCTGTATGGTCATCCTTTGAAGTGACTGACATTCACATGCTGATAGGTGACTCCATGTCCATCTTTTATGCAGCTCTTAGATACTTGATATGTTTTGTATGAAACAAGTTGTGGTGAATGAATTTATATGTTAAATGCAGAAGGTAAACAAGTTACTCTGAATGGTAGTGAATCATTTTGTAAATTTATTTCTCTAAATGTGTTCAGATCCTTAATTTGGTGAGAGTGAAGTAAACCTGTAAATCTTTCTGTGTTCACTTGCTCCTTTTTGGCAGTTTCCAAACTTAAAAAGGGAATAAAAAATTCTATGGCATAACAGATAACCAAATACCAGGACAGGGACATGTGATGTCATCTTAAGCCTTACAAATGTGTTCTTTGTGATCCCTAAATTAGGTGGGAAGTGGCTGCTTTCTTATCATGTTGGGGCTTCACCTGAGCCCTAGGGAGCCCCGCCAGTCAGTGTGAGTTGGAACATTCAGCAGCTCATGAGCGTGAGCACTGGCATACGGCTCTCTCTCTCTTTGGCTTACACAGGCCTGCGCAAGCCCTGGAACTTAGATTAGGGGCTAGGGTGCTCCCAGCCCATGAGCAAAGAGCCAGAGTTTGGCTCTAAGGTTGGCTTTCTCTAGGGAGACCATGGCAGGACCCTGAGCCTCTGTGACCCTTGCTCAATGAAAATCAGGAGATCTCTGATGTCACAGCTATAGGAAATGATAGCAGCAATGTTTCCAGTGTGCAGATATGGGCCGGAGAGATTAACAGTGATATGCTGAATGTTAGAGGTCAGGTAGAGTTAGGGCTGAGCTTCATGTGTCTCTCTGTGTGCCATTCTAGTTCTCCCGCTTTTCCTTGCTTAGCCTCCTGAGCACACCATCTGGTTACCCCCTCAGGCTCCTGATGGGTGTGCCCCCTGCACGCATACTCATCCATCCTCCCCCAGAATGTGGTAGAAAGAAGGGACCATAAGCACCCCATGTGAATCATCTTTCCTTTCTACAACATAAATACACAGACTGTGAGCAAAAGCTGAATTATATTTTTTGCATCACTTCGAATATTTGATGAACAACCTTTGAATCAAATCTTTAAAATTAATATGGTCTTGCTCATTGTAAGTCTAAACCTTATTTATCACAGAAGATTTTGGACTTGTGAAGGGCAGAGACACAAAATTCAAGTCACCCCTTATCGCACCATGCAAAACTAACACCTGTGAACATCTGAATTTCTGTTTCATGAATGTTGCGCTGAACAACTGAGGTCAGAGTGTATATAATTTGCAAACTTATCTTTTCACTGATAGTAGTGGAAAACACAATAAGTTAACACATTATTACAATGTCTTCAGAAACATAATCTAAATGATTCCATATTTCTCCACTATGTGAATGTGAATGTCTCGTCATTTGTTTAACTACTCCCTTACTCTTGATTAAAGTAATTCCTCAATTTTTTGCTATTATATCATGATGAATGTGCTAATGGATATTTCTATGTATTAAGTTTGCTTTGCTTTCTTGACTGTATTTCTTCCTTAAGATAGGTTCCCAGCAGCAGAATAATGAAATCAAAAATTAAAAATAAAAATAAAAATAAAAAAGAATAATGAAATCAAATGGGAAAACATTAAATGATTTCTCCTCATTTTAAAGAGTTATAAATTCTGAGCAGAGCAGGGAACACCTGTGCATTGTCGTGTTCATTTTCGTGTCCGTAGTATAAGCAGAGGGCTTGACGCATAACAGACACTTTTGCGTGTATCACACAGGTAGTAATGAATGAGTAAACACATATTCCTAGAAGACCATTTGGAAAAACACATAACAGTAATAGAGACAATATAAAAAGCACCTTAAAATCCCACCATTGGTATATAACCAGTTAAAATTCTGGAAGCCTGGGTTGGAATTACTTTTCTGTCTGTGTTGCTTAAGCCAACTGACATAATAAAACCTTTAAAAATAAATTTTGGATCATAATACAAAGTTTCTATAGCTGATTATAGAGGGGTTTTTAGGTTTATGTTTTCTTTCTTTCTGTTTATTTCATTTTGGAAACTGCTGCTGCTGCTGTTGTTGTTCACTGACATTAACATGGGTAGTTGGCATTTCATAAAATACTTAAAATAGAATATTTAATGGTTGAGTGATAGTATATGGTTATGGTCACTTAACCATTCCTCAGCTATTAGATTGAAATTGTTTTCATTTTCTTTATGACCGGTAACTTTTATCTTGGACATAACTTTTTGAGAATATCTCTTTTTCTTTCATTAGTATAAACACCTTGAAATAGAATTGTTAGGTCAATCTACATTGCTACAATTTGCCAAGTGTCCTTCCAGAAGCAAGATGAATGAAGAAAAAAAAAAAAAGAATTTCAACTGCAGAATTCTGTACTAATCTAAATTTTTAATAGTGTTTTTATGAATAGGAAAACGGACAGGGATGGGTACTCCCCTTCACAAAGAATTCTTACATTTTTGAAGTGAACAGTTACCTAGGAAAAAAAATGTTTCACAGACTCTAGTGAACTCCAACAAGCAGCAGTATTTTTTTTTCTTTTGAAGCACTGCAATTTCTCACACTTAAAATTTGAAATTCTTTTCCACTATAAAACCCAAAAGATATGTGTGATGTTTCATGAAATGTAAAGACCAGGGGCCCAGGGATATAGCTCAGCAAACTCAATCCCTGGTACAAAAAGAAATAGTAAAGACCATAAGGTATGACACCTTTGATTTACAGGGGTTAGAGGTGGACAATAAGCTGTTGTATTGTGGAATAGAATCTAAAGAGGGAACAGGTAGACCTTAAACCCACACAAGGTAAAGGGGCAATAGGAAGCCTAACTTGGGGCTCTCGGGAAAGCAACGGCCTGGTGTCATCGCTGCTTCACCTGGAAGAGGCAGCTATAATTTAAGTGAGGGGAAAGGAGAAGATTGTTCACTACTCAGATTTGTTCTAGGTATATTGTATTGGAGTGAAGGAAAACATCTCAATGGGATATGTGTTTGGAAAACAGGAAGAACAGTCAGAATCAAAATTATCATGGTCCGGAAAGAAGTAGCAACTGACGGCAAAACAGGAAATGAGCTCACTAAGGAAGAAAACAACCTGAAAAGAAGACATACACATAAAACAAAAACTTTGCCCACATACCCCACAGCTCTCCAAGTTCCTACTAGTCCTGCTGTCCCTCCTTGAACCTCACCTTGCTGGTTAGACCTAGGTTCCATTGTCTATTTTAGCGTTGTCCCTGAGTCTTTCGCGAAGGTGAAGCTCAAATTCCAGGATTCTTTGCATTAATTTAGAGGGACCCAGAAATGCCTGTGATGCTGATAATGGCTGAGAATTAACTATAAACTCATCCAGCAAAACTGGAACCTTAGATAACAGTTTTCAATTAGTTAAAAAAAAAAAACCCTAAGTTTGTTACATATCAGATGGACATTTAGGGCTTAGAACCCTCCCTTGAGAAGGTCAGTGGCCACCAACTCTCTGGAGCTGCCCTGCCAAACATCGCTTATCCTCTCCCAATTACCAGGAGTCCCCCCTGTGTTCTGAGTGGTCACAATTGTTAAAATAAAACAAAACAAAATCTAGTATGAATACAGGTTACTGGATGGGGGGAAGCAATTCTTTCACTATAAAAGCACATCATAGGACAAGACTTTCTCACTGTTATTGTTGACAATACAGGCAATTGTAGAATGAGGATCATGAGGGTGGTAGAAACTCACTGTTACATTTAGAAAAAATATTCACTCTATTGAGGGATGTTGTCGCAAGGTAAGGTGATCTTTCCTACCATGGGACTTTACCTCTTCTGCTAAAGATTATATATATATATATATATATATATATATATATATATATTTCTATACATTAGGCAAAGCAGACTGGTTTGAGGCAACTTGTTGTTGTTGTTGTTGTTGTCTGTAATACTTGGGGCTGAACTCAGGACCTCACACATGCTAGGCAAGCACTCTACCACTGTGTATTTCATGTCAATTATACAAACAATTTCTATAGGCAAGAAAGGAAGGTTACATTCCATAGTAGTGATCAAAGAAGACTGCAGAAGGTAACAATTGAGTTGGGACTTGAAGATTATATGTGATTTTTAGAGGAAATAATTTCCTTTAGGAAAAATGTGATATTACATAGAAAAAGCTGTATGAAAAAAAGCATACAGGTCAAAACTTGCAAAGTGGGAAGAATTAGAGACAGATTCAACTGAATGAATTCATGTGTGCATCAAGGAATAAACAAAGGCTTTGGTGAAAAGAAGATGACCACCATTTATGCTGATTTGATGTGAAAATGCAATGATTTTTTTTTTTGGAAGTGCCTAGTAATAACTGTAGAGGAGTGTTTAGAGACCGAGAATCCAGGGATCAAAGTATAAATTTAGAAGTTTGCCAAATACAGATATTACTAGAATTTGGAGATCAGAGATCTCTTCCACCTATGAACACATTTCCTTCGAAGAGGCTTGAAAGTCACAAGAATCTCCTACCAGGCACTAGAAGGGAAAAGAAGGAGCAATAAATCGAGATGTAGTAAGAAATCAAACTATGTGAAGAGATAAAGGTTAAGTGAGTTGCTTTGTGGTTGATTGTGTTTATCAATGTCATTGTGTCCACGGCCATGAGAACATTGGATTTGGCAACTGGTGACTGGACAGAACCGCCTTTAGCAGAGGATCGTCAAAGGGGATGGCAATGCGGGGCACTGCTTGTTCCTCATCCATCTAATCACTGGTTTGGGGGTTCTTTGTTTTGATTTTTGAGACAGGTCCTCTGTAGAGAGCCTAGTTGCTCTTGCTGGGTACCTGCATTATTCCAGATACTAAGGTAATAAGACACTGCCTTTTCCCTTGTGCTTTTACTTTCAAACTTGAGAAAGATTTACTGATAAAAGAATGAAAAGGGAGAGGGAAAGGTACAAACAGAAAGGAGAAATGCAATAGCTTCAAAACTTTAGGGCCAGCCAAATAGCTCAACAGATTAAAACGCCTGCTTACGCAGATGCAGCAGCAGGTTGCCATGCTGGTCCCAGCCCCAGCCCCAGGGTGCGCTGAGATGGTGATTGAGATTGGGTGTGGCAGCGCGCGCCCATAATCCCAGCTCTTGGGAGGCTGAACACAGGTGGATCACTACGAGTCCAATCTGTGCAGTGAGACCCTGTAGACCCTGTACTAAAATACAAAACAAACAAACAAACAAAAAAACAAAAACTCCCTTGTTCCTGGTTAGCTGTTCCTGTTCTTTGTTCTCTCCATCCTCATTGGTCACTGCTACTTGTTCCTAGCTGTTAATGGTTTTCTTAAAGGGGAGTGACCAGACATCATTAAACCTTTGCCATTGCCCTTTCCAGCACCATCTGCTGTAGGACAGACTTCCTTCCTGACGGGCTTGTTCTTCTCTTAGGCTTAGCTTAAGAGCCATGTCCACTAAGAACCTGATTGCGACCCGTGAGTCTAAGTGAGGTATCCTTATAATGTATCTCCATAGCCTTTGTGCAATGGTGTTGTAACTCTCTGTAATATGTTAATCTCTACTATGCCTCCTTGCCCACTGGACTGCAAGCGCCCAGGAAAACAAGGGTGCTTTATCTCATTTTCTATTCAAAGCACTTACACAAGTTCTTGGAGTAAAGTAGAAATTCATTAAAATGTGTACAATGGACAAACTGACTATGCCTCCCAAACACAATCTGAAAACCAAACCCAATGCATGAGCCACATCCTAAAGCACATATATGATGTTATTATGTGTTTAAGCAAAAAAAAAATATGACCAAATTTCTGCTTATCACACAGTCATGCTAAAACACAGCACACATTTAAGAACTCCCTGTTCTAGAATAACTAAAAATTCAGATTCATACTTTCCTCCTCCCCATCCCACTTCACTCAGGCCCGAGTGTGATTTCTGACTCATACTTAGAAGCCCCATATGCATCTTTCTTATTGGAGGAGATGTTGATCATTTCTACAGTAACTATACTCTCTCTGGGAGTGCTGCAAATTTCTAGATATTTTATGGACCCTTCTCTGGCCCAACTATTTTCAACCCCTTGGCTTTTTTCCAACTCTCTTTACTAACAAGTTCACTCTGCTTTACTTGACTTTTTCAAGGCAAGGCCTGCAAAATTTACCCTCCACTCAGCTTTCCAAGTCTTCTATCCATAGTAGTTCTCTGAATGCCTAGGCCACAGACACCAGAAAATTTCAGCAGAGTGGCCAACGAAAGCTATAGACTTGGAGAAAATTGAGTAGCTAGTTTAAAATTGTTCCAAATATTCTTATATCACCTAAAGAAGCTACAGCTCCCCTCAATTGGAGGAGAAACAGAAGGCTTTGTGGAGAACAAGTTCAGGGATGAGAGAGTGCTTCAACTATGGCCTTAACACCTGAACCTCATCATGAATTTCAACGCAATCTGTGAACTGCTGGAGGAATTATGTGTAAGCAACATAATCAGCTCCTGCTGCTCTTCTGATTTCCCCTCTTCCTCTTCTTCTTCCTCCTCCTTCTTCTAAATCTTGTAGTTCTTTTATTTTTTGGCAACTCTGTTTTGCTTTCCAATTAGGCCTTACTACTGAGTCTAATATTTGGGACTCTCTCAGGAGCATCTTCCCTGTCATTTGTATGATAGTATCTTCTAATCGTCTTTTCTCTAGCTTTTGATAGTAGAGTGATGTTGTCAGCTTTCTGTCACTGGGAACAAATATCTGAGAAGAGAAATATAAAGGAAAAAAACCTCACTTTGGCTTATGGTTTCAGAGGTCCCATCCATGCTTACTTGGCTTCATTGCCACAAAGCCTGTGACAGGACAGAAACATCATGGCAGAAGGGTATGACAAAGGAATCTCTTCATATCCTGGCAGCAAGGAAGCAGTGATGACAGGAGGACTGAAGAAGAAGGGGCCTGAGACAAGATGTTTCTCTTAGGGTCACATCTCCATGACTCACATTCTTCACCTAACCCCACTTCTTAACTTTCAGTTACCTCCCACTAATGCCATCAGATTATTAACATCCCAATGGATTAATCCACTGACAAAGTTAGAGACTTTATATTCCAAACACCGTGGCCTAATTACCTTCTGGAAGCCCATCTCTATATACATGCAATGTTGAGGGAGCATTTTAAAGCCACGCTATTACAGTGATCAGTAGGAAAGAGCACAGGTGGTGGGTTCCAGCACTGCCTCCACCATGTAGGAGCTGTGCAATTGTAGGCAAGAAACATAACCAATCTGGGCTTCAGCTTCCTTGTCTGATAAAGTGGGTACAATAAAAGTTTACCATATAGAATGCTGCTGCAAGGAGGAGTGGAAAGGTGTAAAAAAGATCCTAATTCATTGTCTAAAACCCAATAAGAGCTCAACTTCACAGTAATTATCATGACCTAATATATTCTGAAACACCACTGTATCCATTAGACATTCCCATTCCCATCTCAGGTGCTAAATCCCTTCCACATCATGTACAATGAAATATTTATATTCTTCCCCACAAAAGTATACTTTGAGATCTTTCTGACTGGCCATCAAATGTCTTGCTAATTGCTTTTCAGCATTCACACCATCTGTGGAACATATACGTACTAGCTATTGTAGATCATGCTCCAGAAAAACCAAATGTTTTCTTCCTTTCTATCCTCGAAATGCACCTTCCTTCCCAATCCTTTATGCCCCAAAGACACCACTTTCACAAGGAGAATGTCATTTGCATATTTAATGTCAGAGGGAGAACCTGCTCATGCAAAAACCTTTTACTACTGCGTGATTTTTAAATGCTATTCATCTTGTTAAAGTGTTTACTTAGATTTTGAGCACATCTTATAAATCATCGACATTTTCCTCTACATCTAGCTTGTGCTTGTTAAAGTGTTTAACCTCCACTTTGTCTTGACCTTTGACTAAAGCTCAATTAGCTCTTAAATATGAGATGGATTCCTTCCCCCCAGTATTTTAACACCATTTCAGTCAACAATCAAACAGTCTTATCTGTTTTCAGTTAGTTACAAATTTTATAAACTTAACAAATCAAGTGAACTTAAAAATATAAACAGCACTTATAAACTTGATTAAATTCCCTTAAATGTTTCAAACAATAATCACAAGCTTTAATACACCTGATTTTCTTAAAAACTTCAAATCCCTAGTAGGCCAGCTTATGAATAGAAGAAATAAAATCCTTCTTGGGAACTACATACCTCTTGTAAATCTAATGAATCAAAACTTCTAAATTTAGCATATAAAATTCTTTCAAAGAATTTTGACTTCCTAAGTATTAACCATCTAAACTCAACGGACAAGCTTCTCACAGGCACTTAAGTATTGACTAAAATATTAATTCATGCAAGCACTCCTAAGCATCGCCATTAAAATTATAGACATGACTAGCCAAATTCTCTAGCATATCATTTTGACTTTCAGTGCACTAAAAGTAAATAAGACACAAAGCAACATATATGGATTACAAAACATTATTTTGCATACACACTACTTATATCAATGCACAATTTCTTCGCTGTCTACTTTTTAAAAAAGCCTTTCTAGGATTACAAAGTTATACAACAAGGGGGTTACATGTGATGAATAATTGTAATTGTCAACATTACTGATTTCATGAACATCTAGAAGATGAATGAGGCATCTGAGTATGTGTTTGGGTCAGGGGAGCATGACCTGGAGGACTAGGTCTGGTGCCTGTCCCTTCCTCTCAGCCCCTTACCCTGTTCTTTGCTTCTTTTCTGCTATGAGTTGAGCAGTTTCCCTCCACTGTGCCCTTCCACTGTAATGCTCATGCCTTAGAGCCAGCTGATCACAGATTCAAAGCCATGGAACCATCAGCCAAAATGAACCTTTTCTTCTTTAGGTAGTTTTTGCAGAGTATTTGATTCCAGCAATGAAAAACTGGCCTATATGTGAAAGAATCATCTTCTCTGTAAAAGGCAGCTGAACTTCTGGACTCAGGGGCTGAAGCAGAGATCTGAGTTTGGGTGTATTTCACAGGGCCCTTGCCCAGTGCTGGATACTCACAGCAGTGCTGCCTGCCTGGTGTCGTGGGATCCACCCACGCTTTTCCACTGGTATAGTGTTTTGAAGTCCTTGTGGCATGGCCCCCTGTATGTCCTCGGCCTTCTTCAAGTTTTACCCTTTCTCACTTTTTAACTGAAGATTTCATATCTGATTCCCATAGCTGTCTGTAATCACATGGAGCCTCACTCTTACTACAGTTTGCATTTGACTTCTTTCCACCTGACTAGAATGTGCTGCATTCTGAGTCCTACGGTGTTTTACCTTACTGACCTTCATTGCAGGATTGTTCTTTCACCTGTGACTCAGTCAGTTTTCTGCAGCTAATAACTACAGACTTTAGGGATTTTAAGGTTTATTTTGGCTCAGTTCTGGAAGTGGAAGTGGAAGGGCTGTGTCTGGTGATGGCCTTCTTGGTGGCATATTGCGGAATATCGCACGGCAGGGGGTGGGAAATGCGTCTCCTCTGGTCTCCTCTCTCTCTCTCTCTCTCTCTCTCTCTCTCTCTCTCTCTCTCTCTCTCTCTCTCTCCCTCTCATTCCAGTAGAACTAAAAACTGGAGACTCTACCCCAGGACCCTGTCTAATCCCACTGGCTTCCCAAGCACCCCATTTACACACTACAGTCAGATCAAATTTTTGCATTCATAGTACTTCACAATGAAGATGTGCTTTCAACATTTGAAGCCTAGAGGAACACTCAAACCATGTCTAGACCAAAGCAACAAGGAGAGAGGGAAAGCACCCCGCCAAAGAAAAAGAAAAAAGAAAAAGAAATCACCACCTATTTTGAATCTTCCAGCTTCTTTTCTGAGACTTTTAATGAGAGACTAATATATGCCAGAATTTCCCAGGTATATTCTACCCCTGCATAGAAATGATCAGAAATGGAAGTGTGTGTGTGTGTGTGTGTGTGTGTGTGTGTGTGTAGGGTCTCACTAAGATCAAACTCTTAGTGATTCTCCTGTTTTCAGCCTCCCAAGTGCTGGGATTACAGGTGTGCGCCACCACACCTAGTCTCATTGGCCATCTCAGTGCGCCCCAGGGATGGGGCTGGCACAGCAGGCCAGGGATCCAACCAGGCCACTGCGCTCTGCCTAAGCAGGGGCTTTAGTCTGCTGAGCTATCTGGCCGGCCCCTGTGTGTTGGTTTTGACAAAGCCAGGTCGTCAGCATGGTTCAGGCCTGTGACCCCAAGATGTGGGCCTCTGATTTTGAAGATCTGCCTGGCAGCATCCTTTCCTCTTAGCACAAAATCTCCAGTGATGGGAGTCTTCCTTCCTGGAACCTGGAAATCACAGAGCACTCTAAATCTTTCCGATGGATCATGAGATGTTCTCTTTATATAACTGAACCGCCCCTCTGAGCTGCCTCTCATCAGTGCTACAATTTCAGAAAGAAAAAAAAAAAATCATGTAAAAGTGTGCTCTGTTCCTAGAGCTCAGCCCCACTCCTACAGCCACGGGTGATGAGCTGCCACTGCTGTTACATAACTGCTCTGAGCCCCTGCAGGAAGGCTGCTGAATGGGCAGGACAACTTCCCCCCTGGTCTTTCTGTCACAGACTGTAATTGAGACACTAATTTTGAAAAGCCTCGCGTGCATATTTAGTGGCATGTGAGGAGCTTGGGGGTTGAAGCTTAAATACTCACCTTGTATGATTTATTAATTTTATTGTGCTATGGAGGAACGTCCTCTAAAACAATTAATATGGTTTCACAAGAGGATTTGTCTGCTTCTCAAATTGTATACACAGAAGACAGCGCTATACCTAGCTGAAATATTCTCCTAAGTAGTCTCAGGAAGCCAAAGGGGGCCTAAAATGCCCTGGAATTCATGATGGGAGCACAAATAGATGCCTCCCTGTGTATCAAGCACTTGTTGGTTCGACGACTTAACTGGGCTCTTCAAAAAAAGACGAGAACATACAAGATTTTGTGGCTGAATCATCACTGGAGCCATCATTTAAATCTGTTCCCAACTTTTCTTGTCTTCCATTCAGCAGGAATGAAGGATTTGGAAGTTAGCATGTCCAATATTCAGCCAGAATATCAGCAAAACTAGAGCCTTTGTGGGTTTTCAGAGTTTCAGTTAAGACACTGTCAGCCCACAAAACTAAACAGAATGCAAAGAAAGCAGCAACAGTGTTATCCCTTTTTTCGGGAAGTTTCTCTCCAATAACCGTATAACTAGCTGAAGCCATCTTTGAGGAGCTCCAAGACGTCCTTCGTTAATGTAGGTTCCCAAAGTACTACTTGCTGTCTTCACAGCCCAATCCAATTTACTAAACTAAATCGAACAAGAGAAGCATAGCTGATTGCAGTCAGTGTAAGGTGGAGATGACAGGGTCTTTTTTATACCTCCGAGATCTCATTTGTATTTCAAAGCTGGAAGAGGCTCATTCTACTTACTCTTTAAACAGGGAAGTTTATAAAGAATCGTGAGCCGGGGAACATACCCAGCAGCATAAGCGCCTGCCTGGCAAGCGCAAGGTCCTGAGTTTGATCCCTAATACCACAAAAAAAAAAAAAAAAAAAAAAAAAAAAAAAAAAAAAAAAAAAAAAGTTCTGTTTTAAAGAATCATGAGAAACTGTGTCCTAGGGACTGGGTCAGAATGGGATATAAAGAGTTGTGGAATTTAGGTAATTCTGCAATGTCGAGTTGCTCCAGCCCTGTGTACCTCCACAGGACTTGATGGAGAATTCTGGGGGCCTGTTGCTGAGTCCACATTGTTGCCAAAAGACCTCGGAACTGTCTCTGCAGCAAGGTGCTGGTGAACTCTGAATTTGTGTTTGGGTTGAATTTACTCTGTATTTCATATTTCCTGTTTCATTAACTCTCTTGGTAAACATGTAATTCTTTTGTAAGTTGGAGGGATATTATCAAGAAGGGACTTGGGATCACATTTTGAAAATTAGCACAATTTCAGTAAAAGCCAGTGACTAAAAATCAGAGAAGGAACAGATGAAGAGTGCTGTTTTGTGCAAAGTATTTACACAGCAGCATTTTAAAACTCAAATTACTAGTATTCTGGTTAAGCAGATGAACTTAGAAGGACCCTGATACTATTGGAGCCTGTTCATTATTTAGGTAGAAACTGAAACTACTTATGTTGAGAAAAAATAGTTTACTTTTTAATATCATTTGCACAACTCCAGACTCCCTTCAGATCATATTTAATGAACCTACTTTTTGAACTATGAAATATTACATACTTATTAACGAAAATTAATAAGATGAAACTTAATAAGATGAAGAAAACACAAAAGCAAAATCAACCCTTAGATGAAGAAAACACAAAAGCAAAATCAACCCTTAGCAAAATCAACCCTTAGTCAAATGTTACTATCACCAATTATTTTATTCTAGGACATTTTTTCCCATGCTTAGGATCTTGCCCTTAAGTCATCTTTCTGTCAAGGGAAAGGTTTATTTTGACTCCTAGTTCCAAAAGTTTCAACCCGTGGGTGCTTGGCCCTCTTGCCTGGGGATCTGACAGGATGGTGCATTGAATCAAGAGCAAAATGCAAGGAAGCCTGTTCACCTCAGAGCAGCCTATGAGCAAAGAGAGACAGGACTGTACCGGGGTCCCAGTAGCCCCTTCAAAGCTTTGCTCGCCAATGACCTAACTTTCTCCTACCAGATCCTTCCTCCCAAAGAAAGCCAACACCTCCCTACTAGCACCACAGGCTGGTGACCAAACCTTTAATGCATAGGCCTCTGGAGGACATTCAGATTATGACCCATAGCAGTCCTTTAGGATATAAAACAATTTCATTTTTATTTAGCATAATATAATGAGAAATATTTCATACAATAATTTTCTTCTATAAAGTGATGATGAATAGCTATAAAGTGTTACTTTTTTTTGTGGTACTGAGGATCAAACTTGGGACCTTTCACTTGCCAGGCTAGCAATTATACTGTTGAGCTATATCCCCGGCCCAAGTATTGCAATTTAAATGATCTTCCAACCTTAGATTAACAGATTTTCTAGTTTTTGCTATAATATGTAACAAATGACTGAAATATTTTAGCTAAACTTTCATACATGCATATTAGGTAAAATTCTTATAGGAAAACTGTCCAGAGTGTGAGATTCCTTCAGACTTTTGTTTCATTCTACTAGTTGCTCATCAGAGGGTCCAAGCAATATAGCAGCATAAATCACAGTACCCAGACCCAACAGAAGGCTGGTTATTTGCTTATATTACTAACAATTTTAGAAAAAGATTTCCAATTTAAAGATTTAAAATGTTGTTTATGTTTGCATTATTTACTAGTGAGTATAGTTTTATATATTATCCCTTTGTATCTGGCAGATTTTTACAATGTAACCTTATTTTTTTTTTGGAGGGGGGCTGGTCAAAGAGCTCAGCAGATTAAAGTGCCTGCAAGAGGCACAGGGGCCAGGGGTTCAATCCGGGGGCCTAATGCGCCAGCCTCACCCCCGAGGCATGCTGAGAATTCAATTGAGACTGGGTGTGGTGGCTGGGGCCTGTAATCCCAGCTCTTGGGAGGCTGTAAACAGAAGAATCATTATGAGTCCGATCTAATAGTGACCCTGAACACCCTGTAGACCCTTCCCTAAAATACAGAAAAAAAAATTAAAAATACAAATACAAATTGAAGATATGAATAAATTTTTGTGTGATAGTTCCACACAGGTTAAAAAATACCATCATATCCAACCACTCTTCTTCCATTCCTGCCTCCCTGTTCTCCCAGCATCCTTCCCCGCCCTTAGTATTCACCATTCTATTTTCAGGTTGACATTTTTTTTCTACATAGAACAGAGAACTGTGATATGGCATTGTCTTTAATGATATTGGATATCCAGCAGTACTATATAGTAGGAATTTATTGTTCTTTATGACTTATTAGTTAAAATACTTGTATTAGTCAGTTAGGAACAGGATACCGGGGTTCAATCCCCAGCACCACCTGCCTTACCAGACCTGCACTTCAGGCATCCTGAGCCACCAAAAAATAAAATTAATTAAATAAATAAATAAATAACATACCTGTATTGAAGTTTTATTAGAATTTTTTATTGGAAATGTATTAGATGCATTACATTTAAAAGATTTACCTATGTGGGGTTGGTGAGATAGCTCAGTGAACTAAGCACCTGCGTAGGCAAGCACAAGGACCAGAGTTTGATCCCTGGTACCACAGCACTGGCCCCATCCCTGGGGCATGCTGAACCAACAACAGAGTCTGGGCATGGTGACACACGCCTATGATTCCAGTGCTGGGGAGGCTGAAAACAGAAGAATCACTATGAGTCTGAGGTGCATAGTGAGATTCTGTACCAAATACATAAAAAATAAAAATTAAAAATAGAAATTATCTTTGGAGAGAACTGTTAGCATATAAAGATTTTCAATGTATGAATGGTACATCTTTATATTAATAGGTTTTCTTACATAAATTTTATTCTTTTCTTCATACAGAACTTGTACATTTCTTAAACATTTTATATGCTGTCTCTCAGATAGATGACTGTTCAGAAAGAAGGGGGTGGTGAATGAAGGCAAGAGACAGGAAAAGGAATGTTGCAGGACTGTCCTGCTACAAGGTTGTATATGATTAGATTTCTGGACTTATATGTAAACATAAGAATTATATAATTCTTTATGCCTATTTTTTAAAAATATATTGTAACTTTTAAATGTTTTTTATCATATTCTGTATGGACTTAAAGTTCAGTATATCAATACTTGATGAAAAATACCTGTTCCATGTTATACCTAAGATGTTTGATATTGAGACAGATAGTGAGGTTAAGATTAACAGCCTAGGTTGTATGGTAATAACAATAAGCTTCTCTTCTGGAGGGTTAACAACCTAAGTTTGCAAACTAAAATTAGAGAAAAAGGAGGGCTGCAAGGAATGCCAACATTTTGGCCCTAGCCTTCCAAGGTCAATTAAGACTCAGGACATGAGACCTTGTACTGTAATGTCATGTAACTCAGTAGTGTCACAAATTTTCTGATCAAAGAGATTATGGGGTCAAAGAAGAAAGTGATTGATGATGTAGAGTGTGCCTAAGGAGAGTCACATGGAGAGAAAACATTCTCTTAGGCCTTCACAGAGAGCACATTGGCCAACCAATGGCTGTGACTCATCCACATGGCTGACACTGACAAAGGATCTACAATCTGAGGTACAGGATCTCAGGATAAATTCTGAGGGGATTTCACTGACCTTCTCAGATGCAAAAGCTACAACTCTTGTTGCATAGGTCCTGCTTTATCTTGGTCTTAACCATTCAGCAGAAAAGTATAAAAACGAAGTATAAGAAGTAAAGCCATGCTGTTATGTTGTGCTGTAGGGGACACAGGTCAGCCAGTCAAGTGGAAGAGCCAATACTATTATGGACTACTGGACTCTTTTAGGCCATTTTGCTGAGCTAACACACCTATAATATTCCAGTAATGGAATTAAACAAAAAAGGGGATACAGATGAATGTCCATTTTGTATTTGTGTATTCAAAATGGTTAGGATAGATTTATAGTTACATTCTCTTAATGAATAGAGGGATTTGTTGTAATAGTGTTTGTAAATAGGATATCATGTCTGCATCTTGTACAGCAAGTAACCACTAGGAAGACAGTATGCAATGTTTTAATTATTGAAACTGTCCTCCCAATTTGATTTGAAACTGTCTCATTGCTACATGTCTCTCAATAAAATTATGGAAAAAACATTTTACATATTGCTATTCATATCAAATATGAATTACAAATATATGTATATAATTTTAAGCTTTGGTCATTAATTAAAATGCAATCATATTCTCATGTTTTTTCTAATTATTAGTGCATTAGAAAGCTACTGAATTTTTAATAGTTATTTTGAAGCTAGCTATTTTAATGAACCTCATATTTTATCTAAATTTTCAATGTTTTTCCTGGTATTTTTCTCAGGTTTTCCTGAGATAATCGTATAGCCTATAAGTGCTTATTTTTTTCTTATAGCTACCTGTACCCTTTTCTTTTTCACTAGATCTTTTGGAACAGTATGTGTTAAAACTGGTAGTTGTGAGTATTTTTTCATATCCCTAACAGTAACCAGACTATTTCTCTAAAAATAGCTAAGTATATTGCCTGGAAGTCTAAAAGAGGCACCTTAAATTCAGTTCTTAAGACATTTAATCAGATCTAGACATTTTATTTGCCAATTTTTCAGTTACCTAATTTCCTAGTTTTCAACTTCTTTAGAACACCTGAAGCAAGCAGAATTTGGTTTTATGCCTTTTAGCACTCCTCCAGGTTTACTGGCTAATATAATATTTTATTTACAATTTTACATCTTTGCTGTACAGTACAACCTTAAAACTTCATTTTTTATTTTGTCCTTTCAAATTCAGGTTTCAGGGCTATGACTAAGTGAGATATTTCCTGTTGAATGAAGTAAGTGAACTTTGCCAAGAAGCTTTTCTTCCTCTCAATTTCCTTAATGATACGACTTCCCTGTTTCTCTCCCTTTATCCATCACCTAGTCATGCAGGGCTTTTAGAAAGCCCTTTAGGTGAAGTAGAGGGGGAAAAATAACATCATAAGTTATTGATTCAGAAAACTACACAGCAGGTTGGAGATTTCTTCCTCTCAGCTTAGTAATCTTGCCAGAGAATAATAACATAAGGAAAGAACCCCACCTGCATGTTCCTCGGGGCAGCATGGTCATTGTAGAGGCAAAGCTCCAGCAGAGTGGGAAGTCAGCGTTGTTCTTGGAGACCTTCTTGGTGAGGAGAGGCTGAGCGCCATGTTCCATCTTTCTTTTCTTCTTTTTTTTTCATAATTTTATTGAGAAACAAATAGCAATGAGACAGTTTCAAATTCTTCTGCCACATGACACAATATCCCAGAGAGAGCCACCCTCATGAACAGATGCAGATTTTGATGAAACCTGGAGAAATATAATAGATATGCAAAGAATAGCAATATGGGCATGTTCAGCTTAGGCATGCATTTCATAAGAGCTCTAATACACTTATGACTGCTATAACTGCTTATTTTAAGTCCTACTAATTAACATTTAAAGGTAGGAAATAAACATTGCAACTTTTAAAAATTAGTTTACTTTTAGTACACTGAGCTTTGTTTTTGCTATGTTCTCCATTCTCATAAACAATATGAATAAGGCAAGCATATACATATTATTGAAGAGGAAATATCAACAAATCTTTCTCTGGCTGAATAGTTACTAGTTTTCACTGTTGTAAATATATTATTAGTTTCCAACGTGTTATTAACATGAATCAAGTTTGCCATGTCTTAGTCTTATCACTACTTTGCTTTTGAAGTATTAATTATTGTATTCTTCTAATAACCTAACACCCTCATGCTGTGTGACTGTGATCTAAGTATTTATAGAGTTTACAGAATATATTCACTGGCTCCAAGGATACAAGAGTCAGTAAGAATCAACGGTGGTTTCTGCCCTCAGGGAGCTTATAGTAAGGCAGGAGGAATAGATGAGAAGACATTACTCAATGATTATTCAAAGTGATGCATAATTATATGAGCTTTAGCTCTAGTAAAGAATGCTAATGCCATGAAAGTATATAAACTCCCACTGTCTAAATGCCTTACAGCAAAGATCTTAAAGAGGAATAGGAATAAGGGGTTGAGGCCAGGGAGATGGCTCAGTGGAATAAGCGCTTCCTTGGCAAGCATGAGGGCCTGAGTTCAATCCCCAGTTCCACCAAAAAAAAAAAAAAAAAAAGGAATAAGGGGTTGGCAAGCAAGAGGTGGGCATTGTGAGAGACACTGTAGGTGATCTATGCAAAACCTATTTCTAGTTCCCTTCTCCTGTGCCATCCCCTGCCAGTGACTTGGGGAGCACAGGTCCATGACAAGCTTTGGGTAGTGGAGTACTGGGAGAAGCACCTAGGCCAAGCTTCTCTTCCTGATTAAGACAGAAACAATTACAAGAAGAAATATCATTTTACCTCATGCTTTTCTCCCTGCTTTGAAGCAGCAGTGCCAGGCCAACAAACCAGAAGCACACCTTTTGCATAAAAACAACCCCTGCTCACAAAAGACTGTGAATCGGAGATGAGGCTGGCATCACTCTGAGCGCATCCTGCTACACGCCCCAGCCCCTCGCTGCCGAGGCCCACGCTCTTGTTATCAAAACCAAGGGAACTTCTATTTCTTTAAGCACCTGTTAAATAGGTTTTCTGTTATTTATTCTGTTATTTCAGTTATTCTGTTATTTACTATAATTGTAGCTAATTAAGTGGAGTGAGGTTAGGTGAGAAGAAACAAGTTCTAGATAAGATTACTGCAGTTTTGAAAACTATAAGCAACAGGATGTATGAGGCATTAGAGAAATATTCATTTATGTGTTTTGCCTCTTGAATTAAAAATGTGTCCATAGATAAAATCAAACTGAAAGTAGAAGAAACATAAAATCATAATTGTTAACACCATTGTAATTCCTTACCACCTGCAACTATTAATGGAGTCTTGGTAATGGAAACTCAGTGCAGGTCAAAGCTGAACATGATAGGCTGAGCTACTGGAATTGTTGTTATGGATCCAACCATTATTTCATGTTTAGGAGAAGAGAGTGAAAATACTCATTTACCAAGGGAATAATGTTAGATCCACTTAATCTATTTTTTAAAATGTATTTGGTATAGGGTCTCACTACATAGCTCAAACTTGTGATCCTCCTGTTTTCAGCCTCCCCAGCACTGGGATTACAGGCATGTGCCACCATGCCAGGTCTCGGTGGCTGGCTCAGCATGCCTAGGGACTGGGCCATTGAAACATGTGGTGCCAGGGATTGAACCTAGGTCCCTGTACTTGCCTAAGCAGGCGCTTTAATCTATTTTTAATATGCCTAACATTTTATTGAGGACTAGCACATTGATTTCACATCAGTTAAGTATCAATAGTCTGTCATACATTTACTTTTGTACCTGTTCTTTCCCTTATTGAACTTGGTTCAGGTTATATTATAGTTTATGTCTAAAACTCCCTCTAAGGTCTCGTGTGTGCATAGTTGCTTTGGGGAAGTGATTGGATCATGGGTGAATGACATTCATCAGTGGATTGGTCTACTCACAAGTTTATAGGTAAATGTGATGATGGGAGGTGAAGCCTGATTGGAGGGGATGGGTCACTGGGGGTGTGGCCTGGAAGGGTCTATCTCCCTCCCTCTTTCATTGATCTGCTCTGCTTCTACCATCATGCCACATGCAAGCCTCCTGCCCTGCCTTGAAGCCAGACAACTGTGGACTTCAACCTCTACAAACTGTGACCCCAATAAACCTGTTCTTTAACTTGTGGGTGTTGAGCATTTTCTCCCAAGATTTTCTTGTCTACATGAAAATAACTAAGATCTATCTACCTCTTTCTTTCTTTTTCTTTTTATTTTCTTCCTTCCTTTTTATTTTTTCCTAGGTGTTTTCAAGAGAATTTGGGAAAGAAGTTTTCCAAAATTAACCCTGACACTTTGCTCTAACTATAAATGTATATTTAAAGCTAATTATATTAATAGAAGTAGAAATAATATTCTAGAGTAGAGAAAAGACAATTGCTAGGTATTCCAATTAGGAAGTTATTATAATTTCAAGGTAAAGTATGATTTATAGCATATACTGGAAAAACCAAATTCCACAAATTGAGACTAGAATGAGATGATTTAATAAACCATTAGATATTTAGAACAGAATACAATTAAAGATGAGTAAGAAGAAAGAATTAAGATTTCTCTCAGTTTACTAATGTGGGAGACTTAATGGACACAGGTCAAACCTAGAAAACAAGAGGCAAAACTTGCAGTGAAGGAGCATCCACACACCCACTGTAGAGCATTTACACATTCATTCAACAGCTAGTTATGGAGACCCAGTTATATCAGTTGTTTATTGCCACAATTTGTTATATGACAAGCAATCGTAAGATCTCAGTGGTATACTACAATAGACAATTATTCAGTTTGTTTACTGGGCTCACTCACATATCTAGAACCAACTAGCTACCAGAAGGTCTCACCTGGCCTCAGCAGGGATAAAGGGGACACCCAACTCTACTCTGTGTTTTCTTTTATCCTTCTAGAGGCCACCAAGCAAGCAGTCACATAGCAGCACTCTTTCAAATCCATGCCCACAAATCCCTCACTAGGCAAAGCAAGTCCTAAAACTAGAACAGATTCAAGGTTGGGGAAATATGGTCCACTTCTTTAGTTAAAAAAAAAGCTTCATAACAAAGGGAAACAATGTAAGGAAGCATTAAATTATTGGAATCATTAATGTAATTAGTATACTTGTTAACTATGTACCAGGCATTGTTCTAGATTCTAAGGTTATATCAGAGAGCAACCATTAAAAAAACCCTGATATTCATTTAGTGAGGTATTCAGAAATCAAAATGTATAATTTCAAGTACCCAACACTGTGTTGAAAAGAGTTGGAGCATAGAGTGGTGTGGAAAATAGAAGGCAACTATGCTAGACAGGGAGATGAGAAAAGGGCTTTTTGAGGAAATGATGTTTGAACAAAGGCATGAACAATGTGGTGGATTCTGCTGCCATGTGATGGGCTTGGAGAAGGACCTCCCAGGTAGAAGGAACAGCTAGCATCCAAGATCCTAAGGCAGAACTGGGCTTGGCAGGAAAGCCCAGGTGGGTTATTTGGGGTATGTTATAGAGAGAGAGGCCAGTGAAGCTAAAGAAGAAAGCCATGAAGATCACAGGTATTAATCAGAGTAGGCTGTGGCAAGATCCTTAAATGACAAATTCACAAATTGCAATGGCTTAATAATACACAGACCATTCATTTTAAGGCTATTAAGCCTAATTTCTCTCCTCTGCAGTGCTCTGAAAACATTACTTGTTTGCAGGCTTTCCTTTTGTGGCTCAGCAGCTTCAATATGAACTTTTTAGCTGCCATATTATAGGAGGAAAGTACTGAGAGTCCATGAGCTTTAATCTATCCAAAGGTAGTACACAGTGTGTCTCCTTACAGCTTATTATGAAAGACTGAACACCGCCTGGCCCATTTACAATGGCTTTTCAAAATATGGGCCAGCATGTGAATATTTAGTAAACAATAAAAGTCTCCGTCACATCTGGATGTTTCACTTTGTTATGGTTTCTGTCTAGTTGTTCCCCTAAATCCTCATGCAGTCATGGGGTGGCTTCTAGAGTTTGTGATTAATTCATGATTCAATGCTGGGATTATGGGTGTGAGTGCTACACTCACTGTGGGGCAGAGAATCTGTATTACAATATAAGGAGGGGAGAGAGGCTAGCTTACTTCCTCAGCTGCTGTTCCTCTCTTTGTTCTTTGCTGTTTTCTGCTGTCATGAACTGCTGCCTTCTGCTGTCATAAACTGCTGCCCTCTGCCATGGGCTACTGTGCCTTGCGGCCAGCTGAGTATGGACTGAAACTTCCACTAACTGTGAGCTAAATAAACTTTTCCTTCCTTAATTCTCTGTGTTGGGTATTTTGTCCCAGCAATGAGAGAAAAGTAACTGAAACACTTTTACTGTGTATATGATGAGAATTGATTAGAGGATTACAAGTAAGGAAGGACATGATCTTATCTACACATTTAAAAGACTGCCTGGTAATATGTGAAGAATGGACCAGAAAGGGCCATAGTGGAAGTAGGAAGACCAGCTTAGGAGCTCTTCTGACTGTGGTGGCCCCAGGAGGAAGGTTTTGGTGATTTTTATCATGACATCATGACAGAGATGGTGAGAGGTGATCCGATCTGGGATATGTAAAATCAAAGAATTTGATGCTGGGATATATGCAGGAAAGGAGTAAAAAGGCCATCAGAAGTGACTGATGTTTGATGCTAAGCAGCTGGGGAACAGCATTTGTACTTCCTAAAATGGGGATGAGTGAGGAAGGAATAGGTCCAAGAGCAGAAATCAGGTGCAATTTGGCTTTGATAAGTTTAAGACAGGTGTCAGAAAGAGAAGTAGAGATTTTAAGTAAATAAGTTTACTTGTAAATCTAGAGTTCACATGATTGGGAAGGGCTGGGATACAAGTGGGGGAGTTGTTAACATTGCAAGTAAACCCACTGGTCTGCATGCAGTCACTCAAGAAAAGGATAAGAGAAGGCTGCCCTGACTGTGCCTTGGGAGACTCCAAATCTACAAAATAAGGGAAATAAGAAAGAACTGGCAAATGTAACCAACCAAGAATAAATAGCCGGCATGTCAAGTAAAATAACAGGTAAGGTTTTCTGGAAGCTAAATAGGAAAACATTTCAGGAAGAAAGAAGTTGTCTACTGTGCCATAAGTTACTGTGAAGATAAGAATGAAATCTGGACTGCTAGATTTGACACAATGAGAGCATTGCCATCATAAAAGTGGCCTTGAGGATGAGTTAGAGAGTGACTGGGCTGGGCTAAATGAGATCAGGAGGGAAGAAGAACAGTTATACAGGGGAAATGTTGGAAAGTGTAGCAAGTAGAGCCCCTTGAATTAAGGGAATTATTTAATTTTTTTGTCTTTGTTTCAAGACAAAAGAGGGAAGTTATGTTTTTTCTAGAGGCCCGAATAGAGAATCTGACAAAGAGAAATATATGATGCTAGTAAGGGAAAAATTAGAAAGAAAACTTTTGGTTGAACACATGGGGATGGGTCCAGTGTAGGCTTTCAGGGGAAGAGGAAAGACTCATTCTAACTGTAAAGAAGGAACACTTAAACTGTAGAACTGAAGATACATTGACAGAATTAATGATAAGATGACACAACCCATTGCTAGTGTTCCTGGTTTTCCTGTGAAACAAAATAACAAGATTATCAGCTGAAGGGGAGGGAGATGAGGTTGAGAAGAGAGGTTGCCAAATAGTCATAGTATAAAATTGGTGAGTCAAATACAACTTGAGAACTATTAGGATACTCACACAATGCTGAAGAAACAGTTAAGATTTGTGGAGGAGGGCTGTTTTTTTAAAAAAAAATAATTTTATTGAGAAATATCAATGAGACAATTTCAAAACCGATTAGTAGTATTAATACATTACATATTGTTGCCTTAATAGTTATTCATTATACAAGATACAGACATGATATACTGCCCACAAGCACTATTAAAACAAATCTTTCTATTCACTGAATTAAGAGAATGTAGCTGTACATCTATCCTAGCTATTTTGAATATACAGATACAAAATGGTTGTTCATTTGTATCCCCTTTTTTTGTTTAGTTTTGTCAGAGAAGGGCATTCCATTGTCATTTAAATATTATAGGTGGGGGCTGGAGAGATGGCTCAGTGGTCTAAAGCACCTACTTAGAACAAGCTTAGCAAAAGCATCAGGGACCGCGGTTC
>NW_004524634.1:6543662-6560984 GCF_000260255.1 Octodon degus | reverse complement strand
AATAAAAATAAATATTATAGGTGGGTGAATTCAGCAACAGAATCTCACTATGTAGTTCAGGCTAGCCTTGGGCTCAGCAGGTTTCCTGCATCAGATTACAGGAGTGTGCTGCCACGCCTGACTGCAGCTGAAGTTTGTGAATCCATCAATGAGAGAATTTTCATATCAAGCAACATAATGTATATTTTTTCAAAAAATAAGAATAGAGCAGGCAGAAAATCATTATTATTGGATTTCATCAGGAGGAAAATGGGGAAGAGCATGAACAAAGGAACTAAGATGTGTTGTGTTATAAACACCCACTGCCCGCGGTGGTTGTAATCATTAAGAACTGCATACATGCTCTAATAAAAATAATTTTTTAAATGGAGCTGAAGCTAGATGCAAGGCACAGTTAAGGGCTTGTCCAGGGGATCTAAACTAGGTAAACAGAGAAGCAAGGGCATGAGTGGGTGATGGACAGTAGGCGATGGTGGGGGAAATGGACTGGGAATCTTGATGAGTACTAAGAATTGCTGGACCTACACTAAAAAGGACATAAACTGAAAGGGCTTGATGCAGACATTTTGAAAATAATGTGGTTGATAAAATCCAGGTAATAATGCATTTTGACACCAGAAGGGTGAACAAGGGGAACATAATAGAACTGGAAGTTAAGATGCCAGGGAGGAGGGTCTCAGACTGGGTCATGTGTGTGGTTACTGTGCTATCCAAAAGGGAAAACAGTGATCCAGGACTAAAATCTCCGAATAGTGAAAGGAAAAGAGTAGTAGGTGAGTTGGAGAGTGAGCTCAACACAGTGTGGCAAGTGGGATAGTCTGATGACAGGAGCTTCAGAAAGAAAGAAAGGTGTGATGGTGAGGAGCAAGTGGACATCAACCAGTGGTCCAAGGTCTGACTGAGGTACACGACTGTGGAAGAAGGAACACCAACCTCTGGAGAGGCCTCTCATGGGGGAAGTAGTATTACTGAACCACCAAGTTATGTGTGACAAGACAACAATGATAAAGAGAATGAAAAAAAAAAAGAAAAAAGAAAAAAGAAGAAGAGAATGAGATTTCACTGAACACCAGCTCTGTGTTCCATAGGGGTTAGAGAGGATAGATGCTAGAAAAATGTTTGGAACCATATGGAAACAAAAGCTCCAGTGGTAATAATACCTGGAGAAGCGCAAGCCTCTGGTGCAAGTCCGAGAAGAAGGAAACAATGGAGTAGGTACTAAGCACTTACTCTCCCTAAGTTGAGATTTCCTCCTGGTACTAGACACTGGGGCATCTTACAGTGGTAAGGCAGGTGATGCTGCAAGGACAGGAAGGAGTCTTATTGGGAGTAGGTGGGGCTCTGTGAGATTCTATGAAATCTTGCTCTGGGAATAAAAGTCCTGCCAAAGGCCTCAGAAGTACAAAAGCCAAGGGCAGGAAGGTAGCTCAGTGGTCTAAAGTGCCTGCTTAGGCAAGCTTAGGCAAGCCTAGGGACCGTGGTTCGATCCCCAGCACCACATGCCATGCCAGCCCAACCTCCAGGGCAGGCTGAGCCAGTGATAAAAAAAAAAAGAAGTACAAAAGCCTCCTCTGGAGATTTTCCTAGGAAAGTGTGTGAACTTGAGAGTGGAAGGCTTACAAGAACTATGCAATTCATAGTGGGGGAAACGCTTAATAGGCATGGCAAATATAGGTTCAGTGATGTTTTGAAGGAGATTGAAAGGAGTGAAATCCAATGCACAGGTGATAGACTCCTCTCAAGTGAGAAGGGCAACAGGGATCTGGGATACAGAAGATTTAATGCCCTACTTTTTGTAGTAAATATTTTATGATCCCTTATTGTATTGAAATAAAATTTATAGATCTTTATACTCTGCCCATCCATATATTTCCAAGGGGAAAATCTATATGATGTTCTAAATTTATTACAAAACAGAAAAATAATTTATAATCAAATATGGAAATGCTCAGACACACACCTTAGGATAGAGGATAAGGGTGCTAGGCTTACACCTTTGTTTAGAATAAAGAGAACAGGTCAGCAACAGATGCAGGCAGACAAGAGAGTGGGATTTATTTTGTTACTTTGTTTGTTTTGTTTTTCTGGCAACCTAAATACATGCTGCTTCTAGTAACATGATGTTCTGAAGCAGAGGACAATTCTTAGTAATGAGCAAGAAATAAAATCTGTCTTTCTTTTGTATATGTCTCAGTTACTCTTCTCTCATTGTTGGGATAAATACCTGATGCCCAAAATTAAGGAAGGAAAGGCTTATTAGGCTCACAGTTAGTGGAGGTTTCAGTCCATACTCAGCTGACTCCAAGGCAGCGTGGCACATGGTGGCACATAGCAGCCATTCATGGAGACTGCAGCAAAGACCGAAAACAAATGGAGAAGCAGCAATGGTGGCTGCTAGCTAGCCTCTTTGCCCTCCTTACATTTGCATACAGAGCATCTGCCCAGGGCACTCGCACCCATAATCCCAGCACTGGATCAAGAATCAGTCACAGGGCCAGCAAGATAGCTCAGCAGACTAAACCCTGCTTTGGCAAGCAGGCACAAGGATTCAATCCCTGATCCCACGTGCCCCACTGGCTTTGCCTCTGGGGCTCACTGAGTGGGCAAACAAGTCTGGGCCTGGTAGTACATGCCTATAATACCAGTGCTGAGGAGGTTGAAAACAGGAGGACCACTATGGGTCTGAGCTGTGTAATGAGACCCTGTACCAAATACATAAATGAAAACAAAAACAACAACAACAAAAAGAATCAATCACAAACTCCATAAGCCGCCCCCTGATTGCATGAGGCTTTGGGGGGACAACTAGACACAAACCATAATAGTATACAAGTGGGGTCCTCAAAAACCCATGGCAAGGTTTTTTAAAGACCATTCAAAAGACTGTATTTTCAGGAGGCAGCATAAGGATCTCCCAGAGTTGGCTAATGCCTAGAATTTATCAACACAGTGATTCATCCTCATCCTTCGTTTTGGTTTTCATAGTTTTAGTTCCCCACAGTCAACCATGGCCTGAAACAGTTAAAAAAAAAAAAGTTCAAAAATAAGTAAATTCATTTTAAACTGTGCAACTGTTCTGAGTAGTGTGATAAAACGTTACGCTGTCCTGCCCAGGATGTGAATCATCCTTTTGTCAAGTGTATCTGCATTATATATGCTATTAGGCACTCCGTGGCTGTCTCAGGTATCCAACCAACTGTCATGCTATCACAGTGCATGTATCTAATTAACCGTGATTTTATTTAATGGTCCCAAAGTTTGGGATTAAAGAATTAATTTTATTAATCATACTAATACAATATATTGTTATAGTTGTTCCATTTTTATGATTATCTTTAACCTCTTACTGTTCCTTGCTTCTAAACTTTATCAGAGGTATCAGTAGGACAAAGCATTGTTTAGTAGGGATCAGTACTATTCAAGGTTTTAGGCACTTCATCTGTATCATGGAATATATTTCCCAGGGATGAGGACCAGCTACTCTGTATTACTCTACATGGCACAAGGACTTTGCAGATACCACTAAGGGTCTTGTGATGGGGAAATGATCCTGGACTATCTATCCTTGTAGGCCCCACACAATCACAAAGGTCTTCATAATTGAACATGAGACACGTGAGAGACAGGGAAACTTGAAGATTCAGTGCTGTCCCCTTTGAAAAATGGAAGAAGAAGCCATGAAACAAGAAACACAAGCAGCTGCTATGATCTAAACCAGCAAGGGAAAGGACATTCCCCTCCAGTGTGCAGGAGGATCGTAACCTTGCCAACATGGCAGTCTTAACCCAGCAAAACCCATTGCTGAACTCTAGACCTGTAAGATAATAAATTTGTGGTTTTAAAAATGTAACAGGAAATACTTGATTTATGTGAAAGTTAGAGCTAGGTTTCAGGGTTAAGTAAGGTTGTAGGTTAGTGCTATGCTTTTAACAAATATGCATATCAGGAAGGACCTGCAAAAAATCATCTGGTGCATGAGACATTACTTTCTTGTGCAAGACTTTCCCAGCATCCCTGGTTCCCTCCCATTCAAATATCCCTGGGTCACTGACAATCAAATAGGACCCCCAAAATGCCTAATATGTAAAAAAAAAAAAAGTATGCATTCTGAATCAAGGCAATCAAGGGGCATTTATATCTAAACATTTTTGAACCAGAAAGCCAATTTCAAGAATCCTCTCATGAACCTTTAGTTACTTGACACTCAGTTGCCTCAAAGCAAAGATTGTCTCAGAACCAAGATCAATAACCTAGTACAAATCTAATCAATCAATAAAGACTTCCAAATTGACTTTATAAAAATGTGTGTTCAGTTCTGCCTTCTCCCCTGCCCCTGATAGTGGAACTGAAAACAGATCTGCATTTGATGATAGAAGCTGCAGCAATCCATATCCATCTAGCTTCCCAGAGATGCATCCTAATGACATCCCCAACCATTATAGAAACCTCAACTGCGGAGAATTAATGCAATTAAGATGAGAAAAAGAAGCAGTTGTCCATTCATTCTACATTGCTTTGGATCACGAGGAATAAGAAGAGACACTTTTGTACAACATTTCCTCACACTGCAGGCATGTTGTCATTTACAAAGGTGGCCATACTTAGCAACCGCTTTCAGGAGAGGAATGTTGGAAAACAATATACAGTAGCTGTCTGTGTTACAGTGAATGCCATAACATTGATGCCACTCTAAGGCGTCATGGTGCATTTGGAGTGTAATACCCAGAAAAAGGACCACAGAATTCAGCGAGGGTAACACCTTGGCAGCCAGGACAAGGAAGTCCACCTGTGTGGGGTGAAGCTCACAAGTGGGTGAGAACTGGAGGCAAGAGAATGACTGTTTCCTCTTGAGCCTCAGTGTGGCCATCAGCCCTTCCCAGGAGGGACCAGTCACCAGTGCATGCCTAGCACATCAGGCTGTCTATCCTCAGGAAACATCAGGAAAATGGAACAGAGTAAGACAGCTCATGACAGAACTGTTCTTTGCATAAGAACATGAAGCACTAATTTTTGCCTTTCTTTATATTTAAGAATATAAGGGCCGGCCCAATAGCTCAGTGAATTAAAGAACCTGCAAGCAGGCACAGGGGTCAGGGCTCAATTCCCAAGCCTGTCGTGCTGGCCCTGCCCCCAGGACACACTGAGATGGCAGTTGAGACTGGGTGTAGTGGCACATGCCTGTAATCCCAGCTTTTGGGAGGCTGTAAACAGGTGAATCACTATGAGTTCAATCTAGTAGTGAGACCCTGAACACTCTATAGAGCCTTCCCTAAAAATACAAAAAAAGAAAAAAATAGAATAGAATCTGATCATTGCCAAGTCAGAGAGTGTTCTATGTTGGTGAAGGGAAAATATGATGAAAGGTCTTTCAAGTTAAGAGTAAATAACTGTTATATCATCAGACAAAACTCACCGTAGCATTTGTTTGAGGCACACCCATATGTGAAGGTTAGGAAGCGAGTTGTTTCCCCTTTTTTTCCTTCTTTATTATGGAAGTCAGCTACTGAGTTACTCCAGTCATTTCCAACCCTCTTGCATTTTTCATACTCCTTCAGTTCTATTTGTCAAACAGATCAAAAGCCAACTTCACAGATAGAAAATGACCCCTAGTTACTATTCATGATCCACAACGTAACACAAAGAGGCATTAATAGAATTGACAATGATAAAGTATGATAGAGGTACCGTGACAAGGACTCTGAAATCTCTCATTTATCAACAAATATTTGGTGAGTAGAACTTCAAGGTTAATCGGGCAGTCAGTTAATAACCCCTGACAAAGCCTCTGGAGGCTGCGTGCTTGCAGTGCAGTGCTCAGCAAGCAGATGAACTAATGGAAACGCACAATAGCATTGGGTATTAAGATTAGCAACTGAATGTATGCCAGTGTGTGTGGCAATTATCATTGCATTGCAAGAAGCTTGGCAATGCCACCCTCTTACACTCCCCTGACCAGAGTTGCACCATGTCCAGGAGAGAATATGGAGAATAAGCTCACCAGCAATTTTGTAAGTTGAATTTTGTACACACACACACACACACACACACACACACCCATATGTTAAATTCCAAGGCCAGATGTGACACATGTCTATAAGTCCCAACCACTCTAGAGGCTTCATCAGGGGAACTACTTGAGCCCAGGAGTTCAGGGCCAGCCTAAGAAACTTGGCAACAAGATTATACATGATTACATATACCTAAACCCAAATCGGGCTTTATTCAGAAACAGGCTTTTGAAAGGAGTAATCAAGTTAAAGTAATACATGAGAGGACCCTCATCCAATAACTGGTGTCCTTATTTAAAAAAAAAATCTGGACACAGGAGAAAATAGGCATCCATAAGCCCAAGGAAGAATTCTACAACAGATTCATCCCTCATATTCTTCTGAAGAAACTGATCCCACCCATACCTAGGTCTTGGGCTTCTAGACTAGAGAGCTGTAAATATATCTCTGTTGTTTAGGTCGCCCACCTAGTAGTGCACATGACAGCACCCCTAGCAAACAAATTCAAGGACTTCAGGCTGCTAACTTGGAAAAATAGGAGTGACAACCTGTAGGCAAGCCATTGTTTTCCAAAGATCCAGCAAGTGTCCTCCTCACCTTTTCCTGTTCCCCACCTTGCAGCCTCTTGTCCTGGGAGGATACAACCTCCAGGCTGCAGCAGAACAGGTAGGACATAGGGATGAGGCAGGCACTGGCACCTTAAATGCATGTTCAGGCCCCTGCCAAGAGACAGCCCCAAATTATGTGACCTGTCATCTCCCATCATCCTTCCAGGGTCATAGGCGAATGTAGCCATCTGTTTTATGCAGAAATGGGCACTTGAGAAAAGTCAAATGGCCTCCTCAGCTAAGTTCATAAAGACACAAAATTATAGAACCAAAAACGTGGGCTAGACACAAATCCTGAAAAGGATCCAACCAGTTCCCAGATGCTCAGCAGCACCTGTTTGTGTCAAATCCAGATTTGGTTGGATTTTTGTTCAAGAAATCAATTGGGTGTTTATTTAAAAAAAAAAAGAAGAAGAAGAATTTATAGCACGGGTTGAGAAGAGCATTCTTCTGAAGAATTAAAGAAAAAGCATTCTTTTAATTATTTAGCACAAGAAATGAAAAACACAGTATGCAAATTCATTTCTCTGAACGTATAGGAAAATTTTACCTCTTTCAAACAGAGTTGTCAAATAAAAAAAACCCAGAAGTATCTAATTCAGAGGAAACCACAAGGAAACCAAACAATGCATTTCAGAATTCAAATTTCACTGAAGGTAGTAACAGCGCAGAAGAGTCCAACCTGTCATGGGAAAAAGTATAAGTTGCTCTAGAATAGTGAAGGAAGGGAAAGAAAAATGAAAGCTTGAGAGAGATTCAAGCTAGAAATCCAACTCCATTTACCAGCTGTTCTTGGACAGGAGCACACCACAAGTGGAACAGTTACAATAAGCTTATGAGACAATAAAACCTTCCTAAGCACCTCCACTGTCCAGAGTCTATGCACACTGGCCTCACATAGTTATAATATTAATAGGGGAAAACTGCTTTTACTTTATTAGTACATGTGTGTAATTCATGCAGCTTATAGCCACCTTGGGGAGTGCTTACATATACACGTTGCAGCCTTTCCCCCCCCTTTTTTCATCCTTGTCCCATTCTTCCCTCTCCCCCTCTGGTTCCCCATCCCCTTTCCACATCTGTTGATGCTATCTGTCTTAGCACATGTTATGGTTTCCAATGTTCACACTGATTAGAGCATCAGGTTCCTAGTCATGGGGCGTCTTTACTTCTCGGACTTCCCCTTCTCCTGTCTCTTCCCTCCTCCCTTGTTCCCTTGGTCCCTTTCCCTACTGGATGAGATCTGTCCCATTGTCCCTTTCTACCCATCTTTTATCATTTTCTTTGTTTGTACTTTGCCTCATTCAAAGGGGTTCATGTTTGTTTGTCTGAGTTCTTTCACTCAGGATTGTGTTTTCCAGGTGCATCCATGTTCCTACAAATGCCTCAATTTTGTCATTCTTTGTAGCTGAGGAAGTCTAACTTTAAATTTTAAATAGTCGGGGTGGCCAAATAGCTCAGCAGATTAAAGCACCTGCAAGCAGGCGCAGGGGCTGGGGTCATCCTAGGGCCTGCCCTGCCGGACCCGCCCCCAGGCGATTGAGACTGGATGTGGTGGTGCGGCCCTGTAATCCCAGCTCTTGGGAAGCTGTAAACAGGCGGATCACTATGAGTCTAATCTAGTAGTGAAACCCTGAACACCCTGTAGACCCTTCCCTAAAATACAGAAAAAAAAAATTTAATTTTCTTCATATGTCCCAAGAAAAAAAATTGAGACCTAAAAGGAAACAAAAATAACTCTTGACTTCAGTTTTAGGATACATGGCAATAAAGTTCTGCAACTCACAGAGAAAACACTGTGTGGTATCTTTAGTAAAAAATACCTTATGTATTTAGTTCCTTTGTTATTCACATATGAAAGATATTCTCAAAAATTGAAAGGCTTTGAAAGCAAAATGCTCTCAACCTTTTCCTAAATAAAAATTTAGGGTGATGCAAATGCATATGATAACCACTGAAGAAATTAATCTAAACTGAGAGCTGAAACAAGGAGAAATGGATACCAAATAAGTGATAATGAAATTATAATCTATCAAACATGAACTCCAGCCAATTGCTGTATAGTAATTAAACTAGGATCAGAAGTTTATTTCTAAAATAAATCTTAAAACATTTATATTTTATTAATCACAATAATACAATAATAATTTTCAGTAATTATTAGACTTCGATTTGCCTGGGTAGGGGAGACAGAAATAGGTATTTGCTGAAAGAAAGAAAGCCATTGTAAATTAAGTTATTGTTGATTAACAATTAGAGAAATGTAGACTATATTTTACCTAACATTTATTTTGTATTTTTTTCTGATTGCAAAGAAGGGAGATGTTAATTCTGAAGAATAGAAAAATCAAGAAAGGAAAAAAAGCCTCTTGCAATTATAACACCCAGAACCAATCATTGCTAGTGCATTTACACTTCATCCTCAGAGCTAAGCTGCTATACTTGCAGTTTTGTAATATGCTTTTACATGTAACTAGATAAACCCTTAACCAATCAGATTTGTAATGGCTGATAGCAAATTATCCCATTTGTATTAGGTTTTTTTGTTTTGTTTTTTTAAATTGCTGTTGTAACAAATTACCACAAACTTAATGGTGTGAAAAGACATAGATTTCTTTTCTTCCAACTCTGGAGAAGTCTGACAGAGACTTCGTTTGTCTGGCTCACTCTTCTGTGGCCCTGGTAGACTTGCTCCCTTGCTTTTCAGTGACATCTTGAGACTGCCTGTGGTCCTTGACTCAGGCTCTCCTCCTGCGAACACCAGGAGCACCCCTTCTCTGACCACTCTGCTGCTGCCCACCTTCGTAGGATCACGGCTGACAGACTGTCTGCCAAAAGGACTTGTGTGATTCAATGGGGCAAACCTGATAAGCCAGGATACTCGCCCATCTGAGAAACCTCATCCACTTCTGACCTGGCATTAGGATTTGGGCCTCTTGGGGTCAGGAGGAGTCTCATTCCACAAGCAAAGTGCTTTGTGGTCATAACTTAGTTAGCTGATTTACTTTGTTTGGTATTTGTTTCAATATTTTTAAAATAAATGTTTAAAACTCTACATAAGTCTGTCCAAACTGAGTATTTCCACAGGGCAAATTTCTAAAATTATAATTGTAAGTCAAGGGCTATTTTTCTAAATACCAAAGTTCTTGACATTTACTTCCTAAAAGAACTCAATGCATCTTTCTCCAGTAGACTATGAAAATATTTGATTTTGTACCTCACAACTGGGGATGTCTATATACTATTTTTTAAGTATTTGAAATTTGATGAGTATTATTATTGTGCCAAATACATTTCTTTGATAACTAATGAACCTAAACTCTTTATATGCTTTTTTAAAAGTCATAAATCAATAGAAGGCTTTTATCCCATCACTGAAATATAGTATATTGTTTCTATACCAGGAAAACTTTTAGATGTTATTTATCAGCCTGCTGTACTATTCTTTCTGCAGAGCCAAATACCAGTCAAAAATTATGTGATGTCCTTATTAATAACTGCTGTGCATGCTGAATCAGTGTAGCTGAATTTGAAGTTGGTTTGATGCTGTTTCCCAAAGGGATTCACTCATCTTTCTGATCCTGAGATACTGAACAAACATCAGCTCTCTCCCTTGAACCCTGCAGATGTATCTTTTACCTCAAAATTTCATATGTCACCAAGAGATGCATTGGCCTGAATAATGACATTAACGGGGGAGACAACATACACAGTTTTCACATTGGGTTTGCCTAGCAGAAGCTCTGGGTGATGCCCTGGGTCACCTTCCATACAGGATGACACAGCACACACGGTAGCCAGATCCCACGTCTCCACCATTTGTCAAGCAGAGCCTTTGCTTCTCCATTTCAAGGAGACTGAGGTCTGTGTAGCTGTGATGGAAGCGTTCCTGGAGGATTCTTCTGGAGCCCTAACAATACCTATGTGTCTCTTCAGACTGGTCCTGGCGTTTTCTGAAACAGCAGTAGCCTGAGGTCCATGGTATTCATGCTCACACTAGATTTGGCTTTTCTCTTGTATTTTTACTAACCGTATCTCCTTCTTATGTTCCGAAATTGGTTTAAGGCCTTTGCCTATTTTGATAGTGGCATTTATTCACCTATTTATTAGTTAATAAAAGTTGTCTCAGTGTCAAGAGTATTAACTCTTGCATTAACCTGGAAGATATTATGTTAAGAGAAATAAGTTAGGCACAGAAAACCTTTCTCAACAATATGTAGGAGCTAAACTATTCATCTTGGAGAACTAGAAAATAGTGTTTTCCAGAGCCTGAAAAGGGTGTGGGAGAGAAGGGGACAAAGGGAACACAGTGAATGGGTACAGGTGCAGTTGGGAGGAATAACTTCTAATGTTCTACAGCACAACAGGGTTACCATGATTGACAGCACATAACTATGCTTTTAAAAATAGGTAGCAAAGAGGAGGTTGATTGTTCACAACACACACACACACACACACACACACACACACACACACACACAAAGCCTAAGGTGATGGATATACCAATTATCCAGATCCAATCATTACACAGTGTATATACAAATTTAAATGTTATACTGTTCCCACAATTTGTACAATTGATGTAGGAGAAATATATCTCTCAATCTGCTAGATGTCATATGTGTTGAGTTTGTGTCCTCCAAATATTTAAGAACGAATCCCAAAGATCAGTGGAGGTTAGGAGTAGGCAAGGTATATTGAGCAATAGTTACTGAGAGGAGACAGGAGAGGTCCCCGAAGTGGCTTGCCACAGAGACTATTTCCCCCAAATCACAAGGTGGGTACAATGTAGATCAATCTATAATCAACCAATCAGATTACAAGTGTTGCTGCTCAGCTAATGTGTATTGATCTAATAGGAAAGCGGAGCATGTAGTAAGGGTATATGATGAGTATTATTAATGTTGGCTTATCTATAATTTCTACAGCAGTTGTTTTGGGGGGTTAGAAGGATCCAGATGCTTTGGTCACCCACCTGGATGTCTGCTACCTATCTAAACTTAATGAACTAGGGGGTATCAATTACAATATAATCCTAAATTGCTGTTTATCCCTCAAGAGACAAGCAAGCCCAGTCATTGCGACTTCACCTGGAGGCCTTGCCTCCTTCAGCTGTGCCTCCAGCCCCAGCTTTGTTGTATTCTCTTCTGCGCTGCCTCCCTTCAGGATCCATTCCTGTCTGACGCCTGCTGATTTATCTCTGCCTAACTTAGCTGGCTATAATAGAATTACAACATGTCAAATTAAAACAGGCCATAAAATCAACTCTTATAATAAGATGAAATATCTCAATTTATTTGCTTCTTAAATTTTTTGAGATATTTTTGGATTCAGAGTTACATATATTCTCTTAAGCATTTTTTCACTACTGACACCCAAAGATATTTACCTTTATTTCCTTTTGTGATTTTTGTATGGAGTGAAATAATAAACCTTTATTCAAATAGTTTATCTATGGTACTAGAAGAATTTCTTAGCAAATCTCTCCTTTTTCCATTAATACATAATAACATGAATAGCTTATACTGAACTCTTGTGTATAGTACAGTCTATCTTTAGCTATTTTTCATTTTTTTTTCTTAATAGCCACATGAACCACCTTCTAATCTTTGTGTTGATTTCACACTCTTAATTATTGGACTCTATCTTAATATCTGACTGCATAAACAGGTGCCTTCTCTGCCCACTCTACACATAACACGTGACTCTGTTTCTGATTTTTTTTTAGGGTCATTTTGCAGTTCATTTTCCCAGATGAACTTTAGAATCACAAGTCATGATCTAAGAAAAATCCCACTGTAATTTTTACTTTTCTTCAATTTTATTAAATTGTATTAGACCATGAAAACATTGAGAGTTAACGGATCACCTAACTATACAAAGCCTACCATTTTTGTCTTCCTTTTTGTCTCTGACAAGTACTAAATGTAGTCATCATACAAATGATTTTCACATTTTTGTTTGTTATCTTTTTGCTGCTAAATGAGGAAAATACTTTATTGTTATATACAGTCTTTACTGTTATTGTGAGTATGTAAAATTACTGTTTTCTGTCCATATTGAAAGAGCTACAACAGGCAAAGAGCATATTTTGCTATGAAACACAATGTATCTATAACCCAAAAGCAGGTCCATGCCTGAGTCTCAGAATGAACTAAATCTTGCCTTTCTTTTAGCTCTGCAGCTGTCTGTTTGCTTGCCCCATTCTCTCTTCTTCAGCAAAGAGACTTTCTCAGATAATTTGAGCTAAATGAAAGAGGATGTAACTTCCGATAGTATCTGTCTTACATTTGAAGCTGCAGCCACCCACAACCTTTAGCCCACACACTTGCTGTACCCTCATTTTCTCGTTCTTATTTTTGTGCTCCCAAATCATGTTGGGAAGAGACTTTTGGTCTGATGATTATAGCGTCTTCCCCTGAAAGAATCAATGGCGTCCCAAGGCTAAACACTCACAAATGTGTATGGGGTGGTAGGGAGGAAGAGGGTGAATGCACTGATTAATTAGCCTTCTTCAATTTGCAAGTTAGATGATGATGTTAGTATACAGCATGGTTTAAAGTGAGCATAATATTAAATCACATAATAGTGGGATCCTAAATAGAAATTGGAATGCTGATATAATTTCATCACATTTATTGATTTCTCAAGAAAGGATTTTTTTCTGGTTTCTAAGATTTTATAAAGAATAGACATTGAATTTTATGGAATCCATTTCTGGTCTCTATCTGGATTTTTCTCCTATAACCTAACGATCTGATGATTATTGACAAATGTTCTAATATTAAGTCTTGTTTTAATAGAGCAGATTACCTGTGTGACTGCAAGTTTTGCGTTTTTTTCCTGTCTCATTCCCCTCCAGACAAAATGAGAGAAAAAGTATTCATTTAGGAAACGTTCCTTTGTATGACTTTTTCATTAAAGGACTTAAAGGATATTTGTGAATTTCTTTAGTAGATACTGTTTGAATTGGCTTAGTAACATAGGGGGTTTTCCCCTTGTTAAAAACTTACTCCAGAAGCTGTGAGCTTAACAAGTTTCTATATAATGGAAGCACAGAAAAACATGAGCTGAGCTGATGCGAGGGCTGTCTTCCTGCCTCCACCCCTGGCCACTTGTACCAAAAGCAGAGGACAGGATATCATGTCTGCATCTTGTACTATGAATAGCTACTCTGAAGATAACAATATGCAATGTATTAATTATTGTAACTGTCCTACTAACCTGTTTTGAAACTGTCTCATTGCTATTTGTTTCTCAATAAAATTAATTTAAAAAATAAAAGGGCAAGAATCTAAACTGAAAGGGTTGGCCCTGAGGAGCAGCAGAGCTAGCCTTCTCACGCTTTTGTTGAGTTTTATGAGCAGGGACGCTTAGGGGCTAGAATGGCAAAGTCCCTTCCAAGGATACATCACTTGTGCACTGTTCTGACCTGGAGAATAACTGGTGGTCACCAACCTATGTAGGCATCGTGCATGGACTCTCCATGAGGAGTCCATGAGCAGACAGACTGGATCTTTCACTTGAAAAGGGCTTTGTCCTAAATGGGGCCTGTGGCCAAATTATACTGGGATAGTTTCATGAAGTGCTGAGGGAGATTAAGATAACAGTTGCAGGGCCCTAAAATGCAATTTGAGCTGAACTGGGTCAAAGAGGCACAGTGAACCATTAGCTCACCAGAGGGGGCCCTCCTGAGGCCATAGCAGCCAGAGGAACCTCAGTCCTGGATAGTTCTGCTTAGACTATAGTGTGTTCCCTCCGTCAATTCCACAAGCCGCAAATATTTTACTTAGCGTTTTGAGGTTGAGGGAGACTCCTAAAGGCAGACTGAGGCCTGACTGCTCAAGACGTGCTTCAGGAAATCAATTTGGAGGCTTCTCCTGTTTTCTTTGCACGAGATTAGGTTATACATCATCAGAATCATAACATCTCGCTCTCTTTTTAAAAAATTCAAGTGATTCAACAGATAAATATTTTATTTTCTTTCAAACTATTGATATTTTTAGATTTCCAGTTTATGCTTCAGTTGGTTTGGGTAATTTGTACTTATTTCTCTGGAAAATTCTAATTTTATTTTCTACATTCAATTTTCATGACTTTTTTTAGATGTGTTTAATCCTTGTAGAATAATCAACTGACATGATTGTTTTCTAATTATTTTTGCCTTGTACAATATAAATATTTTATAATACTGTTTGCATTATATATTTGCCTAATATCTTTCTTTATCAATTTGCTTAATTTTTAAGGAATGAGTTTTTACTTCAAGAGCGACAATGTTTACATCACTTTATGAAACATTATGAAGAAATAGGAAAATAATCATTTTGTATAAAATGTTGTACAAGCTACTTAGCCTAAATAAAGAAACTTAAATGGTTCATTTTAAGTTTCTTTTAATAGAATGACTAAAACTATAATGAATAGTAATGATGCACTATTGAGATAAAAATCAATCTCAATATCTCTCTCCTCCACCCACCTCTTTCCCCCTTCCTTTCTACTAAAGCATCTACACTTTTATCTTGAACTAGGCTATGTTTCTAGTGAGAAATATTAAATGATATTTTTAATATACCTATACCCTAACTTTCTAGAACTTTCTAGAATAAGTCATAAGAAAAGTTCAGAGCTGACCGTCTGTATCACAAGTATTTTCCCCATTTATCTGCCAAAGCTTTAATTTTAATAATAATAATAACCAGCCTGGCAACCTTTGCCTTTCCTCACCACAATAAATACAGACTTGGGCTGGGGAGATGGCTCGGTGGAATAAGCACTTCCCTGGCAAGCGCAAGGGCCTGAGTTCAATCCCTGGTTCCACCAAAAAATAAATAAAAATTTTAAAAAAACAAATACAGACTAGCATTTAATAGACCATATACCTACAGAACACTAAATTTGTCTTTGAGGCTTATAGAAACACCTTTATTTGAGAATCTGTACATTTTAGATTCGATGAACTGATTCATGTTTTCATTTAAAGAAAATAAATATGGGTAGGACCTAAAAGAACGTGGGCAAAAGGAAAGCATGAAAAAAAAAAGTTCTATGTTAAAATTAGTAATTAATAACAGTTGCTATAGGCACTCTCTGACTTTTCAGTAGGTCAGTTCAACAGCATACTGATTCATCTTCCAAAGTCTGACACAAGTCAGAGGGCACTCTCCCCCATCTGAAGACTCAGAGTCAAATCTCCCTGTCTTTTGACTCTGCCTTCTTGGCCCATGACTTCCAAGGTTACCATGGCTGGGTGAGAGAAGTGGGGATGGTGTATCAGTTCTCAGCTGTTTTAGCCTGGAAGCGACATCCATCACTTCCACTCACATTTTGTTGGGTAGACTTATTCACACAGCCAAGACTAGCTGCAAAGAGACTGGTAAGTGTCATTTCTCATGGGATCAGAATAGAGAAAATAATTGCATATATAAAAGCGCGGGTAGTCTTCCTCAAGTGATAAATGCATAGAGCTTTTTTGCAAAGTGCAAATGGAAAACTAGCATGGAATTTTAACAACCTTGAAACATCAACAAATTTTTTCTGAGCCATGCATCTTTAAATGAAATGGAAACATATAATTAATGTGCAAAACAATTTTAAGTGAAGAAGTCAGCATTTTAATTGCCTCCCAGATATAAGTACTGTACAGAAATGCAAAAAATATAATCAGGTTGACTTTCAATTACAGGGAAATGTATCTATTACCAAGAAAGTCATGAAGTATAATTAAATTTATCTAAGATAAAACAAGTTCAAATAAACCTATTTATTCCCTCTGACACATTTTTTTCAGATCTTGCTGGAGCTTCTAAATTTCTATTACCATATCCTCTTGTTTGCAAGGTTTTCTTTCTTATCATAAAATAAATACTGTGGATTTTCATATGAAGACATTGGCTTTCCTGTATCCTTTGGAGATCCAGAATTATTGGCCATTCAAACAGTTGGGCTATGATATAGAGTGTCCCTCTGCCACTTGCTTTTAGGATACTATCATTTTTCTTCAAGAAATAGTGACATGGAGTCAAGAGTTGACCTTCTTAATTATGATTGCATTAACTTTGTATTACATAGATGTCATTTAAATTTGTAGATGTAACAAAGTAATGACACTTTACTGTAAAATGAACTTTCAGAACATTGTTTGACTTTCACTTTGCAAATAGATTTCTAGTATGCTTCCTAGTGATATTAATGGGGAGATTTCCTTTCGGGTACCCCAGGTTTCGAATAGTCTATACTTTTCAGGGTCTTGTTTGGGCTTTCCTCCTTCAGTTTTGACAAACTCACCCAATATTACTGTGTGCGAATAATTATCTGATTCACTCATTTGCTTCAGACCTAAAGCTGTCCATGTTTTTCTCTATTGCTGATAAAATGGTTCCATTTTATAAACTATATGTGCATGCAAGTTGTTTCTCTTTTCATTTGTGTATTTTTCTGAGTAACTAACTTTTCTAAGATTGATTGATTGTTTGATTGATTGATTTGGTATAGGGTCTCGCTGCGCAGCTGGGACTCATAGTGATCCTCCTGTCTGAGCCTCCCCAGCACTAAGATTACAGGTGTGTGCCACTACTGCCAGTTTCAGTGACTGTCTTGGCACAGGGCCGGCATGGCATGTGGTGCCAGAGATTGAACGTGGTCCTTGAGCTTGCCAGGCAGGCGCTTAAACCACCAGGCTATCTCCCTGGCCCAGTAATTGA
>NW_004524634.1:6526722-6540926 GCF_000260255.1 Octodon degus | reverse complement strand
ATCTTTCCATTTTCTGAAATCCTCTACGATCTCTCTTTTCAGAGTACTGTAATTTTCCTTGAAAAGATCTTTACTTCTTTTGTTAGATGAATTCAGTAATTGACTTTTTAAAGGAAGTTTATGTAGTTTATTTTTATGATCCTAATCAATTACAAAATTTTCTTTTAGTAAATGTGTCTTGACCACTAGTGTTTCTTACAATAATAAATATACTCAGCTTACTTCTGCTTCTGTGTAGTGATTTGTTTCTACCTCTGTTACTACATGGGATCTGCTTTTTTAAAAATTTGTTTCCTTTGTATAGTTACATATCTTTTTTTAGTGTTTAGTTTTTCATTTTAAAAAGCTTATCTAAAGCTATTCTTCCTATAAATGCCATAAATAATTTTTTATTTAATATCTGTATGCAAAATGAACATTTTAGCATACATTTTCATTCTCCTTCCTCTCTTGTTTCCTGTGCTTTTAATATATAGAATTTTAACTTACATTTTATAATTAAATTTCATGCTGTGTATTTTCCTTGAAATGCTACTTTTGATTGTAATATTAAACCTTGTAATAGTATTATAAATATTGAGCCTTAATTTTCTCTTTGAATTGTTTGACATAATCTTTTTAGCTAATAATTATCTTTTACTTTTATATTTCTGAGCTGTTTCTCTCCAACTGAATAATGTCTTTGAGTGATCTTTTGTTTTCAGAGTTCTGTTTGTTTTCCTCAGGTATAATATTCCTAGTATATTTTCCATGTTTTTCTGAGAAGTTATTTCTGTTAACACATGAATAACAACTTAGACAAGTAATTTTTAATCTAGAGAATTTTTCCTACTGTGACTTTATAAATTTGATTTCATTTTTTTATTCTTTGCTTCTGTACTGGGAATCAAACTCAGGGCCTTGCACCTGCCAGGCAGGCACTTGTACCACTGAGTTATATCCCCGGCCCCACAATGATTTCATTTTCTAGGAGACTTAGATTGTTTTTAATTCAGGGGCATTTTTCTTCTTTTATGTCTTAAATCATTACTTCTATGCAAACCATTCTTCTCAAGAATCTCAATTTGACTATTTTTATCATGTGATCCTTTTCCTTTTTGTTTAAGAACAGCCTTTAAAGCTGATTCTTCCATTACTAATTTACTTTTCTGTAGGAAACTTATTATAATACTAAATTTAATTCAGTAACTACAGTTTTAACTCCTTAGTATTTCTCATCTCAGTAATTTTATTTCTTCTCTGCCTTTGCCCTCTAACTAGTTCCTTTTTGTTTCACCTTTCGCTCCTTTGATCTATAATTAGAACTGTTCTCTAATGTTTGTTCTCTGGGATAGATTCTTTTTAAAGTCTAAAGCTTTTGATTTATTTAACCTTAAAAAATTCAAATAATTTTTTTTGAATTTAAGTGTATCTACTCTTATATAATTTATTTCAAAAAACTTCTATTATGCTTCCTTCAAAATTTTGTCCTTCATGTGCCTTTTGAGAATTTTTTCCTTTCCTAATCCATCATTATTAGCTTTAGGGTTCTTGTGTCTTGTTTTGTTTGCTTGTTTGTTTTGTATATTCATTCTTTCATGTAAAGAGATCTGCTCAGGCTAGGTTTTACAGCAAATACTGATGTGGTTTTATTTAGATTTGTTTCTCTTCACCACTTACATAATTGTTGATAGAATTTTCATCTTGGGCAGATCTTAAAGTCAAGTGTTGTTTGATATTCATACTTCTAAACTCATTTTTCAGTATTTTGAAGTCTTTCATGTAAGTCAGTGTATTGTCAGAAGGAGACAGCAAGTCCTCTGCCTGTTTACCTTCTCATGACTGGTATGCCTGCGTATTCAGATAGATATTCTTTCCAGATTTGTATGTGCCTTACTCAGTAAATGACAGGCCAGCGTAGCAAATTCTCAAAAATGATTTCTTCAGTATAACTTCCAGACTATACCTCATGTTAGGTTCAGCTCCTTCCTGCGGCCAACTACACCCCTTGTACTGGTTGATACGTTGTGTCAACTTGAGAAGCTTGAAAGTTTAAGTGAGGAAGGGCCAGCCAAATAGCTCAGAGGACTAAAGCGCCTCCTTAGGCAGAGGCAGGGGCCAGGCTAGAGGTTTGATCCCTGGGCCTGTTTTGCACCCCACCGCCGGGGTGTGCAGAGACAGCGATTGAGACTGGGCATGGTGGTGCACATCTGTAATCCCAGCTCTTGGGAGGCTGCAAACAGGAGGATCGCTATGAGTCTGATCTACTCAGTGAGACTCTATAGACTCTACCCTAAATACAAAAAAAAAAAAAAAAAAAAAAGAAACTTTAAGTGACTCAGCAGGGACCCAGGATTGCCTGCTTATAAGGAGAGGAGAGAGGATGCTAGATGCCACAGCTGCTGCCCTTCCCTTTTCTCTCTGCTGGATTCTGCTGCCATGAATCGCTGCTCTCTGCCATGTGCCACTCTGCCTGGGAGTCAGCCAACTAGAGACTAAAACCTCCCACAAACTGTGAACTAAATAAACTTTCTTCCCTAATTTTGTGTGTCAGTATTTTGTCCCATCTATAAGTAAAATGTAACTGAGACTCCACCTAGCTGTAAATGCTTGTAGTCAAACAGCATTATGGATAAATATAGTCTTAGGGCAGTACTGCATGTCACGTAAGATGTGGTGTAAATAGTACTTGATCTAGGAGTTAGAGGGCGCCTAGTTTTCCTTCCTTTTCTGAGAGGATTTCATGTATCTTTAGAAAACAAACATAGCTTGATCAAATGAAAAGGTGACAGCCTCTGTCCTTTCTCCTGTCTGTGGGCTTCCCAAAAACCCTGGTTGAAGAAATTCTTTCTGTTTTCTAGCATACATTTTAAGAACATTTAGCAGGGATGGCCAAATAGCTCAGCAGATGAAAGCATCTACAAGCAGGCTCAGGGACCGGGAGTTCTATCCCTGGGCCTGCGGTGTTGGTCCTGCCCCAAGGCATGCTGAGACAGCAACTAAGACTGGAAGTAAATTCGCACCTGTAATCCCAGCTCTTGGGAGGCTGTAAACAGGAGAATCACTATGAGTCCAATCTAGTAGTGAGACCCTGAACACCCTGTAAGCCCTTCCCTAAAATATAAATAAATAAATAAATAAATAAATAAATAAATAAATAAATAAATAAATCCAGAACGTTTAAAGGCATGGAGAAGACATATGTTTAACACACACTTTCTGAAATCTTACAGATCTAGAATTAGTTAATTGCCACGGTGGACTAGAAACCCTATCACCTATTCCTTGGTCTTGCTTACAACATTCACTACTTATCCCTCAAGAAAAATACACCCCCCCCCAAAAAAGTGTTTTATTAGTTGGTGATGTAAGAGTTAAATGGAATAATATATCTCAGCAACTTAGGACAACAACCTCCTGAGGTTGATATAATTACCAGGCCTGTTTACTGCTGAGAGAAAGATCCTCAGAGATGGTGGTGACTTGCTAGGAGCTGCACCCCTGCTCAGTAGTGGAGCCAAGCTGAAACCCAGGCCCAAGCAAGAACCCGGGCAGAGCTCAGGGCAGAGGCGCAGCTCTAGCTTGAGTACCACACAGAAAGGATCTTATCTGACCTCAGACTCCTCGTTTGTCAGCTGTTTCCTCTGTAGTCCTACACATGTTGATTTGTGAGATACTCAGCCTTTGGGCCCCAGCTGTCAGGTTAGATTATGTTGCGAACATTTAGCTGTCTCCCTGTGCTACGCCACACACTCAGCAGGCATTTCTGCAAAATTTAATTGATGAAAATATGTGGCAGTCACCCAAAGCTGATAAACACAACTTTTAAGCCTGCTAATAAAAACTAACAGACCTTTGAGTTAACTTCATCTGAAGCTTGGAACACAGACCCCCTGCCACTAAAGGCTATTTCCATTCTTTCTATTTAGCTAATTAAGTATATATTTTATCTTAGAAAATAGAAGGCCTGCTGTTGCTTTTTATAGTAATCCTCTTATTAAGCCAGGCCCTGAGAATATATGGTATGCAAATTATGCACAGGAAAAAGGCAAAGAGGAAAGAGGAGCTAACAAGTCTTGGAAACCTCTCCATCTGCACTTGGTCTAATTGAAATCATACTGTTGATACGGTTACCAGGAATAATGCTTTGCCTATAGCCAGCCAATACCTTCATCCACCTAAATATCTCATTTTAAGGGAATTACATCCAAAAGTAAGGAAGACTATTGGGAGGCCAACCTGGGTCACCGCTAGAGTCTCCTATTTTGTCTGCCTTTAACTATTTCTATGACCTCCTCACGTAGTTAAGTTTCCACTCTTTGCTGGTAAAGTTTGATGTAACCCATGAAGTTATAATGAGAACTGCGTGAACTCATGTGTGCACACGTAAGTTCTTTAGAGAGAAGCTTAGTGGTAGAATGCTTCCTAGCATGCTCAAGGCCCTGGGTTCCATTTCCAGCACCACAAACAAAGCCAACTCAAAGGACCAGGCCTCAGCTCTAAGGAGAGAGGTTCCCCATTTGTCATAGTCCCTGCCCTCAGCTATTTGCAGACTGGCTGGGCCACTTATGGCCCCTTCCATGATACGCTCCACACGCACTGGGAAGGGAGCCAGATGTATGCAGTCCTCCCCAGCTCTCAGCACTACAGTCCCTGAAGCCCTTAAGCCAATTCCTTGTCTTTACAGGTCCATACTGCACCCAGAAAGGGTTACTTGTCAGGGTCTGAATTCTCTCTTTTGGGAAAACAGGAAAGAGAATTCTGAGTGCCTACAATATCACCAAATAGCCCTTGTTTTTCTGGGTGGAGGAGCGAGGACTACAGGGTACAGATGATGGAAAGGAAAATGAAAAGAAGTGATTCATTCAGACCTGGAGGACTGGGATCTGGCTTTCCTCTAAGTCTTGGTCACCAAGTTTCTCTAAGCTAATGTCTTTTCTTCTTCTCCTTCCTCCTTGTCAGTCCCTCAACACCTGCCCCCTCTCCCACTACTGAAACCTGAATAAAAGCTAAGGAGGCAATCTCTTCCAGTCTCTGCTTTGAACTATTGATCTGGGTCAACAGCTGGGGTGCTCTACAGATCTGAGTCCTCTGGATAAATGGATGGACACTTGGGCTCTGCTCTCACCCCACAAGGGGAGAGGAGGGTTCTTACTTGACAATGTAGAATAGGCTTTCCTGTTTTTTTCTTCACCTTACTAGAAATACAATGTATCCTTCCATGTAACTACATCTTTACTTCCTTTAAGAGAAAACTTATTTTCAATGAACCTTCCAAAATACAGTATAGATCATCAGATTGGAAAAGTTAGCAAAGGCCAGTATCTTCATTCCCAGGGCTTCTACATAAATTACAACAAACGGGGTGACTTAAGACCATGGAACTTTATTTTCTCATAGTTATTGTGGCCAAAAGCCCACCATAGAAAGGTGTTATAAGGGCTGCCTTCTCTACAAAGATTCTCAGGGGAAGCCTTTAGTTGCCTCTTTTAGCTTCTGGTGGCTTCACGTTTTTATTGGCTGTGACTTCATTATTCAAATCATTGCCTCTGTTGTCATATGGTCTTCTCCTCTATGTCTTTCTCCTCCTTCATGTCTTATGACACTTGTGACTGGATTGAGGGCCCAACCCTGATAATCCAGGATGATCTTCTCTCAAAAATCCTTAATTACATGTGCAAACACCCTTTGCCCAAATAAGGCAACATTCACAGAGTCTAAGTACTAGGCCACAGACTTGTCCTTTGGGGGCTGCCATTTAACACACTGCCATCAGTAAACATTTCAGCCTTTATAGGCCATATGGTCTCTGTCACAACTGTTTAACTCTGCTACTGTAGTAAAAACAGCCTTAGACCATAAGTAAGCAAGGGAACGTGGCTGGATTCCAAGAAAACTTAATTTATGGGCACTGAAATTTGAATTTCATAGACTTTTCACACCTTATGAAACAGGCTTATTCTATTTATTTTTTCATATTAAAAAATGTAGAGATTATTCTACCTACAGGCCATATATAAAACAGGCAACAAACCAAGTATGGTCCATGGGCCATAATTTTAAAATCCTGAGTTAGAACAGCAGTCTATTTTAAATCACCTCAATTTTTCAAAGGTCTGCCATAACCTTCTACCGTATCTAGCTAATTGGTTTCTAGCTTCATTATCATAAGTGTTTTTTTTTTGTCTTTTGTCATACATTGTAGAATAAAATATAAACGTGCCTTCACAAGAAATACAATAAAGAATGATAACTGCAGTTTCCTGAGGCAGGAGGTGGCTGACTTGTCCTATTGTACATGTGTCTGAGCTGTGTGACCCTGCGAACACTGTGGTCGTGAGGTCTCTGGCAGTGATAGAGTCTCCCACAGGTGAGCTGGTTTACATGGGCTGGTGATGAGTGGAGCTACTATGAGTACTGAGTGCCACTGGGGAGGGACAGACACAGAGAGAGAGGGAGCAAGAAAAAGGAAAAGGTGACAAAGGGAGCCTGGAAAGTGCGGAGGAAAAGGGAAAGACAAAGATCAGAGAGAGGGCCAGCCAAATAGTTCAGTGGATTAAAGCACCTGCAAGCAGGCAGGGGCCAGGGGTTGATCCCAGGCCTGCCATGCTGGCCCCGCCTCTGGGGCACGCTGAGACAGCAAATGAGACTGGGCATGGTGGCGGGCACATGTAATCCCAGCTCTTGAGAGGCTGTAAACAGGTGGTTCACTATGAGTCTGATCTAGTAGTGAGACCCTGAACACCCCATAGACCCTTCCCTAAAATACAAAAAAAAAAAAAAATCAGAGAGGAAATTAAATGCAAAGGATGCAAAATTGAATGTCAAGCATAGCAGGCTGTATGGAGAGAAATGACAGAGCTGTCACAGAGCAGAATAAAAGTAAGACATGGAAAGAGCCAAAGGTGGAGAGACTGTCCCCAAAGGCTTAAAGGTAGAATGGACATAAATGGTGGGTTTGGGGACAGTTACCAAATGTTTTAGGGTGGTTTTGTTTTTTTTTTTTTTTTTTTTTGTCTTATTTTTGAAATGGAAAACTTCCAAAATGTTCAAAGTTAGGGCTGGGGAAATAGCTCAGTGGAATAAGTGCTTCCTAGCAAGCACAAGGTCCTGAGTTCAATCCCTGGTACCACAAAAAAAAAAAAAAAAAAAAAAAATTACAAAGTTGTAGTTAACCAGCTCTATTCTTTGGCATGGAAAAGGAGGGATGGTCAGAGACGGTCTTGCTCTCTATGGATTTGCACAAATGAAAGATCAAGGAGAACACAGACTTGCAGAGAGAAGTGTGGCTTCACAGGCTACCCATGACTAAGGGAGCATGTGACTAAAGGAGCCCCCATGGTGAAGGGAGCATGTGACAGGTGAACTGCAAAGCCAGCAACAGAAGTGAGGCCAGGAGGGGTTGGGTAGGAGAACAAGGGCTAAGCTGGCCACAGAAAGGCCTGGGAACTCCATGCTTGTGCAGGGATGCAGGGTGGGTGGACAGAGGATGCCTGCAGCATCAAGACCAGAGGGAAACAAAGGATAATTAGGGGCCACTGGACATAACTCAGGCAAGATGAACAGGGTCTGGGCTACAGTGAGGGGGAAAGAGGCCTGATTCTCCTTACAGAGTCACCATTTCTCACTGGCAGGCTCACATTTTTCATTCAGCTATGCTGGGTCTGACACTGAATTCCTTGTGTTGTGTTTCCTAGTCCATTTCTTTCCCTTTTTGCATTTATTCTTATTTATCAGTCTATTGATGCTGATTATCTTCCTGAGCTAAGCTTCCAACTGTGAATCCTCCAGAGCGAGCAGTACCAGCAATTCGGTCCTCCCTCATGACATGCTTGGTCCAGCGAGGCTAACTACTTGCCCAGGAAACCCTGAGGGTGGGGGAGGATTTTCAGAAACAGAATAGTTAGCAGCAAGAACTCCACCATAGTCACTCAGATCTGTGGGAAGCCAGGGGCCTAAGCAAAGCACTGTCAGCCTCACTCTTCCTGTGGGCCCAGCGCTAGCTGACCAGAGGACCCCCGAGGGAGCTCAGGTTCTGCACAGCAAGCCCTAGTGAAGCCATTAGCCAGCAGGCTCAGCCTTAACTGACATCCTATGGCATGGCTGGGTCCTTAACAAGGCCAACATTCCTTCGTGTGTGTAGGGACCACACTGGTCCTTTCCTTGAGCTAGCGCCGTGAATAAAGCTGCATCTCACTGTTTACCATGGAGACTCCAGAAAGCATTTAATGAGTCTGACTAGAGTGTTCAGAGGAGGCTGATGATACCTCTGTCTCATCAGAGAAGACGTCTGAGGAGGCAAATTACTCCAGATAAGAGGTAGTACGGATTCTTCCCTTTTGCTTCTCTCCTAGCTCTAGCTAGATCCTCTGTCCTTACAAGTTAACAGGATTAGTTAGCAGCTGGAAAAGAAATAGGGGATGTGCCAAGTGAATTTGGGGAGTCCTGCTGTTGCTTCTCCCCAAGTGGTATAAAATTCTAAAAATAATCTAAAAACCAAGAGATTTGTTTTAATGATTTTTTTCTTATTTTGGAGTGAGTACTAATCCTTACATAAGAAAGAGACCTCAGGTTACAGTAAGACAGCTCTGGCATTCACAAATGCGGGCAGTGACCCGCAGAGAGATGAGTGGCTTGTGTGCCTTGGTTACCCATGTCAGCACTATGACCGTCTTCTGAGCAGAGTCTTTTGCATTCTCCCACGGAGGCATCGATGGCTTCCCAATGATTCCTGATGATCACTGCCTCTACGTCACGACATCCACTAGGTCTCATAAGATGACTGCAGCCATGCTGCCATAACTAGCCTGCCACCTTAGTAAGCTTTGGCCTAAAACAACTCCCAGAGGCAGCCTGACCACATACATCATTCTTTGGAGTCAGTAATGTTTGATCTTCGGTGATGACAGCATGCGCGGTCCATTTTCCCAAGGTGATCACGTTAGAAGTGAATTGCCCCACTGAGAATGTAGCGAGCATGATAGGAGAGCTGTGATCTACAGGCCTGCTTAGTGGTATTCTTCGATCATTTATTAAGTATTCATTGAACTTCTGCTGTGTAACAACTGCTAAGCTTGCTTTTTTCAGAGTTAGAAGGAATCAGCTATCAACCTTTCGGGTAAACTGGCCAACCAGATAACCATTTTCCAGTTGCTACAGAGCTTTGAGCATACGAATATTAAAGATCCCCATATTACAATCCAATGCTAATTTGCTTTTTCTTTTCACTATATTCTAAGGTCTTCAAGGGCAACTCAGTGTGATTTATCTTTGCAAATCTTCTCTCTGGCAAAGAGCCTGAGATTTTATAGACATTAAACAAAAACACTTTGTAGGGGTGCCCGAAGAAAGAGGAATGTGAGCCTAAGCCTATTACATTATGACCACTCAGTGGTTGTCACTGGAGTGTTCCCTCTGAGGGTCTGGAGAAATGTCAGCCCTGGGGCCCTTTATAACCCTTACAATAGAAGTAAAGGACAATGGAAATGTCAGCTGGTTTGGGCCATGTGCCAGGCACCTCAGGGTTACGTAGGGGGTGGGAGGGCCTGCTGCTTTCCAGCTAGGTTCTGGGAAGGAACACGATGTATATTTAAGAGTTGGCATCTACTTAGACAAACAGGAAAACATTCTGCCCCCTCACTTGACTGGAAATGGAATTCTGTTCACCATTCAATGGCGAAAACAATGATGGGCATTGCAAAACATCTCAGATCAGTTGGCTTCCCCAACAGCCAGCTTGCGTCAGTGCAAAAGCACACAGCAGATTGTGTTTCTGTGTTAACACAGTCACAAGGGCACATCTTAGGATGATAAACCAGTCTTATGGAGGAGGATATGGAGGAATTTTTCAGGACCATTATCTCAGTCCCATTATCTGTAGCACATTCCATGTTAAACTGCTGCTTAGCAGTTCACCAGCATCAAAAATAACACCATCTGTTTGTAAGTGGTGCAAAGTTAAAAACACATTTCACAGTCTTTATCACACTTTTTCCTGCAACTGCAGCTCTACTTGATAAATGAGAAAATTTAGACTCATTACGAGTTAGTGGCTTCACAGACTAAGTAGTAGATTCCACATATATTGGCTCCTTCTTGGATATCAACATCACAAGAAATTCAGCGATCTTGAGCTCAGAGCAGGCAACCTCATAATTCCACTTAAACTATTCTTTCCATGGTGCACAGTGATCTCCAAATATAATGGACTCTTGTCCTTCTTTATCTTGTCTGACACGTCTGTAACAAATGACCACATCTAGTCTCTAGTTCCTGAAGTTTCTAAATGCTACTCTTCCCCACCTTGCTTCTATCTTAGGCCACACCATCTTTATCTCATTGTCCCCTCTGTCCTGTGAACCTTATTTATTTATTTAATTTAGTGTATTTAGTACAGGGTCTACAGGGTCTCACCACACACATCAGACTCACAGTGATCCTCTTGTTTTCAGTCTCCCAAGTGCTGGGATTACATGCGCACACCACCACATCCAGCCTCGATCTTGTCTCAGCGCACCCCTGGGACAGGGCTGGCACAGCATGGGGGGTTGAGGATCTAACCCCAGTCTCTGAACTTGCCTAAGTAGGCTCTTTAGTCTGCTGAGCTATCTGACTGGCCCTGTGAACCCTATAAATATTACTATTGTCCTAGATTTGGTCTTTGATCCCTCTCTCTATGTAGACCTCTCCACTGGATTCAAAATAGATATGATTGGGCCGGCCAAATAGCTCAGCGGATTAAAGGGCCTGCAAGCAGGCTCAGGGACCAGGTGTTCGATCCCTGGGCTTGCCATGCCAGCCCCATCCCTGGGCATGCTGAGATAGCAATTAAGACTGGGCGTGGCAGCATGCGCCTGTAATCCCAGCTCTTGGGAGGCTGTAAATAGGCAGATCACTACAAGCCTGACCGAGTAGTGAGACCCTGAACGCCCCATGAACCCTTCCCTAAAAAAATATGAAAAAACAGAATACATATGATTAATATACAGCAAATGTTCACATTTTAAAATTTATTACAATAAAAGACCCATTAACATCACTCCCCCTCAAAAGACTCCCCTTCATTTTGAACACACTCCCATATCATCCTTGCCACTTTCTGAAGCAGTTCTGGATGTCCTTTTTGTGAATGTCTTTACAAAATTGGACCAAAAATATAGCGAGTTCCACTGTTGAGGGTTATCCGACAGAAAGGCAGGCTTGTGCAGACACAATGGCATGTCCTCGCCTGCATGATCCACCAGATCTGGCACCGTGGAACTTCTGGTTCTTCTCCACAGTCAACATGACTGTGAAAAGTATTTTAAATCAATTCAGGACACCAAGGAAGCCACAACACACAACTAAGGAGACCAAAGAGGATTTCGAGAACTGCTTCTGCAAGTGGCTGAGATTAATGGGATGTGTTCGAAGCAAGGAGGAATAGTTTGAGGGAAATCACTTTAATGTAATAAAATTTTAAACTTAAGCTTTCATTGAATTTTCAGTCTCAACTCATATATGCTGATGTGCTTTCTGCATCTCAGGACCTTAGTGTGCAGTAAGAACCTCAAGTTCTATAATTCTGGTGCTCAGGAGATAGCTCAGCGGCATGAGCACCTGCCTGGCAAGCGCAAGGTCCTGAGTTCAATTCTCAGTCCAAAAGAAAAAAAAGACTATACTTTTGAAAACAAACTTAATAAGTTGTTTGAACATCAGAGCCCCAGGGCTACTTATTCAGTACCATTTGATGTTTCTCCATGTCTTCAAGTTTTTATTATTTCCTTTTCTTTAAATTTTTTAAAATTTTATTTATTTATTTATTTATTTATTTATTTATTTATTTGGTATGGGTCTCGTTATGTAGCTCACTCTTAGTGATTCTCCTGTCTCGGCCTCCCCATCTCTGCAATTACAAGCGTGTGGCACCATGCTCAGTTTCAGTGGCCAGCAGGGTGCAGGGGCCAACGTGGCATGCAGTACCAGGGATTGAACTTTGGTCCTTGCACTCACCAGGCAGGTGCTTAGACCACCAAGCTATCTCCCCAGCTCCACTATTATTTCCTTTAATAAATGATATTTGACAGTTTTCCTGATTTAGGTCCTACAGATTTTTGATATGTGTTTGTGTGTGTCGAGGCATTGTACATTCTCATAGCCTCTGTGATGCAATTGTACTTCCATTATATTTTATCAATGGTTATGATGAAAGCTATTGATTTTCAACATAATTGTTTTGAAAGCAACTCTCTTCTATAATCTGGTATTACTTAGTTTTAATTAGCTTCTAATTCATTTTTAGTTGATTATCTTTTGTTTTGTAGATAGGCCATTATCTACAAATAATAATAGCTACCTCCTACTTCATATTTATACTGCTTTTTTCTTAATTACATTGACTGGCATGTCTAGAACAATATTATTACTAAAAATAATAGCCATTTTTGTGGCTCTTGACTTCAGTAAGAAGAGAGACTGCTTATACTTTTCATCATTGGATTTAAAATACTTTTGCTATTAAATTAAATATATCCTTTATCTTTAATGATATATCATTCTACTTATCTTACATAAGTAAATTATATTAAATGTTTATTAAATGTCTTTTAGTCATTTAAAGAAATGATTATAAATTGCTTTCCAATTGATCTATTCATATGATAAATGATATTAATAGAGTGCTTAAGATTGAATCATCTTTGTAGTAATATTATTTTTTCCCAGAAAGATGCTATTTACTTTAAGAACGTAAAAATCTTATTCCACTTAGAGGATGACATTCCAAAGGTTTCCATTATTGCATTTGCTTCTAAATTTCCTGTTATGCTATATTTTATCTCCTAACTCTAGTCTTAATATCACTTATGTTTTTACATATTATATTCATCTGTCTTTTGCATCTGGGTTCTTAGAGAATTTCTAAAACTGGACTTTTGAGTCACTGATATAATTTTTCTACGCTAACCAATCTGTGATTTTTTTTTGTACTACCCAATCTATTATTCACTGCTACTACTTACAAACAAACTTTGAATTTACAAATTTACATATGGATGTTGTTTCTTTTGGATAGAGATATGCTCAAATTGTAAGTGTCACTGAGCCTATGAATCCATTTTGGGTCTTTTTGTTTGTTATGCTTTACTTTCAGAGTAAGCATTCACCCAAAGAGAACATTTGCTCTGTTTCCTCAGATGAAATTTTTCAAATTACCACATTACTTCATAGATTTGGTAGTTTTTCTATGTTTGTTCATCTTTTCTGAGACAGTTCTGTTTGTTCCAGGTTTTAAGTGATACTTGTATTTGTCCAGAGGTCGTGGAGGTGGTTACTCAAATCTTACATCCCAGAAAAGAAAATGACAAGTCAGTACCTTGAATTTGTAGGGGCAAACTTGGCCATGAGGTGCAGGGCGGGCCTTCAGCCAGATCACTGGCACCCAGAGAACCTGGTGTTGTGCCAACAGCCTTCCGTGCAGGGTTGTCCCAGAACTCCCAGACCATGCCGCCCTTTCATTGCCTCACCTCTCCTGCAGGTGGGCGAGTGGGGCCTGTCCACCAGCTCGCACTGCACTTCTGAATAGTGGCTCCAATTTAGGAATGCTTGTGGCAGTTAGAATTCCTCTTGATTATGGAAACTAGGAAAAGAATTGCCCTGAAAATGATCCTGAGTTAGGGAGTTTCCCTGCCAAGAGATGAGGACTCACTCCTATGGGAACTGGCTTCTGATGTCTTCTGTACACTCTGCTCTTGGCCTTCAAGAACCTCCAAAGTGGAACTTGGGGAGGCCTGTGTCAACATTTGCTTCATATGCGCAGACTCGGAGGCAGTCCAGGCATCCATCCAGGCCATCAGCACCACACTCTGTGTTAACAATGTGATGCTGCAACCAAATGCCTACTCTCTGGAGCCAGCCTCTTTGGGTTCAAGTACTACCTGTACCTCTAGCTGTAGGACTGTTGAATTCAGTCACTTTTCATGTACTGTGGTTTCTTCATCTGTAGTAAGACAATAATAGCTTATCAATGACCATGTCAATAACACATCCTTCATGGAGGACCATGAAAACTCAATAAGCTAACAGATGCTAAGCCTTAGACAATCCTACCACAGTCATTCTCAATCAGGATGCTTACTGCTAAAGAAGAAGGAGAAGAAGGAGAAGGAGAAGGAGAAGGAGAAGGAGAAGGAGAAGGAGAAGGAGAAGGAGAAGGAGAAGGAGAAGGAGAAGGAGAAGGAGAAGGAGAA
>NW_004524634.1:6504212-6525882 GCF_000260255.1 Octodon degus | reverse complement strand
GGATTTTTAGAAAGAATTAAAGTGTAGGTTTACTTTTATCTTGTCCCATAAGTTCTAAAGTAATACTTTAGAAATTAAAGATGATCATTTCACTCCATGGATTTAAATCTTTGAGTGCCTATCAGTGTCAAAATAGGAAAAATTTACTCACTGATGGAATTAACAAGGCCATGCCAGACACAGGTACTTCTGGTGCTCTCTCTAGTCTAGTCCTCAGTCACACCCTAGGTGACAGACCAGCCAAAGCTCCAGGCTCATCATAGTAGCTCATACCTACAGAGGCTTCAATCCGTAACCTGCTGGCTCTAAGGCAGAATGGCACATGGCCGAGGGCCAAAGCTTCATGGCAGGGGCAAACATTGAAAACAATGAGAGAAAGAGAAGACTTTCTGTCCTTTATGTTGTCTGCAAGATACCCGCCCTAGGGTTGGTATGGCACTCATTTCCTGAATCCCAGCATTATACCATGAAGTAATCACAAACTCTAGACTCAGCTGCCTCTGAAAAGCTCACCCTCCCAACTGCATGAGGCTTTGGGGGAACATCTAGACACAAACCATAACAATACCATAGGGCTCTGTTGGGATGGGACTTCTATCTAGAAAGCCCTTGCTTCCTCCCTTCCTAGCAATCCAGGCACACAACCTGCATACCTAACACTCTCAAGGTTCGTTTCATGCTCTGTCTCAACTATGAGATCTCGAAGTGTACCAGGTAATGTCCCTGCCTAAAGCCACCTGCATTCAGCACAGGGTCCTCCTGTGATGAGACTCTATCCTCAAGTGCTACAATTGTTAAAGTCCTTTGCAGAGCTTATTTAAAAATACAGGTGTTTTTGGAAGATTTCAGTTCACTAGGTTGGAGGTGTAGCCCAGGGATCATGTTTATAAAACAACTGAATGATTCTGGGAATCAGTCCAGATTTGAGCTAACAATACAGCCCATCTGGCTGTACTCTGGCTAACCTGTAGCCACTGGTAACCTACCCTCTCTTCTGGTTAGCCCATCTGTTCAGTCTGGCATCTTCTCTGGTTAGCAGAGTCTCCTCTCTAAAGCCCTTGAATTCTTCTAGGGCAGGCAGCAAGTCTTATCTGTCTTAAGTCCTCAGCACCTTACCCACCTCCTGGCACTCAAACATATGTGACACAAACAAATGAAAAACTCCTCCCTTCCACCTGTTAGGTACCTGTGTCCTTTATTTTTCATCACTTCTGCTGACCCTCATTTGATTTTCATGCACTTCATTAAAGAGTTCACCTAAGAGGGGCAGGAACCATTATTTCCAGTCTGGAAGCTTGCACCACTCTTGTTTTTCAAACTCACTCTGAACCTTGTCTCTTTTTTTTCCTCCCTGTCTTCTTGAGAAAAGAGCCAAGGGATCAGAGGGTTATTGTGTAACCACCTTTTCCTAGGACTTAAATATTTGGCAACTTCAGGCTTGGCATGAAAACTGGCACAGGAATGAGAACGCTGAAAGTTCAAGAGGCCTGAGCCAGGACCTTAAATGGGCTTAGTGATGAGCCACACGGAGCGTGGAAGCAACAGCCAGAGACACAAGGGCTGAACCCTTCTTCTCATGACCTCCACTGCTTGCTCACTTCAGGGCAGAAATGAGCCATTCTGATCCCAGAAAACTGGTATCACAGGGTTCTCATGAGAATCACATGGAGTCCTAGTGTATACGAAAACACAAAGAACAGTGCAATAAGAATTTCCTCTGTTGCTCCTGAGGCTTGGAGCAGGACACTTAAGGCAGACCAGCAGGAAGCAGCCTAAGGCCCAGACATGGACTGTCATGGCATGATGGGTAGGCAAGGGCTACGGAGCTCCAGGAAACCAGAGCAGTCTGCTCAAGCAAGCAGAACAGTGCTAGGTCATCTAAACTATAGAACATTTAGAAAGACTAAGCAAGCCAAAATGTCCCAGGGTCTTCATGATTTTCTGTGATGAGAGATGGTTTAATTCCTTTCTAGCACATGTAAGTGCTTTTTGGGAAAAGGGCCATGACTCATTTATCTGTGTGTTCCTAGGGACCAGTAGAGGCCCTGACTAAAGACCAGGAAATATTTGTAGTTTAAGGAACACATGGGCGAAGGCACAGATTGGTACCTTCTCTCCCTAATTCTCTAGTTCTTTCCTCTGATTAATTTTTGGCTCTCTTTCTGTGTTTCTTTTCTATGCGTGACAAGAGTGACTTAGTGCTTACTGAGTCCCTTCCCGCTGCCTCCATGCTTGGATGTAGCCAAGCCATCCCAGACAGAACTCAGAGTGCATGTGCTTCCGATTTGCAGGTACAATTCTAAGTGTCATAAAGCACTTTACTGGAGAGAGTTTCATACTGGAGATTCTGGAAGTTCTGTTTAGTATAAAAGAGAAAAGTCACCACTTAAGGCCTGTTTTCCAAGGACGGTGGGTTCTGTGATGCATTGGCTTTGCTCTGCTAAGATCACACAGATACAGATTTTCAAACTAGGAAAGCTGGAAGATTCTACACAACAAGGAAAGAATTATTTCTAAGACTTTTGGTGCAACCCCACAGGGGAGAGATAAAAGAGACCCAAACTGATCATATGGGTTGCCCAGTGAGACCTTCCTACTATCTCTAAATTGCCAGTTCTCACCAGACTCATGACGTTTTAAGAAAATCAGTGAAAGGGTATGTTTTACAACTACGTTAATGATGGAAGAAGAGATGGCCTGGTCCCCCTGGAACTACTCACTGTAGAAACTGTGTTCAGAGACTACATTAATCCTGATGTCATGAATATAGGCTTTGAACTTTATCAGGACTATAAAACCAGGAATATGAGCAAAATTAATTTGGATCACTAGAGCAGCCCTAATGGATGTCTCAAGCAATAGCTACATTTGAGACTAAGTTATGACTATCACAAGTGTTACGATTTGAAATGTAAGTGTCCCCACAGGTTCATGTGTTAAAAACTTGGTCCCCAGTACAGCAGTATTCAGAGGCAGGGCCTTTGGGAGGAGACTACATAATAAAACCTCTGATCTCATGAATGGATTAATCAATCTATGGTTTCTTAGATGAATGAGTTTGCAGGAGGGGCTCTGATATAAAAACAATCTCCCTCTTGATCTCTGTCTCTGTTCTGTCTCTCTGTCTCCATCTCACTCTCTCTCTCCCCCTTCCACCTCCCTACACTCCTCCTCCTTTTGCTCAGCCATCAGGAGATGAGCAGTCTTCTCCATCATGAACATCTACCATGATGTTCTGCCTGACCACAGGCCCACGGCAACAGAGCCAGGAGACTGCTGCCTAAAATCTCTCACACCATGAGCCAAAATAAACTTTTCTCATTTGAATGGACTCAGTCCAAGTATTTTATCACAGCCATAGAAAACTGATAAACAAAAGAGATATTCTGGCTGGAGACACATCACCTTCAGTTCTCTGAGCCTGGTGTAGCTCTGCTTACCAAAGAGACTGCACAATTAACACATACCAAGGCATTGTCCTCAAGAAGCTTGCAGCCTCATTGTACAGATAGGATATAAATAAAGCAATTCAGCAGTGTTTCTTCAGACAGCATTTTAATTTCAGTGATTAAAGGAAAACCTTAAGGAGTTTTTCTGAGTACTGGGGATTGATCCCAGGGTCTTCGCACTAAGCTATAACCTCACATGTCTTACTATTTTTTTTATTTTGAGGCAGAGTATCCACAAGTTGCCCATGTTGGACTTGAACTTGAGTTCCTTCTGCTCAGCCTCTCTCAGTGCTGGGATTATAGGGCTGCATCGCACTGCCCAGCAAGAAGAGCTTCATGAGAAGTCACCCTCAAGTTGAGTCTTAAAAATGAAGGGACCGAGTTCAACGTGACTGAATCTGGGGAACAGATTCTTCAAGAGCTACTGTCAGAACTTCTTAAAACAGACCAACCTGAAACTAATAAAACAATAGCTGTTTTAGTCTTTGCTGATTGTAAACCCTTCTGTCATGGAACCTATCAGTAAACTTCATAGGAAAAAAATGGCTTCCTTATTACAGTAGTTTTATAATCATTTCTCCAGGTGGACATGGACTTTCCTGTCTTTGCATTTTTTTTTTCCAAAAAAAACCAGCGAGCCAGGGCCAGCAGGCCCTTGTCTTTCATTTCTCACTTCCATTTGCCCTCACTTGAGTTACCTAATTTGAGTAGGAACAAGGTGGGCACTTGCTGCACACCCAGCTCTCTACTCCTAAGCATAGAGAGCCTGTACTCAGTGTGAAGAAAAGTTGGCTACCCTCAGCAATTCGGTTGCCAGTTCTAAAGGCTAAAGGACCAGTTTGAGCGATTCTGTCATCATTGTGACCAGGAAAGGAAGACCTAATCATATACTACAGAATGGCTGTTCCATATGATGAAGCTTTAATTTCCATTTTAATGGGAAAATGTTGATTCAGGAAAACAAAGGCAGATTTCTGAATTATGTCTTCTCTCCTAATAAATGAAGGTGTACATCTAGAATTAATGTACTATGTTTCTGCTCCCATTTTGGTGATGGGCTTTGACCAGGGCTGTTGTGTTGACTGAGGTCTAATCTTCTTAGTGCTTTCTTCTCTGTCCCCTCTGTTTTCCTCCTTCTGAATGAGATGTTAGTATGTTGGCTGTGTCTCAAATGAACTAACAATTCGGGTTTTATCTCTCCCCCAACTGAGCTCCTCAAATCCCTTATCTTGTACTCAACAGGAAGGAGGTTACTTTGTTACCAAAATATAGAGCATTGATGATTTTCTTGTTTATATGTGAGGAAAAGAAAGCTCTGAAACATTCTGTTTCCCACCCAACAGTTTCTGATTCTCTATGGAGAGGCCCAGTGTGGTTTAAGTGCAAGGAAAACATGTTGCCTTACTACAAGCATGAAGGAAAGAACACGTAAGCCCCTGTGTCAGACAGAGCTGCCAGAAGCACATTACATGCTTGTGCCTGCAGCAGGGTACTAGAAATATGAATTTTTCTTTTATTTTAGTAGAAAAGTCACAGGTATTCACATCACACATCCTGAACCACAGTCCTGCCTGATCCCTGACACCAGTGTGATACCACTTCTGTCCCTGTTCCTTGCTAGCAGTGTGACCTTGGGCAAGTGATTTAATTGCTTTTATGTCTCAGATTCCCTGGAGGGAAAATATAGATGGCAATCCCTAGAGGATGGAGTTATGTATAGGAAATGGAAGTCGTCATGAAGAGTCTAGCACAAGCCTCTTTGTTAAGCATCTCATAGTGAATGCGTAGGTGAATGTTTGTTTTCTCTGCTGTTTCTTTAGAAAGCTAAGGTAATACTTTGGCTGTTTAGTGCAAGAATTAGAAGACTATGACAAATGAGCCAAAAGCAATCCAACCACCTATTTTACAAATAACAGGTGAGACACTCTCGGAGTATTTGCATATTTGCTTCCGGTCTGTGGCTGCCTTCACTCTAGCTTGAGAGATGGAATAGTTGTGGTAAAAACCATGTAGCCTACAGAGTCAGATATATACTGACCGATCCTTAAGAAAAAGCTTTCCCATCTTCCCCAAACAGTTAAAGACATCACATTACATACTTGCATACCCATGTGTATAACAGCACAATTCATAATAGCTAAATCTTAGAAGCAGTCTATAGGCTCATCAACAGCAGAATAGATAAAGAAAATGTGATATAAATAAATATATATGTATATGTATATGTATGGCATTACATAGCTATAAAACAGATAAATTAGAATCATTTGTAGTAATGTAGATATATGGTGAGGCCATAATGCTAAGCAAAATAAATCAGACACAGAAGATTAAATATTGAATTGTTTTCTAACATGTAAAAGTCAAAATATAAATTATTTATGGAATCTGCAATCAGAGCTGGCCATTGGTGGCCCCACTGTGCCCCCATGAATCCACTCTGGTTTTCTCACATAATATCAGGGGCTAACATGATAGTAAATATGTTCATCTTTCCCTTTGTACCTCACTGCTACTCAATGAAGCTTGAAAACTATCTTAGAAGTAAATAGATTCCAAGTAGTATTGGTGAAATCCACCCTAGTATCTTAAGTAGTCAGAAATATCTTACACCAAAGTTCATATCTCTATCACTGGAGAATCCTAGGGTCAGAGATTTTCTGCACACAGATGCTTCCCTAAGGATTATTTTTATCTTGGACCCAGAAGAAGAAGGAAAAAGAAGACAACTAAAGGGAGCACCATATGTGACCATTCTACCTAAGTGACTAGGAGTCTTTACAAACATTGTACTTTAGAAATTCTAATTTTAAATAACTTGTAAGAGTGGGCTAACAAATTATTCTCTGTCCTGGAAAATCTAGTCTTTCTATCAAGCTCTTGACAGGCCCAGAATGTGTTATTTATTTTTTTTATTTTTTAACTAAAATTATGGTTTTTAGTGAGAACCAGAGGTGTGGTTACAATTACATAGTCTGACACAAAAAAACCTGTGGGTGAACAGGAGTTGGAAGGTCACAAAATAATGAGTACAGAGGGGAAAAGTTGTTCCAGAATCACAGAATCAGACTAACACAGCCTCTCCCTGTGATCCTATCTGTGCTAACGCTGGAATCTATCTTGCCAGGACCAAAGCCACTTCTGTCCCTACCACCCTGGCCCCCTCAGAAGCCTCCATGATCCCCTCCATGGCCCCAGGAGACATCCCAAGCATAGCTTCCTCCACCACCATGACAATCATCTCCATAGTTACCCCCCACACGCAAGGCACCTGGATGCCCTCTTGGGCCATCTGGTTTAGGGACTTTACACTGGTTCCATTCATTTCTCCAAGAGAAGTCATGTTCTCACATATAGGATCAGGACATTTCCAGTCCCAAGCTCCCTGCTGTCTTCCACCACCACCACCTCCTCCACTGGGGAATCCTCCCACAGCCACCACCAGCACTGCTACCACCTCCATAACCTCCACAGCCCATGGGTCCTCCTCTCCCTCAGCCTTCTTGACCATTGCCACCATCTCGATTGAAGTCTGCTCAATGGGTAGCAAATGAGACCTTAATAGGATTCCCAGAGAATTCTTTACCATCAAACCAGTCAATAGCTGGTTCAGCAGAAGGAGACCCATCAAATGAAACCATTGCCTCTCCCTTCAGCTTGCCAGTTTCCCTGTTTGTGTGCAAATTAATCATGGATTGTCCAGTTTTCTTATTGGTCTTAATAAAGCCAATCTGTTTGAAGTAATCAGCTACAGACTTAATTGTAGTGTTCTCACCCAGGCCTTGCACAAAGATGGTAGTATTGTCTGACTTATCCTGTTCAGAATCATGACATGATCCTTGGTCCTGAGGGCCACCAAATTTACTGAAGTCACCTCAAGTCACTTTAGCTCATGCTGCCTCTGCCTCCATGGCCACCTCCGTAACCTCTGGATTCATAGCCACTATTTCTGTGGTTGCCAGCACCCCTGCCTTCACCCCCACAGTCCTGTTGGCCTCCCCCTTAGCTGCCACCTACACCACCACTCTTGTCCTGATTAGTATAACCACCACCACTGCCACTCATGGTGGACTGATCTTGGCCATAATTGCCTCCAACACCCACTCCACCACCACCATTGCTACTGCCATACTGGTTCTGTTGCCCATAGACCTGAGGGGTACTATAGGAGCTTTGATGTTATCTATAGCTCTGTTGCTGCCCACCAGAGCCAGATTGCTGGCCATAGCCACCAATCTGGGGCTGCCCATCCCTGCTGCTGAGAACTGCTACCATAACTTCCCTAGGTGCTGCTGGGAGCTGGCTGCTGACCTTAGCTGTGGGAAGCCATTAACTGGTATCCATTTTATAATAGTATCAGCCACTTTCTTAAGTTTCTATTCCCCTGCTGAGCTAAGTTTATGGTCCTTCTCACCTTGCCCATTCCCCGTGAATCACATGCCATGCCCCAGAAGTGACACCTGCCCCCATTGCCTAGATATCTGCTGACCCCCTACAGCCGAGACTTCCTCATTCCTTCACCCCTATATATACCCAGCACCTCCCCTGAATAAACGGGACTTGATCAGAATCCTGTCTTGTCTCCATTCTTTGTGTCTCCTGTCCCTTCTCATCCCCACTCCCCCTCTAGGGTCTTCGTTGACTAACCCGTGGGTCGGTACACTTAGCCAGAGTAAGAGGACTGCTGCCCATGAGATGACTGGGAACTCTGGCTACTGCCGCAGCCATCAGAGGAGCCATAACCCTGGGGAGCTGACTGCATGTCTTACTCTGTGTTCTGAGTCTGTCCTAAGAAGAACCGTAGCTGCTCTGCCCATAGCCTGAAGTGTCTGCTGGCTGGCCATAGCCATCAACTGCTGTTTATAGAGCTGATTTCTCTGCTGGGAGGAGCCCTGCCTGGGATAGGTGGGGTTGACCCCATAGCTTTGGCTTGTTGTGTACAGTCAGTTGAGACCACGTCCATGAATGTGCACATAGGCTGACAAGCAATAAGATTCCACCACTACACAGCACAAATCACTGGAGGACTGAGCATGGAATGTGTTATTTATTTATTTATTTTATATTACTTTATTTGTATTTCAGGGAAGGGTTTACAGGGAGTTCAGGGGCTCATTACTAGATTGCACTCATAGTGATCCGCCTGTTTGCAGCCTCCCAAGAGCTGGGATTACAGGCGTGTGCCACCATGCCCAGTCTCAATTGCTATCTCAGCATGCTCTGGGGGTGGGGCTGGCATAGGAGGCCTGGGGATAGAACCCCAGGCTCCTGTGCCTGCTTACAGGCACTTTAATCCACCGAACTATTTGGCCAGCCCTCAGAATGTGTCATTTAAAGTGCTAGGATGTCAAAGATAGGCAAATGCTAAGTTTGCCTGAAAGTCTTTGGCCACAGAGACCCAGTGTTCCCCCAAAACTCTAAGAGGAATAGAAAGGGACTGTTACCCAGACTAAAACTTGAGCTCACGACTTTGGTCAGGCAGAACAACAGACTTACCTCTGCCTGTGGGTGCAGTTATGCAGCTGCCACCTACAACTACTACATTTTTGGTAAAGAGCAGTTCATCCCTTCAAGCCAGCCATGGTCTGAATTCCAGTCTTTGACAGCAAAGCTATTTCCCTCCCATTTTGGCCTGTAGCATCTCTGGCTCTAGGCTGAGTTTGTCACTCTCAAAAGACTTTGGGAAAATAGGGAAAAAAGTAAGCCCACTAATACCATTGATCAGAATCTTTCAAGCTCAAAGAGCTTGGGATCTGGCTTCCAAGGTGCAGCAGGCCATGCGTTGACTGCATAATGAGGGTCCAGTATTCCACCCTGGGGCAGCTGAGTCCTTAGCGTCTGTCTTCCTTTTTCCCAATAATCCAATGTCACAGTCTCATAATTCAGGTTCCTTTCCTCATGAGACCCATTCGCAAGTGTCAAATTCTGTTGTCAGTGAACTTCCAGATCTGTTGAGAGTAAATAAGGCCTCACATAAAATGGTCCTGGGGAAGGTAAGTCAACAGCCTCTATATACAGACATGAAAACGCGAGGCTTACCTGAATGCCAGTGACCACAAAAGGAACAAAGAGTGTCACTAGGAAACCAGCAGACACCAGAGATCTTTTGTCATTCCATCCACACTCCAGGCAGCAAAACAGAAGAAGGGAGAAAAGTGCTTCTGCTGAATGCTTACACAACATTTCATTTATATCTCTTTAGCCAACTTCAACTCAGAATTTTGTTACTGAGAAAGGGAGACAAAGAACAAAGGTTGGATTGTGCTACCAGCCAGCTATGCTCTAGACAATGATTAGATGCCACCACAGACTGATGAATTGGAATTCTGAGATAAAAACACCATGCTCAATGAAGCAGAAGGAAACACTTCTTTCTCAGAGGGATTTCTAACCCAGGCGATTCGAGAGTAAACAATTACAGATGGATTAGGCATGACAGCAAAGGCATGTTGGCACAGGTAGAAGTCAGATCCTTAGTATTCTAGGAGTTTTAACAGATTCCTCCATCCTCTTCCAGGGCCATATTCTATTTATCATCCCACAGTATTCCCAGCCTTCCCGAAAGGCAGAACCTCAGAGGTGTAGGGAGAAGGGAGGGGGGAAATTAAAGGATGGAAAAACAATTTTCTGCACATTATTTGATGTCAGAAAAACACACCTACATATTGCCTTGACTATATTTTTGAAAAGCCAAATCAAATATGTTGTGTCAAACTACCCTGTTTCAGAGAGGGCATCCCACTCAAAAGCAAGGCCACTGCGAGAATTCCAGGAGCCACTGAGCATGGGGCCCATCCCGCTCCTTCTGAGACAGTAGTTCATGAAGTGGCCTGTGGCCATCTCTGTCACTGGCTCTTGTCACCTAGGGAGCTTGCACAACTACTCAAGGTAAAAAAGTCAATAGGCAGAAGGGAAAAAAAGAAAAAGCAAAAATACTGAGAGGCAGAGGCCTCAAAGCTGGCTAGGTAGCCACAAAACAGAAACAAAGCCATTGAAGCTGTTCAAATATCTTCAGTGTTTGTGACACCTGTCACCAAGGAACAAAAGAGGGCCCCAGAAGGTCAGAGCCCTTCCAAAAACAATGCGAGAAAAAAGTGCTTTCATGCCCCCCCCCTTAGAGGGCATTTAAAACTGGGCACAAATTAATACCTTTTATTAAAAAAAGATACAAAGGAAAGATCATTTTGTATTTATATATACAAAATAGTTAGGATGAATTTAGAGCTGCTTTTGCTTAACTCAGTGAGAAGAAAGAGGTGTACTAACTGTTTGGACAGAAAATCCTGTCTGCTTCTTGTACTATGGATAACCACTAAGAAGATAACAATGTACAGTGTATTCACTATCAAAACTGTCCTATTAATCAGCTGTGAAAAAAAAGTATATTATGACTCATGAAACATATACAAAGGAGAAAAATAAAAAAGATGAGGTAAGAAAGTAAAAGAAAGAAAATACCTTTTATACATGTTACTATCATTTTAAGTCAAATTCCATTTTAATGAATTTCATTGGCCTTCTGGGTTGCTTTTTTATGATAATAAAGTTTGGTGCTAATGAATTTGTTGCTAGAAATTACTTTCCTGATCATCTAAATCTGGGTGTGAGATGGAAGTGCTGGTATTTCTCTGAAGGGGGCTTGCACAGCCTACAGCAGAGCATACCCTGCCTGTCCTCTCTGCTTCCAGGGCCCTTGGCAGAGCCAGGGTGCACTGTCCAGTCTGGAGAAAGGGCTCATACATTGCTGTACATGCCCACGAGGACATAGTCTCTTCCTCTGGACCTAGGAAGGTTTGAGGGCCACCCCTCGTGCCCAAGTCCAGGGGCATCAAGCCTCACTGGTGCCAACAGGTAGCTTTCATTCTCTCCCATCTTCATGAGTTCTTCCCCCTACTACCTGGTACCGAGCATCAACACGTTTCAGTTGTATATAAAGTTTTTTGCAAAAGCACCTTTAAGACAGCCCTCTCCCACCCCTCAGCCTGATTTCATTACCTGAGCCTTCTAAGGTAGAAGTTCTGGAGCCACTCCTAACATTAAGCACAGCTTGGCCCCAGACCTGACCTTGAACATTCATGCCACCTCTTTGGGTATCTAGTGAGGGAACTGGACAAAGCAGCTTCTGTTCACTGTCCCCATCCTAACAGCCTACTTTGCCACTGAGGCTACAGAGGCCATCCGCACACAGGGAGCATGGACACATTAACTTAGCTCAGGCTGCCTCTAGTACATGAGTTACCATTGGCAAAACACCTTCTCCTGAAACCCAGGCTAAGGGACCATATAAACTGATGGTTGAGGTCTGGGCCTGTGCCAGGTGTGGATACCCCACACTCCCCAGGCTCTGCCAGCCTTTCTACTCTGCCATTGTCTACCCTTATAGTTGACGGCCTTCCTAGATCTGCACATGGTATAGCTCAGCATCCAAGCTGCCTTCCTTCTCTTTCCTATGTGGAATGTTTGCTTCATGAGAACCCTAATGCCTCAGATAGCTATAAGAAGTTCTTGATTTTGCTCTTCGGGATAACCACAGGGCGTGGGAGAGTTACCATGCTCATTGTGAATCTGACCATTTCAGATGAGTTGAAGGGATTTTGAGGGATGCTGCCTGAGTGATGCTGTAGAATAGGGCAGGGATCAGGGAGATGGCCTTGCTGGAGCAGACAAAAAGTAGCCCACCTCCACCCTCAGGCCCCAGACTCACACCAGACCTCTACATGATTCTCACAGAACCTCTGCAGAAGTGTTTACCACTAAGGACACCAAGGCTTGCAGAAGGGGTTATTTTTCAACAGCTCAAAGCCTAGAACTTAGTTCTCCCTAGTTCCAGTGGCCTGTTGGATGAGTTTTGCTTTTGTTGTTACACGACATTATACAACACTAGTGTGTGTGTATTGAGCAAATCTTCTCTGTGAGCTGGCAAAGATGAAGAAGTGAGGGGCATGTCCTTAGGGTCAGACCAATAGCTGCAGAGGCAGTACCCTAACATGTGATCAGATGGCAAGTCAGAGGGAGGGCTGTGAGGAGGGGTGGGAACTTGCAGCAGCTGATGTGCCCTGTGAGGTGAGGAGTCAGAACCCTCTCCACAAGCCCTCCACATGAGCTTCCTTCTTCCCTGGGGAGTTGCTTTTGTACTCCCATGCAATTCTGACACTCATGAGCAGTGTCCTCCAGCCTCTGACTAATGCCCCACTGGTCCCTGGTATCACAACAGTTCTCACAACCACCTCAGAAATGAGATTTACAAAAGGGGTATGTGGCAGGATGCTGAGTGGAGAACAGAGGGTGGGAAGGCTGGGAGATGTGGGGGCATCAGGCTCCTCCCAAGAAGAAAGCTGAGTTTTGGGGGTTCCCCATAAAGAGGTGTCCTTTCTAATGTGGAGCTGGCAGGGCATAGGTGCCCCTTTATGGGCTGTAACACTGAGCTTGGCTTCAGTCATTATTATGTGTTAAATTTTCATTGAAACTAGGGGACTGTGAGAGTGAGTAATGCTTAATTTCTTTGGCCCCATGAAATACTCTTTAAATTATAAATTGCATACTTGTATCCTTAAGAGCAGCTATTAAGATGACGCCACTGCTTCTCTGGCCTCTGGCTGTTTTGAGTATCTTTCGGCGCCTGGCCCTGGACCCAGTCGGGGACACTGATGGTTCAAGCATCCAGTGCCCTGGATGTGCTGGGTGTAAGACAGCACTGAGCCCCTGAGAAGACAGAGATGAGCCGCAAAGATCCAAGGAGGCTGGGAGCGTGTGTCACTTGCCCACCGTGCACCAGCCCCAGTCTGCTTCCTGTGTGTGTATTACTCAGCTAGCCATCACTGCCCAGCAAATATCATCAATCCTCACTGCAGGAGAAAACTTGAGTTCTGAGCTACCATTTTAAGAGAGATTAAGCAGCTGGAAAAGCAATAAGGAAGAGCAATGGGAGAGGGAAAGACAAATGTTCTGTGCTTGGAGTCCCACGAGAGGAAGAAAGTCATCACTCATCTCAAGCAGCAGGGATCTCTGTATCTACGTATCTATGTATCTATGCAAACGGAGACAGTCAGGAAAGCCTTCAATCACCCTCAGGACAGGCCCCACGGTGGTCTGTAAACATAAGGCTGGGAATGTTTACTTCCTGGGAAGTCCTTCTGTTGGACTCATTCTGTGTCCAGGCATCTCTCATGGGTTGTTTTGAAAGGTCGTTTCACTGTGGGCCGAGGACCACAGACCTGTCTTTCCTCACCAGTGCTTTCTTGTTCCTCCAGCATCCTTTGCAGGAAGCAAAGTCAGTGACCAACATCTCTGCCTGCTGCACGCTGGCTAGGAGGCAGGGGTCTGTAAGTCAACCGCCCAGCAGTTACTTAGAAGCTATCTTGTGCCTGGTGAGGAGGTATCACAGAGATTCAGAGGAATAGAAGATGCAGTCTTGACTGTTGATAGGCTTCTAATTAAACATTACAAGTGATCACAGACAAATTACTTCATTCAAAGTTTCTGGACCTCAATATATGTTGTTACCCCTCCCGTAGCATAAAGTTGCACACAACTTCCTATAGACTTACATGCCAACTCAACCTTCCAGGTCAAACGCAAATGTCACGGCCCCTGAGAAGCTTCCCTGACTTCCTTGTTTCTGCGTCATCCACATTGTACATGTCTTGTGGAAGGCAGCACACTACATCATCCCTGACATGTGTACATCTCTGGGAGACAGGCAGTCCCACAAAACACGACAGACACACATCAAGCTTGGCCCTGACACATAGAAGGGGGCTAAATGAGCCCTGTTGCATGAATTAATTACAAAGAAGTCCAGAAAAAGTGCAGATATGTAGGCTTAAGCGTGCAAAGAAAGGAGGGTTGCAACCTGACAGTGGGTATAAAGTTCCTGAATAATGCCTTGATCAAAAGCAAAACAAAGTAAAGTAACTTGGTGGATGAGTGACTTTACTTTACCTGAATCTCAGTTGTCTCATCTGGTAAATGGGGTTCCAAAATTATCCTTCCTCAAAGAGGTGGTAAAAGAAAAATTGAGTCAACACAAAGATAGAGTGAAGCCTCGCACTTACCAAGTGCTCAAAATGTTGGTTCTGTGTTACTCCTAAGGGCTGGAGTGAGAGAAGCTCTCCTTTCATATCTTCCTGTACTATCTGGATCTTTGCGCTGAGTAATTAGAAGCAAAAAAAAAAAGTGATAAAGGAGCTGTCTTGAGCCAGGTGAGGTGTCACAGAGGTTTACAGTAATAAACGATGTAGTTCTGATTCCTGAGGGTAGACTAGATTTCCTGATTCTTGAAATTAACTTAAAAATCCTAAGTAGTGTATACCGTACACACACATGCACAAATTCTTTCTAAATACATTCATTATTTTACAAGAAAGTAAAGAATACTAAGGTCAAAATTCAAATGAAGGCAGGGATTCTAAGCTTTGGACAAGAGCAGAGAACCTGATTATTCTTCTTGAGGGAATGTAGGGACAAAGAAGAAAGCTTGGATGACCTAAGGGAGGCCGTCTCATAGGATGTCTCCTAGAGTTAGTGACCAAACAACTACATCTGCAATGTAAAAAAAGAGCTTAAAATAAATGCCTGCCCTGCCAAGGACTCCAAGAGAAGCTCTCCATCCCCAAACTTCATGCTAAGTTCACAGGAAGAAGTAATCTCTCTGGGCTGGTGAGATGGCTCAGTGGTCTAAAGCACCTACTTAGAACAAGCTTAGCAAAGCACAGGGACCGCAGTTCGATCCCCCAGCACCACATGCCAGCCAGCCCCGCCCCCTGGTGGACTGAGCTGGCCACACACACAAATAAATAAATAAAATTTAAAAAAAAATTTAAAAAAAAAAAGAAGTAATCTCTCCCGAGCATTGCAGTTGAAAGGAGGTCTGCATGCAAGTGTGTAGGCCAGCTAGCTTGGAAAACAAGCAAATCACATCTATGAAAATAAAACATAATATCAACTGAAATGTAAAATTCAACATGCTGAAGAGAAAAATCTATGAACTGGAAGATTAATCCAAAAACTATTACTCAGAGTGTAGCAGAGACATAACGTTAAGACACAAGACTAAGGCCACAGAGCCAAGTTTTGTGGACAAGCTCTTGCTATTTCATTTTCTAATACTGAAAAACTGTGGTTTTTCTCAATTTCATAGCATTTCATTTTGATATAAAACATAAACTATTTACTAAAAAAAATCCATTGAAATATTCTCCTCACTAGTCAAAATACTCCTAAGAGCAATTCAAGAATTTAAAAATTAAATTATTCACCCATTAGGAGCTTGTTTACTTTGTGTAGTTCCTGTCTTATTTTTGTCATAAATTTCAATAATTATCCTGTATTTGTATTCAAATACAAATCTGAATGCAATTTTGCCATGTCTGTATTCAAACATTGCAACCTGCTAAAAGGTCCAGAAGTCAAACTTTTGAGATGCTTCACTGAAAATATTTTGATTGAAGATTTTCAACTAATTTTAAACAAAATATAGAAGATTCATCTATTGAAAAATCAATTCTATTACTTGAGTCATTTCACAAAACAGCTTGTCAAAGGTTCAAACACTTCTAAAATATTATCACCCTGGTTTTTTGTATTCATCAAATGAAAAAGGACCAGCAGACATAGTTAAATTATTTTATACGTATAGAATTACTATGAGTTTCAATGTATATATAACTTCTATTTCAGTTGACACAACATAACAGCTCTAGAAACAGGTGTAATATGTGCAATACCCATTCCAAGTAAATATATATATATATATATATATATATATATATATATATATTTTAATTTAAAAAAACAAGTGCTGTTAACATGTTATATTCATATTAGTAGCAAAGCAAATCAGTTTATCGCATGGTTGAAATTTGAAGTGAATTTCTGATAACATCAGATCAGACGTTTCACCTCCCAGAAACATTCAGTAATTGGATTAAAAAAGAATTGAACCATTACTGAAATGAGCTAATTTTCTATTTGCAAAAACCTGATGACACTGATATAAAATTAGGATAATTTATCTAGTTTCCAAGCCCTTCTGCTAACCGAGCCAATGTGTTACTAGCTATCACTTGACCTTTTCCTATATACACAAGAAAATGTGGAATTGAAGATGACTGAAATTAATTATTTAATCTAAACAAAAAGCACTACTTCACAGACAGACGGGCAGATGCTCCATTTTCACTGCATCAGTGTGTTTGGGATCAATGTTCTGCTGCTTCTTCAGCAATTGGGATCTTCAGGTTTTCACATATTACATGGTAACACATAGGCCCCATAAAAATATACATCTAAAATCATTACTTTATAGTGAGCAAGTTATACATATATCACTAATCTTCATGAAAAGCAGAAATCCAGATCTTAATTGCTTATTAAATTTGGGTGTTGGTTTAATCATAATTTATTACTGTCAAAGAATTTTAACACAGAAAGTTCTCTCAATCAATGTGATGGTCTGCTTTCTGTTGCTGTAACAAAGTAGGGGAAGACTAACCACTTTAGGAGGAAAGGTTTATTTGTGATTCATGAGTTGAGAGATTTCATTCCGAGGTCAGCTGGCTCTATTACTTTAGGCCTGTGGTGAGAAAGACACACCAGAGCAGAAGGAGGGAGAGAGAGAGAGAAGGGGATGGAGGAGAAGGAGAAAGGAAAAGGGAAAGGGAAGGGAAAGGAGGGGGAGCAGAGAAAGCTGGAGGAGCACTAGGGTCTGAAGACAAGAATGTGCTCTTCAAAGAAGACCCACACTCCCTTCCCATTACCTACCTCCTCTAACTTCGCTCCACCTGGTACAGTTTCCTCTACTGCCCAACAGTATCATCAGCTAGGGCCCAATTAAAATCCAAACCCTAACAATCAATGGTTGTATACTTACAGATTTATGCTACATATTTAGACTCAAATCACAGTAGCACAGCTGCCCAAATTGTTACACTTTCACAGCAGAATTATGCAATATCTGCCCCATTCATGTTACCAATAATGTTCCAGACTTCCCACATCCCTTGCTACTCCCCGGTCTGGGGACCTGAGGAAGTGCAAAACTGCAATCACTAAACACAGCAGGACTAATCGATGCACCAAGTGGCTGCTCAGGGCTGCAGTGTGGAATACGAACCCCATGGCTGCCCAAGCTGGAGCCTGCCTCACATAATCAGCCCTTGTCCCACCTGGTGGGCTTGCCACAAGAGAACACCAAAACTTTCAGCAATCAAAACAAGTAATATTTTAATGCAATGCTTTCAAATCTCAAGATAACCAAAAGCTATATCAGATTTTAAATAATCACAAGATTCAGTTCCACATTTGCACAGCCCTGTGACCTTTCCCTAGTCCCAACCCACAGATCCTATACTTATGGATGCAATAAAAGACACCTGTAGGAGAAAGGCCACCCCAAATGAGGAGGGGACAGGAACCCACCATTCTCTGATATCCAGTACTTCAACCCAACTTCCTGTTTTAAATTTTCTGCTGTGAAGATTAAAGGTCAAGCCTCTGATCATCAAAAAAAAAACATGTCTTTTGCTCTTCAGAGGGATCATGAAGACACTGAAGAAACTAAATACACCCATGTGTGATCGCAGCAGTTTCTATATTACCCCCCAGCCCAGTAAAATGTATGGTTCAGCCATAAAAGAAATACACCTGGCCAAAACTTTAAATTTGCTCAGAAGAAAACATTAATTAAATTAATATCAAGGCCACCTAGCATGAAATGGAAATTCAAGTTTATCTATGGTTCAGACTAATTGTATTTTTCTAACCTTGCTGACCTGAATGACAGCAAGGGACAAAAACACAATGGTACAGCAATGTTAAAAAAAAAAAAAAAACCTAAGTATGAGCTTCTTCCCACTACCAAGATTCTAGTGAAACCATACTGCTCAATCAGTGCATCCCAAACTTTTCTTTCCTCTTGGTTTTCTAGCTGTACCCCTGGAACTAAAGTGAACTCACCAGCATTTCCTGTGTGACACTTTTGTACATGTGAGTCACTCATGATTGCCATACTCTTCCTACTCACATTTCAGTTCCAAATGTTGAACTGTACCTGTTACCAGAGTCTGTCCCTGGGGCATCATCCTGTAGCCCAAGGGATGGGTGCTCCTTTGGGTGCCTATCTCACAAACACCAGCACATCCAGGAGTGCAGTCTCAGAAGCATGCATGCAGATGCCCCACAGGAAGAAAGCAGGAGTTAGACACCTAATGAGCCAGCGAGGGTCTCTCACTCCTTGATTAGGGCCTTCAGACTGAGGATGAAATGTTGTATCACGTTTCTCACCTTCCATCACTTTCAAGCTGCTGTCATTTCTATTTTCAAGTAGAAAAAATTTTATGTTCTGTCTTCCTGCTCCTTCCCAGGCACTGCCACTCCCAGTCCAACCCTTGGCAGATGGGGTTTCTATTACAAATTGCAGAAGGCCAGTGATTAGTTCTGAGGTTGCAAACTGTCGGGCTTACCTCTGCTGGCAGAAATGCTTGGGACATTATGCTTGGTTTGAACCTTCCCTGACTTTCCCCCGTAGTTCACAACAGGCCTTTGTCATGTGAACTTTTCTATTACCTCAAGTTCTAAAACATAAGAGGATAAGCTGGCCTTCTAGAAAAGCTCCCTTCTAAATCTATCCAAACAGAGCTCTGAATCAATCCTAGCTTTGCACCTTACATTGCAAAATAGCTTTAAGGAATTCACTGGGGAAAGAATACTCAAAAATATATTTATCTCCCTATTTGTAATCTTACCCTTGAAGACTGCTCTATATGCTCTGGATAGAGCTACCAGCTTGCAACTGTTGGGAGGCTGCCTAGGCAAAGTCACTGTCACATCCACACCGACTTTCATCTTGCAAGGATCTCTGTTAAGGTCCCAGAAGACTGGTAGGTGAGCACAGCCCTTTTCCTTAGGGAGGGCAGATGCCATCTAGGATAGGGTAGAACAAGAGCATAAATTGCCACAGGACAGAATGAAAGAGTGCACATCTAGTAGAAATAGAGAGTGTGTTCAATAAATGTCTGGTTATGTGTATGATTATTTAAACAAAAAATATTTCTCTAAAGGAGGTGATTTTGATCTACATTTAAAGGGGTGTATAAAATTTCTACAGATCATTGTGCGATGAAAGTAGGGAATCTGGCATTTCATGAGTCCATGCAGCAGGTACTAAATTCCCCAGTAGCCAGGGGATTCTATATGTGAATCCTCCATGAACTCCAAGAGCCCTTCAGTGGCCACACACCAGATTAGGTAGCTCCCCCTCCTCCATTTTATCCTATGTTCACACAGGCTCTCCATTCCAGCTCATTTCAATCCATTTCTTGTGCTCTTGATCACCCCGACTTTCAGAGGGTGCTTTTGGATATAAGTCCACTAACAGCTGTGAATCTGCACTGGGCTTGAAGATCAGAAACTTGTGCCTTTTAAAATTGCAGGCAACACAGCAGTGTGGACACAGGTAGTTCTGCCACTAGCGAAAGCACTTTTGTGTAACATGAACTTAAGGTCATCTCTTCAGACTGTTCAAAGACCTTTTCGGTTTAAAGCTGTGAGCATTTAAATTTAGTTGAATGATCATGCTTCTGGTCAAAGGATCTGACTATATAAGGTCCCCATATTTGAGTGATTTGAAAATTATGTCTGGGAGCAAACTGTCAACTGGAGAAATGTTAGTGACTTCAGGTTAAAAAGAAAAAAATTGACCTTCCTGAGATGGAAAGAGAAAGGGAGGGATACAGGGAAAGAGGAAGGGAGGGGGAAAAAAGACCGAACTACATACGCAGAGAAAAAGCTGGAGGGTGAACCACACCGAAAGACTGAATCCTGCACAGCTCCCAACATATGGGCAATGCAGAAGTTAGTCATCAAATATTTACTGAGTATTGACTTAAGTGTTTAATGTTGAGAGATAAATTCTGAAGATCAAGGAGCAACGCTATCATTCTTGGAGGATAATCCTCAATGTCTGCATGAGGTTCACTTTAAGCAGTGATTATTCTTGCAGAGATTCACATGTTTTCATAGTAGGAGAAATAAAGCTGTAGCGTCGCTCCTGCTTTGTTTATTTTAATTCACTAATAAAGATAAAGGCAGACACGTAACCCAGTCCCAAGAGCAAGATAACTGGGCCAAACTCTAAATATAAGCAGGAGTCAGCCACAGAGAGATCAAGGGGTGAAAACATCCTAAATATACAAGTCACTGTGCTCAGATGGGAGAGCAAATTTTGAATCATGACTGGCAGCTGGTCACCCTTCTGTGTGATCCATCCATATAATGTCCTCATGAAAGTGAAAATCATTTTTGAAGATGACACCACATTGTCCCATTGTGCTTGCTTTTCACTTTATAGAAACAAAACCAGAGGGTTGCAATCTATGACCCAGGCCCCAAATTCAGCACATGACTTGTTTTTATAAATAAAGTTTTATTGGCATACACTCATGGATAACAGTTCTTTGCTATCTATTATTGCTTCTATACTAAGGCATAATTGAATAGTTGTGATAGAAACTACAAGGGTCTTGAAGTTTTAAATATTTATGATCCAAACTTCACAAAAGAAGTTTGCCAGACCTTCATCTAGAGCCATCTTCCCAGCTGTCACCCCCCCCCCTTGGTCATTTGAACTCAGGAAGTTGTAGTCTCTTAAAGCAAATTCATGCCACACTAAGAAGGAATAAGCAAATCTCAGGAAAGATGGGGACTAGAATGAGAGGGGCAGGACTATGAAGGAAGGGCCCAGCAGGACAAACTTCCTGGTCAAGGAAGTGTATTCCCTAAGTTTGATAGAGGAGGAAACTATGACAACACTACTACTGGTCAAAAAATTAATTCTTTTTCACAGTAACAATACCTCACTTTAAAAACAAATGTGCAGAGTGAAACGACCCAGGCCGCAGGATCCTGAATAGGCCCAGAGTGCAGGCCAGGCAAGTGAGTAAGATGACCGAGGGCCGCGGGATCCTGAATAGACCCAGAGTGCAGGCCCAGAGAGTGAGTGAGATGACCCAGGGCCTGGTGGGATCCTGAATAGACCCAGAGCGCAGGCCCGGCAAGTGAGTTAGACAACCGAGGGCCGCGGGATCCTGAACAGACCTAGAGCGCAGGCCCAGCGAGTAAGTGAGATGACATGGGGTCCTCCGGATCCTGAATAGACCCAGAGCACAGGCCCAGCATGGAACTCTTCAGCAGAACTCCCTGCAAAGAGGCTAGAGGCAAGACCC
>NW_004524634.1:6501328-6502703 GCF_000260255.1 Octodon degus | reverse complement strand
AAACTTTTTCTTAGTTCAATTGTTTTGAAACATTTAATTTTCTGAATATTGCTTAATCTTAATTTTTGTTCTAGGATTTATACTGTATCTTTGACTTACAATTTATTTAAAAGACATTGTATGATATCTTCTCCTTGTATTAGAAACTTTAAAAAGTATATTTCCATCTTCTGTTGACTTTTTTTAAAAAAAGAGGTTTGTACCTAAAAAAAAAAAAAATGTGCAGCATTGTACATTACCAGACTTACAGGATGTATGGCAAGAGTGTATTTGGTGAAGCATGATTGCGCAACAGGAGGACTACATCTTAGGCCTTTCAGCTGAGAAGCCACACACAATTCAAATCAGAGCTGATATCCCTCCTTGGGGCTGAAACACCCTGAAGTAGAGAACATATCCACAGCCTACACAACTTCCAAACCTTTGTCTCTGGCAGCCTGATGATTAATGTGTAAAACAGAAAGATGATTCCTCGACTGCATTTGAGCCCTATGAGTGCAGTGAAGTCAATAAATATTTATTGAATGTATTTTCCTAAGCCTGCAGCACTTGCTCAGTGATATAATCAAATAAGAAAGAATTGTTCACGGTAGTCAAATAAATATATAAATGTATGCTAATGGAACTCAGGATAGACAAGATGGCAAGGGAGAAAATACTCTTGCACTTGGGTTCAAGGTAAACAAATGGTATTAGCCTTTGACAGAGGAAGAAGGAATGAAGAAAGAGGAGGAAAGAAAAATAGACTTATAAATGGCTCTGTTTTGAGCAAATAAAAATATGTATTTTTAATTCTTTGTTGTTTTTATTTTTTAATAATTTTATTGAGAAACAAATAGCAATGAGACAGTTCCAAAAACTGATTACTAGCACAGTTTCAATAATTAATACATTGCATATTGTTATATTAATCGTTTTTCATTGTACAAGATGCAGACATGATATCCTGTCCACAAACACTATTAGAACAAACATATTCATCGAATTAAGAAAAAGTAGCTGTATATCCTATTTTGAATATACAGATAGAAAATGGTCCTTCATTTGTATCCCCTTTTTTTGATTAGTTTTGCCAGAGAAGGGTATTCCCTTCCCATTTAAATATTGTAGGTGCATGAATTCAGCAAAATATTACAGTATAGTCCAGTAATCCATAATAGTAGTAGGTTATCTGTAGGACTGGCAATGTCAGAAGTTGTTAACTTGAGCCTTTTGCAGCTAAGCATATTAATATGGCTTTACTTTTTATACTTCATTTTTATTTTCTTTTTTGCTTTTTTATACATTTATTTATTTTTTGCCATGATTTTATTGATAAACAAATATCAGTGAGACAGTTTCAAATCAAATTGGTAGGACAGTTTCAATAATTAAC
>NW_004524634.1:6486400-6494343 GCF_000260255.1 Octodon degus | reverse complement strand
AGGAAGCTCTCCCACACACTCACTGGGTCTGGACTGGCTAGGACTGGGTCTGAGTGTTTCCGGAACACTGCAGAAGTTCCTACTCTGCAGGCAGGGTGGGGGCGGTGCTGTGGAGTGGTGGGGGGAGTGCCAAGGGGGAGGAAGATGATCTCACCCATGCTGCACCTGTGCTGGGACCAGGAGTCAGTCCCGCCGGAGCAGGGTAGCCAGAAGCTCTCCCACACACTCACCAGACCTGGGCTAGGTCTCTATACCTCATTTTTATACTTTTCTGCTAGGTGGTTAAGACCAAGATAAACCAAGATCTATATAACAAGAAATGTAACTTTTGTATTTGATAAGATAAGTCAGATCCCCTCAGGATTTACCCTGAAACCCTGTACCGCAGTTTGTAGATCCTTCGTCAGTGTCAGCTAGGTGAATGAGTCACGGCCATTGCCTGACCAATTTGCTCTCTGTGAAAGCCTGAGAGAATATTTTCTGACTCTCTTTAGGCACACTCTACATCATCGATCACTTCCCTCTGTCGCCCCATAATGTCCTTGATCAGAAAATTTGGGACACAACTGAGTTACATGATATTATAGTACAGATTCTCCTATATCCTGAGTCTTCACTGACCTGAAAGGCTAGGGCCAAAATGTTGGCTGTCCTTACAGCCCTTCTTTTTCTACAATTTTTGGTCTGCAAACTTAGGTTGTTAACCCTCCAGAAGAGAATCTTATTATTATTACCTTACAACGTAGGCAGTTGTGCTTAACCTTACTATCTGTCTGAATATCAAACATCTTAGACATAACATGGAACAGGTATTTTCCATCAAGCATTGATATGTTATACTTTGAGCCCCTACAGAATATGAAGGAAAAAATTAAAATAAAAAAATTTAAAAAATAGGAATAAACAATTATATATTTTACACAGAAATTTAGAAATCTAACCATATACAGCATTGTAACAGGACAGTCCGGTGACATTTTTTTCTTGTCTCTTGTTTTCATTTATTACTCCTTTTTTTTTTAACTAACATTTACTTGAAAGACAATATGGCAGTAATTGGTATGTCATGACAAGCAGTACATATTTAGAAGACCAGCATGACAGGCATTCCAAGCATGACCCTACCTTATACGTCGCTATCTTCATTGCAGCTGCGTAGTTCACGGTATCAGTGTATAGAGTTAGTCAGGGTGAGAATCCTTCCAATTAACTGCTAGTTTCAAAAACCTGCTGAAAATTCTCAGGATCATTGCCTTAATCATCTTGTGTATATAAATGTATGGCTTTTCCCCTGTCATGTTTCCTAGCTTTTCTCCTTGCCCTCTCTTCATTGTTTAATCCTCAAATTCTCACTTTCTTTTTAATTGTGTTTACCTTTCTATTTTTACTTCTTCTTCTGAGTTCTTTTACTAGGGAGACTATAAGATATTTACACATGTGAGTCTGTTTTATTTCACTTATGAATACATCTTCAAGTGGCATCCACTTAATTGTAAAGGCTTTGAGTTTATCATTCTTTATAGCTCAGTAATACTCCATTGTATAAAAATACCACATCTGAAAATATGTATGCTTTATAAAGCCAAACTCTTCTTATTGTCTAGCTTTTTTAATGTATTTGGTTACAGGGTCTGCAGGGTCTCACTATGCAGATCAGACTTGTAGTGATCCTCCTGTTTTCAGCCTCCCAAGTGCTGGGATTACAGGTGTGCACCACCACACCCAATCTCAGACTCTGTCTCAGTGCATCCTAGGGGTAAGGCCAGCACAGCACACCAGGGGTCAAACCTGGGCTGCTGCTCTCTGCCTAAGCAAGTACTTTCATCCACTGAGCTATTTGGCTGGCCCTATTTTTCTGGCTTTATATGTGCAATGCTTCCATTTTTTAGTGAAATGACTCCTATATTCAAAGAATGACAGTTAGCTGAAATGTGTTCCCAAATTGCAATTTTTGCAGTAAAGATAAAATATGGCTTTCTGCCACCTGTTTAAAGCTATGGCACCAATATACTGAAGCAATCTCCCTTAAGCACAGTCGCATTAGCTTTGAAGTAGTGTATCACCAGTTTGGGTAAGAGGATGATACTGGGATTCACTTATTTAAGGTTCAGCATTATCCCCAGTTAAAAACAAATTAAAATCTTGCATTGAGGATATTAAAAGAGGGCAATGTATTTCCCAATTTCTCCCCTGTGCATCTTCTTCAAACTCTTTTGAAATCTTACAGTGCAGTCACCTGTGAGAATAGAAGCCTAAATCAGAGGTTGTCTTAGTCACTTCCTTCATTGTGGGGACAAATATCCAAGACCCACAATGTAAAAGAACAGAAGTTTCTTTTGGCTCAGAGTTTCAGAATTTCCAGGGCTATCCAAATAGCTCAGCAGATTAAAGCACCTGCAAGCAGGTTTGATCCCCAGCCCTGCCATGCCGGTCCCACCTCCGGGGTGTGCTGAGATGGTCATTGAGACTGGGCGTAGTGGTGTGCGCCTGTAATCCCAACTCTTGGGAGGCTGTAAACAGGTGGATCACTATGAGTCTGATCTAGTAGTGAGACCCTGAACACCTCATAGACCCTTCCCTAAAAATAAAAATAAAGAAAAGAATTTCAGAATTTCCATCCGTGTTCAGAGGGCTAAAATACCGACACACGTGGTAGAAGGACCTCAGTGTCAGAAAGCTGCTCCTGTCTTGGCTTCTGGGAAGTCAAGCGAATATCCAGAAAGTGAGATAAGTATTTCCTTCCTTCCCCCAGCCCAGTGACACACCCCTTCTAACCAGACAGGATCTCCTGAGCCAGTTGTATCATCCTTATAATTCAGTCACCCCACTATCAATGCACTATGCCTTTGAAGAACATGCTCAATCTAACCTCGCAACAGAGTTCAAAATAAAGCACCTATTGCTGCCTGTCCAGTTTCAGAGGGGGACAATATCTTGCCTTTAGGAAATGATGCAGCAAGCAATGCTGTGATTTTAACACAAACACCCAAAGAGATTCTAGCCCTGACCTTCCAGTCCTTTGCCCAACCTGGAAAAAGGTAAAGGCAGTGGTTTTGCAGGCATAAATCCATTGGCTGTGATTCTGGAGTGACTCTACTTACCACCACCCCATGGCTATAGAGGAAACCAACTCTCCTTCACTGTCAGGTACTGAGGATGACACAGGTCCAAGACAGAAATCAAGATCCATTAGAGTCCTTTTGTAGAAGACTATGCCAGAGATGAAAGATCATCGTCAAGTCTGTGGTGTACCAAACCTTCCCCATGGTGTCCTGAGCCCTTTGGCGACTAGCAGTACCTGTAGACTTGAATTCTCTTTGTCTTGTTGACATCATTTGGATGGTGTTTGAATGACAGGCTGTTTTGCCCTGTTACTCAATCAGAGAAATATATCAAAAGATTTACTGCTCACTCCCTCACCCATATGTTCTCCAAGTCTCTTTCTCAATCCACTCTCCTGACTTATGACTACCTTCTTACTTTACAAAAGAGACCAAGAAAAAGATTCATTGGAGTTCTTTCCTGAGAGTTAGCATGACTTCTGATTGTGCATTTTAAGGCCAACCAGAAGCATTCCTCCAATACCCAACCTCTACATACCACTTTTTGGTATCAATGCTCTAAATGAGAAGAGAAGGAAAACCCAAATCTCTAACACAAAAATGCAGAGCATGGAGTTACAAGGTTTAAAAGAGTAACAGGATTGTCAGGGAAGGTTTCAGCCAGACAAAGCTATCAAGCTTTCCAGGAAGTCGGATCTAATCCTAACCCAGAGGAAAGAAAGGGCTCTGAAGTCAAATGCTTCCTACTCTTGGAGTGGCGTACTCAGCAGGGTACCCCACATCCAGCTGAGCACACCTCTGTAAGCCGTCCAATAGACCACCTGTCAGGCCAACACTTGATTACCTCTGTTGCTTCCCCAAGGCCCTCAGGTCCCCATCAAATTAGCACATAAAGTCCCTCATCCTCCTGTCAGGCTTAGTGGGTGCTTATTGATGCACCTTGTTTCCCTGCAGGAAAAAAAAAATGCTTATAGCCCAGAAGGAAACTGCACTCCACATGCAGCAGGTACCCAGGGAGAATTTTTTGAATGCATGCTGAATGAAATACTTTACATGTAACCTTGGCCCTAGTTCTTAACCAGAGATCCTAGGAGTCTGAAGAATATGGTGAAAAACTTACGTGAGATTATGTAGAGCCAGTTGACAGCTGCGCTGCTGTTTGTCTGTGGATTTTTTGAAGCCTCTGCTGACCATTCTGTCCCGTGAGGGCCAGAATTACTTGCATGTCAAAGAATCAAGTGTGTGATTCTGCTGTTTTCTCAAATAACACTCAAACCCCAGAGGCTATCTAAAATATTCCTACTCTGAACATAAAAATGCATGTTTTAAGAGATGAATTTATATGCTTTGCAAAAATACACACAGGGAGATGTTCTAAAATGGAAGAGGCAGAATTGATGTGCTTATCACTGATAGGAAATGCTAATTACAACATTTGTTATTCTTTAAATCTCTATGGCATTTCAGAGGCTGTGCAAATATTCAAGTATGTGAAGCCACCCATTCAGGCAATACTATTCAGTCCAGGTCCCAGGAGCAAGGAGATGCAGGAAAGGCTTCAGTTGCAAAATCTCTGATCAGTGTGTTCCCTTTCCTATAAGTCTACACCTACCCTGGCCTTCCCTGTTCTCAAGAATGTCTGCTTCAGGATACAAACACTTAGGATAAGAACATTGTCTTTCTCTTCACGAAGTCTGTATACGTAGCCCCACCCTGACTTCAATGTTCAAAGGGATAATGAAGATTCTTCCAGGAACTGTGCATTTCTGCTTCAGGCCAATATTTCATCACAAACATCACTCATGCCCCCTGAAATCATATAAACTGATATAGAACTACAAACCTGTTTTAATGCTACACAAAGGCTAAGAACTACTGCAGTCATATGCTGCTTAATGACAGGGGCATATTTTGAGAAATTCATTAGTGTATGCCACAGCTATACTGATATCCTAGAGCATATTAAACCCAAACTATGATGGCTACCTGGCGAGATAGCACAGTGGACTGAGCACCTGGTTTGGCAAGTTCAGGGACCAGGGTTCAATCCCTGGCACCACATGCTGCACTGGTCCCATCTCCGAGCGCACTAAGCCAGTGACCAAGTCTGGGCGTAGTGCTGAGGAGGTTGAGAACAGGATTACTCTGAGTCCGAGCTGCATAGAGAGACCCTGTACCAAATACATTTTTTAAAAAACTGTGAGAGCTAAGATGTCTTTCAGGACATATATTTTGATATCACCATCATATACTTGGTCTATCCGTGACTAAAATTCAATTATGGGGCATATGACTGTGTTACTGTCACCAGCATCTTCTAACCCCAAAAAACATGAAAGATAGCCTCTGTATTACACGCAATTACAATGTTGTCCTTATTCTTCCAGTCCCACCATAAGCTTCTGACCCAGACTTAGCTATCATGTCCCCCGCACAAGCATGAAGTATAACAAAAATGAAAAATGTATCTCCTGAAATGCTGCTAAACAAGTTTTCAAATATTTTGTGAACATTAGACATACTTTTATTATGAATTTAAGCAATGTATGTTATAAATTATAGAGCATGAGGGTAAAATATCATAAAAAGCATTCAGAAAATAATGACAAAGATCACCAGGAATTAAAATGTAACCAAATCACAACATTGTGCTTTCTTCTTGTTCCAGGTACATGGCCATCATCCACCCCCTCCAGCCCCGGCTGTCAGCCACAGCCACCAAAGTGGTCATCTGTGTGATCTGGGTCCTGGCCCTCCTGCTCGCCTTCCCGCAGGGCTACTACTCGACCACAGAGACCATGCCTGGCAGAGTCGTGTGCATGATCGAGTGGCCCAACCATCCTGACAAGATTTACGAGAAAGTGTAAGTAGAAGCTCATCCCTGCTCGGAAGTGGCTGTGGGACACAAGCCTTCCCTGCGCGTTCATGATCCTCATTTCTTTCCATATTCTCTGACAGTAAGATTTAATGTGTATTTTGAAACGTTTCTCACACCCACCCTGATATCAGGTTAATGTGTCTATACTCATTAAGGAATCATTATACCAGAATTATTATTCTGGGCTTTGAAAGAGAGCTGGGGGAACCTGGGCCCTACTAGAAGAGACCCTTTGACTGCCCTACCAGGTCCCTCAGGCCTTTAGCAAAACATTTCCCTGCCCCCATCTGCATTTTTTCTCCTGGGGCCTCTGTCCTAAACCACAGAGAACCACGCTGTCCACCTGTCACCCTTGGCAGAGGCATGTCTCTGAGGTCTGTGCATCACCCGGAGCTCAGGTCCCTCCTGAGTTCAGGGCCAGGTACCCAGGGTACCTGGTTGCACAGCCCCTGTGTGATTGGCCACCATCCTTTCCCTGCTCTCCTCCCTACAGTGTTTCTTTCTTCTCTCAAATAAAGAACTTGTACTTGCATCTTTTATCTCAGATTCTGCCTCTGGGGAACATACCTACCTTCCAGTGTTTTCCAGCAAAAATGAAGACAACACATGGGAAAGGCACAGGAATGTGAGGCCAGTGCACTAAGACCTTAGGAGCCACAGAACAGCTAGCCAGCCGGCCTGCTTATCTTCCAGAGAAGGGCTGGTCACAGTGAGAGCTTCTCCAAGTATCTTGACAATTTTCTCTAATACTGCTAATCCCAGCAGCAACATTGAAATGGCTTATTCTTTGCTTTGTTCTGCTCAAGTGAACAACAATGTGACATTTATATTACCGTTAGTTCTCTGGACTCAGCACGTGGGTAAAATGAGTCCTCCTGAAAGCCCTCTGTAATTCCCCAACCTTGGGGCTTATTGTGTGAATCATAAAACAATAGCAGACAATCTGGGTTTTAATTATGAGATGGCCACAAGCCATGTGACCCAGAGAAAGGAACACAGCCTCTCTTCCTTACTAAAACAGAAGATGATAAAGCTCTGTTTTCTACAAACAATTGTTATGAAAATCAAATAAGATATGTATTCTCATCTCGAGGGCCATTAAATGCCATACAGAACTTGTAAATTAAACTCATTGATTAACAATATAATCGCACGGCCTTTGAATTTATGAAATGTTACAATGAGACGCTACACCTGTCATGCCTCCAAGATCTGATGGCTTGAGAGCCTGTCACACAGAGTTACACGGCCACATCTGTTCCTTGGCGTGTGGAGACGTGGCTAGCGGGAAGCAATGCATAAAGCTCTGGCATCTCCTTCCAGACATATGCAGTGGGGTTTCATCGATCAAGCAGTGGGGGGATTAATGTGCAGCCTACGAGGAGACATTGAAAATTATTCTTTCAAATGGAACGACAAGCCTGAACAAGGTCTCAGTGAGAGAAAGAGCACAGCTTTACAAGGCAGACAGGGTCTGTAAACATGATCAAGCCAGAAGGTTTCCCCAAAAGGGAAAAAATAAAACACCTCTGAATTAAAATTCTTCATGCATACTGCTTCAGCAGCCCCCATATATACTACGGCCTGTGGCTCTGTTCTTAGTTTTCACGATCTTTTCAAAGTCTGACCAGCTTTCTACAATTTTCACTTCAAAATATACTTACCACTCTTTTTACCTAACAACAAATGCAAAGCTTAACTTGGAAATAGATTTATTTTCCCAAAGATCTCTAAAGTTTCAACCAAGAAATAGTGATGTGTAGGGCTTAATAAGGTAGGACACTAGAGCACCGTAAAACGGGATGAAGTAGGCGTGACCTGTTAGTTACAAAATCTGAAGTGGCATGGATAGAAGAGTTCCCTCAGCCTGTCCGGGGAATTCGCCCGGGTTTTCAGCAGGGTGGACAAGACCTGATGTCAGCCTGAAGAGTGGGTGATACAGGGCCAGCCTGATAGCTCGGCAGACTAAAGTGCCTGCTTAGGCAGAGCTGGGGCGTGGCTGG
>NW_004524634.1:6470652-6486300 GCF_000260255.1 Octodon degus | reverse complement strand
CCCCCCCCACCCATCCCCGCCACGGCCCAGGCATGCTGAGATGACAATTAAGACTGGGTGTGGTGGTGCATGCTGTAATCCGGGTGCTTGGGAGGCTGAAAACAGGAGAATCACTAGGAGTCTGATCTATGTAGTGAGACCTTGTAGACCCTGTAAGCCTTGTCCTAAAAACAGAAGAAGAAAAAAAAAAAAATGCTACAAGTTCTCTCACAGCCTGTACAGTGTCCTTATTATACTGCTTTTACTTGACCCAAACTCACTCTGCAGGGCGGCCTGCTTCTTTCCTAACCTCTAATAAGTATAGGGCTGGGGAGACAGTGTAGTGGTCTAAGCACCTGTACCACATGCTGTGTTAGCCCTGAAACCACGGGCGAGCTGTACCGGCCACAGAAACCAAGCATGGTGGCCAGTTCTGGGGAGGTTGAGACAGTAAGATCACTGGAGTCCCCACTGTGTAGCGAGACCCCATACCAAATAAATACATAAATACATAAATAAATAGTTAAAAAATGTATAAAACCTTACTGTTATGGTGTTTTCCTGACTGATTCTTTGTTCAAAGAACAAAGAACATAGAACCACCTCCAAAAGGAGACTCTAGCACTCCAAAACCCAGTTCACCTGAACTTATTTTTGGTGTTTTGTACTACTAAAGACTATAAAATTCCCTTTGGAACCTAACGCAGTGCTTTAGATTGTCTTCATTCTTTGCTGCAAGAGTTAGCAGCTGCTACTGATTGGTAAGGTTTGCCACCGTTGCTTATCATCCTAACCTAAAGTCAAATCTGTCTATGAGTGCCTTCTTCTGTCCATTCAAGACAATAACTTGTTTATTGATACAATAGTGAGTCCGTTCACATATCGACTGTGATGTAAACCTAGGTGCAGTACACTGCAAAACTTCATTCAATCTCATTTTCTTTTTGTTACTAGCCTCCACAACACCTTGTGTTACATTTTTAGGGACTGTGACTTTTGCCATGTCTAAGCCAATTTTTCTTGTCTTTTAGAACTAGTGATTACCATTTCCATAGTACACAAAAATAATCACAGATTTTGTTTTAAGGCAATACAATCATTAGAGTAAGAGTGTGGGCTCTGGAGTTAAATGAGAAATCCACTGCGGTCTCATTTCTGCTGTAGCTTAGTCCTAACAGTCAAATAATTTAGACTTTTAAGATGAACACTGTGTTCTACATAGCATTAGTGAGAAAAATAAATAAAAGGGTCCACATGAAGTGTTCAGCCCAGTGTCCTGCAGGTGGTAAGGTCTGGGAAACCCTAACCATTGATGCTAGCTCTACCCATTGATCTGAGTCCACCAGCAAATGACCGGCAGCAAATAGTTTAGTGACTGATGCTCAGGCTCAATTTATCTGATAGGTAATTTGTCCCAGCTTATTATGTAAAAGCATTTTGTGAAAAATTCTAGATTGCTATAAGTGCCTTCTGGCCACATAACCTCCAACCCTGATCATTCACCATTCAGATTTTCCCATGAATTAAATGAAATATTATAAAGGATAGGCTATCTAGTAAAAGCATAAGCAAAAACATGCATCTAACACACACATACACCCCCACACACATACACACACACACATGAACACAGGAAGAGTCACATAACTTTGTCACCAGCAACATGCAAATTAAAACTACAAGGAGATCTTTCTATATATCATTAGGCTAGCAAAAGTTAAGAAGTCTGACAAAAGTAGGTCTTTAGGTCCTTCAAACTTTTGGTGATGGCAAAAATCATACTGGAAAATACTTTTATAGTATCTGGAAAAGGAGGAGCTATATAAAGCCTGTCACTCAGAGGAGAATGGGGAAAGAAAGGAAGCAAAAAGGAGAAATATATGTATGCACACACAAGATAATTAAAACAGTTATATAGCTAGTATCTCTTAGCCCATTGAAAAGAGAGGTCTGGGGGCTGGGAAGATAGCTCAGTAGAATAAGTGCATGCCTGCCAAGTGCAGGGTTCTGAGTTAAATAAATCCCTGGTACCCCCCCCAAAAAAGAAAGAAATTAAAATAAAAGAGAAGTCTGTGGTCATTGTTTGGACAGTATCTTATGCCTATATCTTGTACCCGGAACAACTACTATGAATATAACAATACACAATATATTAGCTATTGTTACTCTTCTACTTGTCCTGTTTTGAAACTGTTTCCTTGCTATTTTTTCCTCTTAAAACAGAAAACAAACCAAGAACAACAACAACCAAAAAAACCAAATAAATAAATTACTTAGAGAAACTCATGCATGTATGTGGTTCAAATACATGTAACCTACTGCTCATCTTGGCATTGTCCCTAATGCCTGAACCTATAAATATTTCAGGTGTCCATTGTCACAGAATGGATGAAAGTGGTGATACAACCATAGAGTAGAATACTATTACTAATACAATGTAACTCTGCACAACACTCATGGGTCTTATAAACAATGCTCTTGAAAACAAAATGAAATGACATTTTTGAAATATGTAAGTAGGTGACGAGACTACAAATGCAAGCAAGGACGTGTTGCCATGCAAGTAAAGGCCATGGCTCTCCTCCCACTCACAGGAGGGAAAGAGGTATGACCAGAAGGGGACACCTAGGGTGCTCTGAGGAGGGTGGCACTGTTAGATTTCTTTGACTTAGAGATTGTAGCACAAATGTTTGCTTAAAACATTTGAAACTGTTTCATTGCTATTTTTTCCTCTTAAAACAGGAAATGAGGGCTGGGGAGATGGCTCAATAGAATAAGCACTTCCCTGGCAAGTGCATTGGCTTGAGTTCAATCCCTGGTTCTGCCAGAAAGAAAAACAAGAACAAAAAACCCAAATAAATCACCTAGAAAAACTCACACACATACGTGACTCAAATACTTGTAACATATTGAGTAATCAAAAAATTACTCATGATGGCTCACACCTGTAATCCCAGCACTCAGGAAGCCGAAGCAGGAGGATCACTGTTTTTTTTTTGTTTTTTTTTTTTTTTTTGGCGGAACTGGGGATTGAACTCAGGCCCTTGCGCTTGCCAGGGAAGTGCTTATTCCACTGAGCCATCTCCCCGACCCCAGGAGGATCACTGTGAGTTTGAGGCTAGCCTGAGCTACATAGTGAGTCCAAAGCTAGCCTGAGCTACGTAGTGAGACCATGTCTAAAAAAAGAAATTGCCCATGATTGCAGATAATTTGACTTACATACTCCTTGGAATTTCATTTTTCAAACTTGAATACCTTCTCACGATTTTGTTTTTCACAAGCTAGCACTGGGATAAATCCCCCCCACTCCAATTCTTCTGGAACGAACTATTGTCTGATGTGTGGGACTTTGTCTGAGATGAAAGTTTTCCTAGGAAATCATCTGTGCATAAGTAACACGTGGGTGGCCCTTACCCTACCCTCACGTTAACTTGACCTCTTGCACTTTGGCTTCCTGACTCTTGTGCACCAGCCTGCCTACAATTTTCCCAAATGGTATGAGCAAAGATAAGGTAACTGCTTGGCCCTGAAGGGATGTGGCAAATATTAAATCCAACAGCAAAACCTATATAGCGAGGGCTCACATCCCTTGCTGCAGTCGTCTTTATAGACTGGTGCCTCAGCTCCAAAGAAATCAGCAGAAACACTTGTTCATCCTTCTGGAAAATAATGTACAAATTTATTTTGCATTTTAAAAAATGAACATGGAGCTGTGGGGGTGGGGAGTAACTCAGTGGCTTAAGTGCCTCCCCGGCAAAGGCAAGCTCGTGAGTTCGATCCCTGGTACCAAAAAAAAAAAAGAAAAAGAAAAAGAAAACAGAAAAATTCACTTAGTGAGTTGTGACTAAAAATATGAACATATTATAGGCTATAATGAAAATTCCTACAACTTCTTTAATCACTCATATTCTCATTATTTACTAACATTTTGATGAATTGTCTTCCAATTAAATATTGTTCTTAGTTTCTTCTTGTGAGATATATATATATATATATATATATATCTTCCATATCTTCCATATATATATATATCTTCCATATATATATATATATATATATATATATATATATATCTTCCATATATGATATGATATATATGGAAGCCAACACAAAGATTTATTTCCCTCTTGGAAACATAAAGCATAGCTTATTGTGCATAATGCTCTCCTATTTTAACTTAACAGTATGTCCTGAAGTCCTTAACAGTATGTACCCATTCATAAGATCTTCTCTATTCTTATTTCAGCTCTGCAGCAATCCAATTTTTGAATGTACATATAATTTTGGCAGTTACAAATGGGTGCACTATGGATTAGCTCCAACGTTTGGCTATTGTACAATGTGGCCATAAATAATTCTTATACCTACCTTGCAAAATTATCCGTAGCCTACATTCCAAAACGGATGTCGTTTTAGTATCTGCGTTCCATCCAGAATTGCGCTAAGTTTCCCACCAGCAATGGGTGAGTGACTGGTTCTCCACAGCCTAAGCACCCAAGTGCATATTATGAAGCTTCTAGACTTTTGTCCATCTAAGGAGAAAAAAATTACACCTGATTATCACTAAAGTTTCTATTTCTCTTACTAGAAATGAGTTGGAGGGCTGGTCAGATAGCTCAGCAGACCAAAGCGCTTGTTTAGGCAGAGTGCAGGGACCAGAGTTCAATCCCCAGCATGCCATTCAGGCCCCGCCCCTAGAACATTGAGATGGTGATTGAGACTGGGCATGGTGGTGAGTGCCTGTAATCCCAGCTCTTGGGAGGCTAAAAACACAAGGATCACTATGAGTCTAATCTATGTAGCAAGACACTGTAGACCTTGTACTAAATACATTAAAAATAAATAGACAAATAAATAAATGAGTTGGAACATTTTTTCATAATTTATTAGCCATTTATATACAGTTTATAGTTCATTTTATTCATCACATCATGAGTCATTAAACATATTTCTACATGATGTAGAATATATAATCACATATATGTATATGAAAGAGAGAGATTGTTATTGAATCCTCTTGTTTGAAAATTGATTACTCCAGTGGTTTCTCCTAACTGCATAGTCAGATTAAACAACAAACTTCAAAGCAGGCTGCTTCTAGCTCTATTTTGTCTCTGAGAGGACTGACTCTTCTTCCTCTGCCAGTCTGTTTATGTTCATAACCCACAGGGATAAAAAATTATATTAATGACACAGCATTCATGAAAATGGGGGCTTGGGCAACTCACGAACCCCATATTACCACAGTTGGCGAGTCCTGCCTCAATTAGCATCAGAGCTGGTGTAGCGGAACTCTGACTCCATCCAGTAAGCCCTTCAAAGGTGGAGGCATCTGATGGGTGATGAAGAGCTCATGTGTGACCAAAAGGGTCTCTTGCTAGAAGAGAAAAAAGCAGCACAGAGCAAGGAAGATGAGAGAATAGGAAGAAAAGTCTGGCTTCGCAAAATGCATTTTCTTTCCCCCTTTCTACCCAACCTGTAAGAACCACGCAGCAGGTTTCAAAGTTACTCAGAGATAAGGTCACTCTAGCAGGCACTGCACAGGCTATAATGTGGCAATGGTCCTAGACATAACAGGGAAATGCCCTTGAAAATAAGGGAGGTGAATGCGCCAAACTTCTTTCTTCAGAGGGCCCAGAACCAAGACCAAGAAAAAGTCTGCAGTGAGGAAGAAAAATGAAACACATCCAAAAGAATGAGCTTTTGACAGCCTGGGGAATTTCAGCTTCCCTGAGTAATTTATAAATATTGGTCATATGTCATTTTCTGTTAATTAAACTCCTATGTACATAAGTTTGTGGTAGAGTTTCAGCAAGTAATAAGGCATGCCTATTCTGGATTCCAAATACTCCCGAAAGGAATGGGAAAGGAGGTTATATCAAAAAACAGCATCATATGTGTGACTAATTACCTAGAGATTCTGTGGAAACTGTAATAGAATTCTCTATAAGTACTGATCATAATAGAGCACTATAAACTGTGCCACTGTAAATATTTGCCATATTTTCTCTTCCATTTATTATAACCCACTGTCAGAAAGCAGCTAGAAATCTTACATTTATATCATTCATTTTTCCTTAGCAATAATAAAAGTAATTGAAATTCTACTTAGGGACAAGGGGAGAGAGCAAAAATAAAATATTAGGAAATAGAGATGTTACTTCTCAAATTTTCTATCTTCTCAATTCTTTCACAAATTAAGAAAGAAAGAAAAAGAAACAAACAAACAAATGCAGGTCTCTGCCAGCTGCTCCAGGCCGAGGCCAAAAGGATGCCAACATAATTGCATTTCCAGGATTGATGTGCACACTGGCTATTGTCACTCATCTCCTCCCCCAACATCCACTACATTTAGAAGTGTAGCCCACGGCCCCCAGCATTGTCACCAGTATGATGGAAAGCAGTTATTTTATTTATTTTTTATTAATTTTATTGAGAAACAAATAGCAATGAGACAATTTCAAAACAGGTTAGCAGGACAGTTACAATAACTAATATATTGTATATTGTTGTCTTCATAGTAATTATTCATAGTAGAAGATGCAGACATGATATCCTGTCGAATACTATTAGTATAAATTTTTCTTCTCATTGAAATAAGAGAAAGTAGCTGTATATCTAGCCTAACTATTTTGTATATACAGATGCAAAATGATCCTTCATGTATATTCCCTTTCTTTGTTTAGTTTTGTTAGAGAATTATAAATTAAAACAACATTGAGATACCATCTCACTCCAGAAAGAATGGCTATCATAAAGAAATCACCCAACAACAAATGTTGGAGAGGCTGTGGGGAAAAAGGAACCCTTCCCCATTGCTGGTGAGAATGTAAAGCAGTGCAACCTGTGTTGAAATCAGTGTGGAGACTCCTTAAAAAATTAGGACTGGAAATCCCATTCAAGCCAGCTAGCCCCCTACTGGGAATTTTCCCAGAAGAACTGAAAACATCGTATCACAGTGATACGTGTGCGCCTATGTTTATAGCAGCACAATTTGTGATAGCCAAACCTTGGAAGCAACCAAAATGCCCATCACCTGAAGAATGGATGAAAAAGATGTGGTATTTTTATACAGTAGAAAGCGGTTATATTAAGAATAAAAAGAGCATTAACACTGAAGGAAACTATGGCAATATAAAAAACATACTCTTGACCTCGACTTCCACAAAGAAACTAAGGTAAAAATAAAGAATGAAGAAGAACAACAATAGTTTTGAAAGGAAAGAAAGACATCAGTGCCGAAACTAGGAAGGTTGCCTCTCCAAGGAGAGAATTTCGCTGTCGCTGGCAGGGACTGTATAGATGCAGGCAGCCAAGCAGGAGGCAGCCCCCGCGCTGCTGGGAGCTATGCATTGCCTCTGATTCAGAGGGGCAGGTGTGGACTCACCAGCCTCAGGATGGGACCACAAATTTGGGGTTTCTTTGGGTGGCTGGCTGTCCTCCAGCTGAAAAGGACAAAGCACAAAATGCCAGAGAGCATAGCTAGCGGTGAAATGAAAGTGGATGATTTTGTATAAAATCAAATTGAGAGAGGAGGGGAGGAGAATGATGAAAGTACTAATCAAGAATTACATTTATAGAAGACACTGGGATCAAAATTTATGTGGTGTAGTTCTCTCAGATGTCCTAAGCTCTTCGCGAGCTCAGTATGAAGATCTTCCTCATTTAGATTTGCCACAACCCAAACATAAGCCGCTGACAAAAAAAAACTCCACAAACATTCAGGCCAACTCCATTTACAAATATAGACACAAATGTCCTAATGAAATAGTCACCAAAAAAAAAATTCAAAAGGCTATTAAAATAGAAATGCTTTGTTTTTAAGCCTGACTTTCTTCAGCAAATAAGATTAGTAAATCATCAGGAAATCTATTATTATATTTCATCAAATTAATTGGTCTAAGGGAAGGAGCATATATTCTTCTCAATGAATGCCAAAAATAATTTAGTGTAATGTCCTTTAAAGTAAAAAATAGCTTATATCAGCCATGATGCTTGACAAAATAAAATGAATAATAGATTTCTGCAGCAGAAACAAGAGAACAGTTAGCATAGTTAATAAGCAAGATTTATATGAAAAAGCAAAGTATTCTTATTTTGAAATATTTATTTATTTTTTTGTATTGTAGGAAAGGGTCTACAGGGTGTTCAGGGTCTCACTACTAGCTTGAATTCGTAGTGATCCACCCATTTACAGCCTCCCAAAAGCTTGAATTATAGGCGCACACCATCACGTCCTGTCTCAGTTGCCTTCTCATCACGCCCCAGAGGCAGGACTGGCACAGCAGGCCCAGGGATTGAACCCTCAGCCCCTGCGCCTGCTTTCAGGCACTTTAATCCACTGAGCTATTGACCAGCCCTTTTTTAATATTTAAAGATTTAACATTTCTGAATTTAGGTGAAATTATAGCATCACATTTCCAAGAAAAATGAACCTTTTGCACAAGAGATATGAATAAAATCGGATTGTTTCCCCATATTTGGGAAGTTTTCTCCTATTATATCTGTCCATATTCTTTTTATATCATTTGTATTGACTCCTTTCTCATTGATGCCTATTAGTCTTACATTGTTCATCTTTGTGTCTCATTTCTATTTCTATCCTATATTGTTCATTCAAGGATTCCATCATTTTTCTATTCTCTATTTTTTATTAGTATCATCTTTAGAAGAACTTAGTACTTCTTTCATTATTGTTATCATTTATTTTTTTACTCCAGAAATTATTTCTGATCTGATTTCCTCTATACCTTTCTGCAGTTGTTTTTTCACTTCAGATGCTATTATTTCAGAGATGTCAGGTGTATGATTTCCAGTTTCTTCTATGTGAGTGTCGCCTGCATTTGCTCTGGGTGGGCTCAGGGCCTGAGAATGCATTTTGCTCCTTCTCTTTGTCATTTTGTATAGCACTATCTTCTGACCTTTGGTGTAGAGCTTTAATAGAGTTATTATCTTAGCACCAGGTCCAGATCTACCAAGTTCAAACTCCTCCAGGTGGGTGTGACTTGGGTCTGGCTGCTGTGCTCCACTTCTTCCTGCTGCAGCCCTTGGAAATAAACCTGCTGTGCCTCTCTGGCAAGATGTTCTGCTCCTGGATCAACTCAGTGGGTCTTGTCTCTAGTCTCTCTGCAGACTAGAGTTCTGCTGTAGGGTTCCACAGGGGGCCTGTCTGATGGAGGAAGTTCCACTCACATTCTGGGCCTGGGCACTGGCTTGAATGAGAATTCGGCGGGCCCTGGGTGATCCCACTCACACTCCAGCCCTAGGCTCTGGGTCGAATGAGGATCTGGTGGGCCCCAGGCAATCCTACTCACTATGGGTCAAATCAAAAAGTACACTATTTTAGACTTAAGAAAACTACCTAAGAGAATATTTGGGATATATATTTTATGTGATTCAAACTCAAAGCACATGAGGGCACATAGGAAACAGTCTCCATCCTATCTTTCTATAATCCCATAAAGATGTTAGTCCTTCTCCAGCTATTTCTAAGAGTATGTTTAGGTGGCTGAAAACTGAACTATTTAAAAATAAATGAGTCAAAATATTGCAAGAAAACATTGAGCAAGAAGAAGCAATTTAATGAAAACTCTTTCTCTGTCTCTGAATCTCTGTTTCTCTGTCTCTCTTTGTCTCTGTCTCTCTGTCTCTCTGTCTCTCTGTCTCTCTGTCTCTCTCTCTGTCTCTCTCTCTCTCTCTCTCTCTCTCTCTCTCTCACACACACACAAAGAATCCCAAATATATAAAATGTTATGCTTAGTACGTACGCAAAACAACTTGTAAAATCTACAGATGATTCCATAAATCTTTGAAACACAGATAACTCAAAATACTGCATGATTCTGCACTGAAATGAGTTTGTAGACAGCTCTATAATCTACTACCACCATCAATTCAGAGAACCATAATATGTATTAGTATTTTGAATCCCATAGGTGTATTGAAGCTCTTTTATTTTTTTATTATTATTAATTGAATGCAGAAGGGGAAGTTGAACCAAGAGCCTTTGCACTGAACAACATCCCAGTCCTTTGTATTGTGAGACACGGTCTCTCTAAATTCCTCCAGGGAAAGATTCAAACTTGCTGTCCTCCTGTTTCAGCCTCCCAAAGTGCTGGGATTCCAGTCATGGACTGCTACACCTAACTTGGAGCTTCCTTTGAAAGCAATATTTTTAGTTTATCTCTGTAAATAATATATGCATGTGGCTTACAACCAGAAAATGTACAAGGGTAGACAGACTCTTTTTCTCATTCCTCCCCTCATATCCCTGCTGCTCTGTGGATAATCCCTGCTCGTAGCTCCTTCACAGCCGCTTTGTGATACCTAAGAAAGTGTGAACATGATCCTTTTCTTTTCTTTTCTTTTCTTTTCTTATTCTTCCTTTTATCTCATAACTTATCTTGGATATCCTCTCTCATCTTACACAGCAAGCCTTACTTTTTTTTTCTTTACAGTCTTTGTATGAAAACATTGTCATGCCCTCATCCAGTATAATATTAATTTATATTTGGATTGCTCCTAGTGGTTTTCTTTACAGTCTTTGTATGAAAACATTGTCATGCCCTCATCCAGTATAATATTAATTTATATTTGGATTGCTCCTAGTGGTTTTGCTTCAAATTATATTGCAACAAACATTGTGATACATTTTTATCATGATGGTAAGTTCTGAGGTAAAGAAATCTGATAGTTTTGCTTAAATTTTATGCCTGATTTACTTGATCACAGAATTTTTCTATTCATTAACCCTATTTCTATCCCACAGAAATGTTATTCATAAGACATGTCCTAGAAAAAATCTGAGTTAGTCATAAAACTGGATTCCCTTCACAAACTTAAAATATATTCCAAAGAAGTTAAAATGAAATAGAGGTTTCCACAGGATAACATCCAGGGCAAAAGCCAACATGAAAGAGATTTTCTGGTTTGAACATAATTACAGATACAAACATGGGCACAGATATGGATCCATATAGATAGGTAGATAAGCATGTGTTTACTAATCTGTACATCAGGAAACTCTTGAAGAACATCAGCAACAGATAAAATGAGAATATGCAGTGTATGAGGCCCACTATTAATATAATTAGAGGAGCCCTAATGAGTAACAGTAAGCCAAGACTCAAACCAATAGCTCATAAAAGAATATTTTAAAAACTGTACTCCAATAAGGGATATGATTTTCTATTTATTTGACTAGCCCACATTAAACTTAATGAAAATACTAAGTATGAACCAGTTTTGAGGGGGGCGATTGGTGATGTTTGCAGAAAGATAGTTTAACAGTGTGTATCCAGGTTTTTTTAATATATGTATGCTTTATATGAAATTGAAATTTTACTCCTAGGAATTCTTGAAGGCAACAATACACACGCAAGATCTTTTTTTTTTTTTTCTTTTTTCAGAACCGGGGATTGAACTCAGGCCCTTGCGTTTGCCAGGGAAGCGCTTATTCTACTGAGCCATCACCCCTGTATGCACGATTTTGATGTCAATATGGCATATGAGGTTGTGACATTAGAAATAATTCCCCACTGGGGAGATATCATGGTGGCTTAAGTGCCTGCTGACAAACACAAGGACTAGGGTTCGATCCCCAGTACTGCATGCCATGTTGGCCCCAGGTGCTCCAAGCTGGCCACCAAAACCAGGAGTGGTGGCACATGCCTGTAATTCCAGTGCTGCGGAAGCAGAGAAAGGAAGATCACTACAACTCTGAGCTAGAAAGAAAGAAAAAAATTTTTAATATCACAACTTTGAGAGAGAGAGAACAAAGAACTGCCCAATGACGGGTGACTATTTCAAGAAAAGTTGGATTATCCCTACAAACTATAAAGTGATTATAAATGGCATTGTACAAGCATGTTACCATAAAGATACATTCATTATATTCTTATCTGTAAATAAAACAGGCTTCAAACTAATATATATAGTTAGTACTGTTTGCATTTCATAAAGTCTACATACGTACTTATCGATTATGGGGGAAAGTGTAGAGAGCTTTGGATTAAAGTCTAATTCTTAGTGTATTTGTATTGAGTGAAGGATTATGGGTCATTTAAAGGTTTGGTTTCTCTGAAATTTGAGTTTTTCTGTGTTAACTATAAATCATTGCTTCTGTGACATTTTAAAATTCCAGAATGTGAAAGGTGTCCATTTTTATAATAAAAAAGTTATCACTTGAAAAAAAATAAATAACTAGGGACCAGGAAAATAAACTGAATGACAGACAAACTGAGTATTTTAGCATCTGAAAATATATCATAACTATTTTCTTTCTAAATTCTTCACAGTACCCCACAATCTTTTGGCATTTAGTTTTACAAAGAAATTGAATGCCATCTGACTTTTTCCCTTTTAGATAATTTGATTTCTATCTACATGTACTTCAAATTTTTCTTTATTCTTATATATGTTTTAAATCCTCATCCTAGGGCCAGGGAGATGGCTCAGTGGCATAAGCTCCTGCCTCCCAAGTGCAAGGTCCCGAGTTCAATCCCTGGTACTGCAAAGAAATAGAAATAAAAATAAAATAAACCTCAACCTAAAACCTTATTTTTACATTTTTCTGTCATTGTTTTCTAATTCAGGAAAATTTTCCTTTAAAAAAACATTTTAAATTGCCTGTCCTCTGTTCTGCTCTCCTGCTCAAAGTTATCATTTATTTGTTTGTTTTGGTGACAGGAATCAAACACAGGACTGTGTGCTCTCCAGGCGGGTGCTGTGCTGCTTAACTGTAGCCCCAGCTCAGAGTGGTTGTTGACTATCAATTGTTTCCCTGAAGTCTTTCCCTGTTTTACTGATCTCAATCCTTTCTTTCACATTTTCCTGGCGTCTGGGTGAATACTGAAGCATTTCTGATGAAATTGTGATATCAAGAGATTAGCTACTCTTCACTGCTCCTGCCTCATTGGAATTCTTTACTTGTGCTTTCATTCAAAAGCAGTCTTCAATTCATGCCATTTTTAAAGATAAGGCATCCAACTCAAATATTGCTTGAACAACAAAAAAACAGACTAGTCTCAGTCACTTTTCTCTCATTGCTGGGACGAAATATCTGACATCCGCAATTAAGGAAAGAAAGGTTTATTTAGCTCACAGTTAGTGGAGGTTTCAGTCCACACTCAGCTGGCTCTAAGGCAGAGTGGCACATGGCAGAAGGCAGCAGTTGATAGTGGCAGCAAAGAGCAAATAAAGGGGCAGCAGCTGAGGCATTGAGCTAGCCTCTTTCCCATCTTGGATTTATATGCAGAGTATCTGCCCCAGGGCACTCACACCCATAATGCCAGTGATGGATCAAGTCAATCACAAACTCCAGAATCAGTCCCATGACCACAGGTGACTTTGGGGAAACAACTAGACACAAACCATAACAGAATTACCTTAAATTTCCACTTGTTTCTTGAAATAAGATCTCCTGCAAAGGATTATTTGCTTTTTTTCCCCCTAGACTGGTTCCCATATTGATCCTGCCAAATATCCATTCAATTTCTCTCTTTCCCATCCTTGTGAAGTGTAGGGAGGACAGGAACTTCTAAAATGGATTTGACATTTTAGGAGTGCCTATCTAAATCTTTCAGCCCTGGGTAAAGAGAGAAGGAGTCAAGTGTGTGTTTGCTGGAATTTCATTCTTAGCTGCTCCCCATGTGAGAGAGACAGTCTGCATATGGACATTCAGAGCCTTGTTCCTGCAGTCATTGGAGCTCATGGCTCCAGTCAGCCCAGCCAATAGGAAGCAAAACATCTGCCTTGTTCTGTCAGGTCCCTAACCTGATGCCTGCTAAAGGCCCAAGGCTGATTAATGGATTGATACCCTAGGGGTTTCCAGGTTTGGCTTTACCTCCAGCTCTTCCCCAGCTCCAGCCTGCAGTCTCCCCTCCCGAAGCAGGTTGCTTCCCCTTGTTTTCCCAATTATGCTTTTCCTCCAGCTGTCTGTACCCTCTCTCAACCAAATCCCAACAGTTCGTGATCTGAAATAATTTTCTGAGGCCAGTGGGTGACACCCTGTTACTCATTTCTAGAGCTGAAATGGATTTTATCATTATTTGATAATTTAGGGGAGTGTTTTGGAGACAGAACTAACTATACTAAGCTTAAACTAGAGTATAACCTACAAATTTTTAAATGACCCTTCTTATATTTTCAACTGATAACATACCAAAGTAATTTATTTTTATGAACATCTCTTATCTAGCCAATTTAAAGATCTAATAGTGTTCAGACAATTTTTTCCCTAGGAACTCAAACATGTCGTCTGTAATAGTGATTTCTTCTCCAATTTTCTGGTGGCTAGTACCTCTTATTTCTGTTTTACATTGTATTGCAAATTACCAAAACTTTCAGTGTTGAGTAATAATGGCTTTATTAACTTTCTTGTTTTTCTTTTTTCTTTCTTTTTTTTTAAAAAAAATTATATATGTGGTTGTTATAGAGTCTCACTATGCAGGTCAGACTTGTGGTGATCCTCCTGTTTTCAGCCTGCCCAGTGCTGTAATTACAGGTGTGCACCACTACCCTAGGGGCGGGGCTGGTGTGACACATGGTGCCGAGGATCGACTCGTGGTCCCTGTGATTACATGATCTTGCCTTAGCAGGCTCTTTAGTCTGCTGAGCTATCTTGCCGGCCCTTAACTTTCTTGTTTTTCTATGCCCATCTCTAACATTTTTATCATTAAAATATTGTTACTGGTTTCACAAGTTCCTTGTTGGGAACTTAATGGAGAAAATTCTTTTTTCAATATGTATATACTTCATTATTTTAAGACGCAAACTTCTATTCTTAATTTGATGAACTGTTCTATAAAAAGAAGTTGGTATCTAGTAGAAAAGTAATTTTTATACCCTTCCACTGTAGATCATTGTAAATCTATCACGTGTCTCAGATAAATCTGAGTTGATCATGATGCTTTATGTACCTAAGATATCATCTAGTTAGTTACAGTAAACAAAATGTTTATATCAATATTTAAAAGAATATTTGTCTTTTTGGTGCTCCTTTCTACTGGGTTTTGACATCAAGTGTAGCGATGCTTTTAAAAATTGTCCTTGTTTTCTGAAATAGCTTTAGAATTCTCAAAGGAACTCACCTGTAAAATTATCTGGCCTAAGAGCCCTCTATAGGATGAACTCTAGAATTACAGAGCATATTCCATCACAGCTGCTGGTATTTTTGCTTTTTCTTTCTTTTTTTTTTTAATTTTATTTTTCCCCCATAATTTTATTGAGAGACAAAAGCAATGAGACAGTTTCAAATCAAATTGGTAGGACAGTTTCAATAACACATTGCATACTGTCTTCCTAGTGGTTATTTGCTGTACAAGATGCAGACATGATATCCTATTTACAAACACTATTAGAACAAATCCCTCCATTCATTAAGAGAATGTAACTATATATCTATCCCAACCATTTTGAATACACAGACACAAAATGGACATTCATGTATATATCCCCTTTTTTGTTTAGTTCTTTCATTTGAATATTATAGGTGTGTTAACTCAGCAAAATATTCTAAAAGAGCCCAGTAATCATAATAGTATTGGGTCTTCTGCTTGACTGGCAGTGTCAGAAATTGTTGACCTGAGTCCCCTGTAGTTCAATATAACAGCATGGCTTTACTTCTTATACTTTGTTTTTATACTTTTCTGCTGGATGGTTAAGACCAAG
>NW_004524634.1:6464376-6470309 GCF_000260255.1 Octodon degus | reverse complement strand
AAATCCATTTGACAGTCACTTTGTAATGTAAAAATAACAATATATGTCACCTTATAACTCTTTTAGTTTTGCTTCCTTTGTTATTAGCAAGGGCTTTGTTTTTGCCCAGAGCTATTTTATATATTCTACTGCTTTTCACTCATTCATTTTCCTCTGTTAAAATTTTTATTTTTAATGCATAATAATTGTATTTGTTTTAGGAAATTGGTACACAAATTCTGTATCTTGCTCATGTTTCCTCCCCTCCCCTTCCCTCTCTCCCTTCTCCCCTTTTCCCTAGATCCTCTTTCCATCTCCAAAAGGTCTAACTACATGTTTCCTGCAATCATTCTTTTATCTTCTTTATTTTTCTCTTTAAATTAATTGTGTCTTGGTTTTTTCATATACAATTAACCATTCCATACTAACCTTCTGTGTCTGCTTTTGTTTCACTTAGCTTCATGGTCTCAAGACCATCCATTTGCTACAAGACTCAAATTTAACCTTCTTTATGACTGAATAGTACCCCATTATGCATATGTTTCATAATTTAGCTTCTGTGAATTGTATGGCTATAAGTATTCACTATCCTCTCTTGGTCTAGTGCTGCTTACTTTTCTTAATTGTATTTAAGTGCACTTTTACTGGAGTTCTGAATATAATGGATAGCTCATTCATTTCCATTTTTCATAGTGAAAACATTTACCAGTAAAATCTACTTTCTCTTCATTTCTTAAGCACTAGTACCAAGGGCTCTCAAGATATCTGTCTTTCTTTCACTTGGGTCTTTAGTAAAGCCTTACTTTTTAAGTCCAAAATATTTAGAGTCCTTTCTGCCTTCTTTCTTCCTTATAAAAAAAAAGATACTATAGAATATATCAAAGTTTACTTTTTGAAACTTATTAAAATGCTATTCATACCTGGAAACTAAGTCACATGAAAGTATAATGTGGTGTGTATATAATGTTGTGTATAATGTGTTGTGTGTACAATGCGTTGTACATATAGTTGGTATAGAGTTGTGTATGGAGTATTGTCTGTCATTCACCAGGGATGTACACTTAGCAATGGAAAGGATCTGTCTTTAGAGCTCGTAATCATCAACCCTATTTCCTGATTAGGAGCAGCGACAGCACTGTCCTGTTCGCTCAGTTTGTTCTTCATCATTTTTAGTGTTCATTGTCCCGTGTTATTCACTTTTGTTCTATTATTTGTTGTGAGAATTCCTCCTATGAGCAGCATATTTTTAATCTTCTTTTATAACCTAACCTAAGAGTACTGTACCCTTCGACAGGAAGGTTTAACGTCTCTACCCCCATTGCTGTTTACCCACAAATCCTGTCATATTTAATTTCCTTTATCATTTGGTTCCACACTTTCTGGTTTCTATTGTTTCTTCCTCTTCCTATCTTAACTTTGGTTTTGTTGACCATCATCTTTGGTAATTTACAAGACAAATATCTTTCATTTTACTCTATACTTAAGGTTTGTTAAAATCATTCCTTACTATTTTAGCTATTGACGTTTTCTATCTTTATAATACAATTGACTCAAATTTATCCTTTTTACAACATTATTATTGTAACCAATTTTGCTCCATCCTTCCATTTATACATTATTATTAACCATAGTCATCACATGATATTATAGATTTCTAGAACTTACTCATTCTTTCTGGCTGAAACTTTGTACCATTTTACCAACATCCCATTCCTCTGTACCTCCAGCCCCTAACAAACACCATTCTACTCCCTACTTTTGTTAATTTAACCTTTTTAGACCCCACACAAAAGTTAAACCATGCAGTGTCTTTCTGTACCTAGCTAATTTCACTTAGCCTTGTGTCCTCCAGACTGCTGCAAATGACAGGTCTCCCTCATTTTCACAGCTAAGTAATATTCCATTGTGCACCAACTGTACATTTTCCCCACTTATTGTGCTACTGACTGGCACCTAGGTTCATGGCATGTATCTTGAATATTGTGCATAATGCTGCAGTGAACACGAAAATGCAAAGATGTCTTTGACATACTAATTTCATTTCTTTTAAATGTTTACCCACAGTGAGATTGCTGGATCATTAGTAGTTCTGTGGCTTGGTTTTGTTTGATTTGGTTTTGTTTGGTTTGGTTTACTTAGCTTTGCTTTGCTTTGCTTTGCTTTGCTTTGCTTTGCTTTGCTTTGCTTTGCTTTGCTTTGCTTTGCTTTGATTGCTTTGATTGCTCCACTTTGCTCAGGTTTTGTTTGTGGGACCTCAATACTGTTTTCTCTTATGGTCCTTTTCACATCCTCACCAACATCTTTCTTCCTCTATATTTTTGATGATGGCCATTCTGACAAGTATAGCAGAATATTTTGTTGTGGTTTTAATTTCCGTGTCCTTGTTAGGCATCTTCTCATAGACCTGTTGGCCATTCTTATTTCTTCTGTTGATAATTTTTCTTCCTGTTAATTTAGTTTTTACTTCATACTGTTGTGATCAGAAAAGACACAACATTTCCAGTCTTCTAAAACTTTATTAAGACTTATCATGTGACCTAACATTTGCTCTATACTAGAGAATGCACTTGTGTAGGGGTGTTGTAATGTCTTTGAATGGAATGCTCTATAAGCATCAGTTAGGGCTATTGTGTCCAAAGTTCCAGTGTTTCCTTACAATTTTTTCTGTCTGACTGATCTATCTTTTGTTGAAGGAAGGTTATTGAAATCCCCTACTATTATATATTTCTATTTATCTCTCCCTTCATATTATTAGTACTTGTTTTATATACTTGGGTGCTCTAATAAGTGCATATATGCTTTCAATTGCTACATCCTTCTGCTGAGTTGACCCTTTGTCAATATAATAATAAGCTTCCTCTCTCCCTTTTTACAGTTTTTGAATTACAGTCTACTTGTCTGCTTTCTTTTGGTTTCTTTTTGGGTGGAACAACTATTCTCATCCTTTTGTTTTCAATCTATGTGTGGAAAACACATAGCTGGAGTCTCTCACAGACAACATGAAGGTAGGTCTTAGTTTTCATCCATTCAGCCACTCTACATCTTTTGATCAGAGAATACAATCCATTTACACTCAAGGTAATTATGTGCACATCAGGACTTGTTACTCTCATCGTATCAGTTGCTTTCTTGTTGTCTGAAGATGTTTTGTCATTTGTTTCTCTTTTGCTATCCTCCTTTCTGATCTGATTATTTTCTATGTCGCAAGCTTTGATTTCTTTCTCCTTTACTTTATCATTGGCGTATCTCCTATATGTTTTTGCTTTGTGGCTAGCATGAGACTTACATAAAACATCTTGAGGGCCTGATGGTCTATTTTAAGCTGATGCCAGTTTTGGTTTATTCTCCTACTCTACCATCTTTCTGATTCACTCCCTTCAGTGTTTATACTGATTTTCTAACTTGAGATCATAACTGAGTATTTGTCAGGTTTCTCCCCTATGAAGTTATTCTCATCCCTGCTTCCCATGTTACAATTATTAAAGGAGTTACTATTTGCAGCACACATTTAGAGAGTGAAGACTTACGCTCCCTCTCCTTGAAGACAGAAGGGCTGCATAAAGCACTTGGAACCCTGCATTGATGATTCATCTCTTCTCCACCATTCATTTACTGGTTCAATCATTCACTTACATGAGAACATATTTGTATTTATTTCAGGGTGAAGGTACAATCCTTTTGGGTCAGTATATTCTGTTGCTCAAATGGTTCCAGAATTAACCATTAGAGTCTCTTTCAGATTGCTTCTATGGCCCTCTGAGATATACCACCATGACACACCCCACATGTCACTGTGATTTGGGGAGTTGGTTTGTTTTACTTGGTTTGTTTTGATTTGATTTGATTTATTGTGTTGCACTGGGCTGTGTTTTGAGCAGTGTTGTAATTCAATGTGACCATTGATCCCGATGTGTCAGTTTCATTGAATTAAGAAACACCTACCAAAGCAGTAGAGTTTGTTCTCTGTTTGAATGAGTCATGGATTCATGGCTTTGTGTACCACACATGGTCCCTTAGTTCTTCTCTGGTGCAGTCGCCCTGCTGTGGTCCCCAGCCACCATGAGCTAAGCAACTTTGCTTCACCACATCTGTGCGCCGGGATGGTCTTGCCTCGAGCCGGCTGACTATGGGCTGAATCTCCCCAACTGTGAGATAAAGTAAATCTTGCTTTCTTTAAGCTCCAAGTGGTGGATACGATGTCCAGCAAGGGGAAAGCGGACCAACATGCACTTTCTTACATTGTGGCTCCGCACGTACTCCAGACTCATTGTGTATTTCTTTGCCCCAGTCCTATGAGCAGCCATTCTCTGAGGTGTTCTACTTGCTTATACTGAGGAATGACATTAGAAACAAAAATCTGAGCAATAGGTCTATTACTATAATTTTTAAATTATTTAACATTGTTAAAAGTTCTCAGCTTTTATTTCTAGTGTACTGATAGGTATAACTCACATGAGCTAAAGTTCTTTTGGATCCTCAATAATTTTTCTTTTTGAAAAGAGGTCCTAAGAACAACTGACACAGATCTTCTTTAAAGTGTTTTCTATCCCTTGTTATAATTACAGCTCTCAAACAATGATTTACTGTCACCTCTATATACTTTTGTTTTATTCACCAGTATGAATTTCCCAGCTCTAGGACCTCCTTTGAATCCTTAGCTCTGATGTACCTTTCCCTACCCTAAAGCAGGCCTTTAGGTAGTTTCTTTGAAACAAAGACTACTTTCTTACATATTTAAGAATAGCTGTCTCTTCTGTATACAAATAAATGACAGGTTCATTGGGTAGAAATAGTGGGAATATTATGTTCTCTTTAAGCTCAGCAGGGGTAGCTATTTATTGCTTGAGGCCAATTATTTTTCTTTTGTGGATAAACCTGAAATGTTTCCCCTCATACTTACAAGATTATATATTCATCTATAAAATACAAATAAGATGGAAAAAAGAAATTTTACCCATAGTCAAATCATCTGTCAATTTTTAAGCCAAGATATGTTTTATTTTATTTTTTATTGATTTTATTAAGAAACAAGTAGCAACGAGACAGTTACAAAACTAATTAGTAGGACAATTTCAATAGTTACTACATTGCATATTGTTATCTGCTTAGTGGTTATTCATAGTATAAGATGCAGAAATGATATCCTGTCCACAAACACTATTAGTACAAATCTTTATTCTTATTGAATTAAGAGAAAGTAGCAGTGTATCTACCCTATTTTGTATATAAAGATACAAAATGGTCCTTCATTTGTATCCCCTTTTTCTGTTCAGTTTTGTCAGAGAAGGGTATTCCCTTCCCATTTAAATATTGTAGGCAAATGAATTCAGCAAAATAATCCAATGTAGTCCAGTAGTCCATAATAGTAGGACTGGCAATGTCAGAAGTTGTTGACTTGAGCCTTTTATAGTTCAGCATATTAATATGGCTTTACTTTTTAATACCTTGTTTTTATACTTTTCTGCTGGATGGTTAAGACCAAGATAACACAAGGCCTATATAACGAGAAATGTAACATTTATATCTGACAAGGTCAGTCAAATCTCCTCAGGATTTACCCTGAAACCCAGTACCGCAGTTTGTAGAGCCTTTGTGAGTGTTAGCCACGTGGATGAGTCACGGCCATTGCTTGACCAATTTACTTTCTGTGAAAGCCTGAGAGAATGTTTTCTCTCCATGTGACACTCCTTAGGCACACTCTACATCATCAATAACTTTCCTCTGTGGCCCCATAATATCCTTGATCAGTAAATTTGGGACACAACTGAGTTACATGATATTACAGTACAGGTTCTCCTATGTCCTGAGTCCTCACCGACCTTGAAAGGCTAGGGCCAAAATGTTGGCTGTCCTTGCAGCCCTTCTTTTTCTCTAATTTTTGGTCTGCAAACTTAAGTTGTTAACCCTCCAGAAGAGAAACTTAATGATATTATTACCCTATAACATTGGCAGTT